>NW_004524619.1:2839767-2860266 GCF_000260255.1 Octodon degus | reverse complement strand
TCCTCCTATCTCTGCCGCCCTAGTGCTGGAATTACAAGTGTGCACCACCATGCCTGGTTCTGGGGCTGGCATGGCACAGGGCTGGCATGGCATGCGGTACTGGGGATTGAACTCGGGACCCTGTGCTTGCCCAGCAAGCACTTATGCCACTGAACTATCTGCCCAGCCCCTGCATATATTTTTTGGTGGACTCTGTATTTAAAACTTGCCAAAGATTACCTTTACTAAAAAGTAGGTTCCAGACTTCATGTACAGTAATGTAGCTAAGTTAGGGTCTCATAGCCTGGTTACACTAAATGCACCTTTCTACCTGTTTCTACCTGATACTAGGTATTCCAAGAAGAGTGTGATTTTGCTTGATTTTTACATAGATCTTCATTTGTTGGTCAGATGGAATGCAATAATTTTTTTCCTTCTCACTATAAGTGATCTGATGATGTAGCCTCCACTGTAGATTTGTGGCTTAGTTTGTAGTACCAAACAAAATATCATAAACTTGGTGGTTTATAAAGAGTAGAGATTTATTTCCCATATCTCTGAAAGCTAACAAGTCCAAGATTAAGCAATACACCTGTAGATCTGATGTCTGCTAAAGGTCTGCTTCTTGGTTCATAGATGATGTCTTCTTGTTGTATCTTCACATGATGAAGAAGGCAGCTAGCTGTTTAAAGTGTTGACATTAATCCCAATTATCAGGTGAGAGTCCTCACAAACTAACAGTTTTCCCAATACTTCATTTCATAATATTGTCACCTTGCTAGTTAAAATTTCAATATATGAATTTTGTGGGGGGACTATATTCAGACCCTAGCAGTCTGCTCTCAAAATGTAAATGGAACAGTCATGGGGGGTATGAAGGTATCAGTATTATGGCTGTTCTATGGCTCATTGAAAAATGAGAAAGAGACATAAAGTTTCCACAGGTGCCTTGGAAGCTCAGTTTTGAGTCTGTCCCTTAGTGATGACTTGGGATTTTCTAAGAATCCTGGCAAAATCAGATTTCTGAGGTCATTACAGTAGTGGTCAAAAACTTTGCCTTTGATTTTAGCTTTTCACTTAGGAGTCTCTCAATGAGCCGAAGAGATAAAGGAACCAAGACATTTCCATTTTAAGGAAAGCCACTGGCTATTCACCAAACCTGCTCCCTCTTTTGACAGAAGCCTGAAGAACTGTGTGACTCTGAGATATACTCCAATTACACTGAGCTGTCACTTGTGTGAAAACTAAACATCTACTTTGGAAACACAGGATTTCACTTGTCAGTGTGGCATTAGGTCAATTTTATCAATACATTGTAAACCCCTCTTCCTTTTCCTTGCCCCTCCTCTGGTTCACAGTTCTACTGTTAACCCTTGAACTGGCTCTCTTGACTGTTTTCCTCTCATTTTCTATCTTATTACTTTCATCTTATTGTCTTCCATAAGCAACCACTGCATCCACATGGTTAAAAACCCCTCAAAAGTCAGTTTTATTATAGAATAATAAATTATTATCATTATTATTATGTTTCGCTCATCAATCCTACTGAGTGTTAATCTTTGAGAACTTAAAATACCAGATTTGACAAACTAATTTCTGTAGTATTAAAAACAATTTCAATTTTGGAATTTCAACCATGAATAAAGAGGAACTGCTGTGGTTGGAAGGGCAATCAAGTGGAAATGAACTTTATGTTCCTTACAAATACCAAAGAGCGCTTTCCGAAGTCGACCTCCTCGTGTGTGGAGGTAATGGCGGTTCTGTTCGTGCTGAACCTGATTGAAGATGTTGACTGTGGACTTTGAAGGAAGTCATGTGAAAACTCATCTTACAATGCTTACAATGTTGAATTGAAGGATCTTCATGATGAAATTTCCATAAATGGTAATATTTTCCCTCCCATCCTCAGGGAGCTCCACTGGTTCCAGACCTGGGCCTAGACCCAAAGTGTATGATTTATGTAAGCAGAGAAGACCTGTGAGTCTCAGGTATTTGTGATATGAGACAATGCTGAACGGCTTTGCAGGCAAATAATAAGATGGTTCTCCTGATGTCTGAAAGAAAAAGTACATGGCCCTGGCAGAACTGTTTGGTTTCCAGGTTATCTCCCTGTGCTGGGCTCTAATGTCAATAAAACCATCTCCCCAAAATCAAAAAAGTTCTTTAGGTTTCATCTAAGAAAGCTTTGGCAGTTGGTGAAATTATAGAGTACGAGAACATTCAGAATCCAGTTTAAGTGTCCTGCTATGTATAGGAGGGACTGCGGCCATTGTAAATTGAAATTGACGTGTATTGTATACTCTGCTGGGAGTCTATAAAGAGAAATGTGTTTAGTTTGGAAACGTCTTTCTGTGTGGATTTCTTACCCAGTGTCTTGGTTTTAAAGTTTGAAGCACAAATAAAGTTTTTTTAATTGGCTCACTAAAACAAAAAACAAAAAACAAACAAAAAAACTCCCCCAAATACCGAAGAGTTCATATTAACTCTTGCGTGGTTGTTCAAGACTGCAGGATGTAATGAGATTGGGAGTAACCAGAAAACTGCACTAGAAATATGCAAGGAGGACAAGGACTAGGTAGAAGGGAGAAGACAAATGACACCCACTGGGAACAGTAGCCAGGTCTTGGTTCTATTATTGAATTCTAGATGACTTTGTATTCACTTCAGAGTCAAGGCAAGCTATAAATAAATTATAAAATATAATATCCTTACAAATGAATGCCAGGGCCTTTGTACTGAGGTATACACTAAGTCCTTCTTACTACATTTTTATTTTGAGATTGGGTCTTGCTAAGCGGCTCAGCCTGGGCTTGAATTTAAGATTCTCCCTCATTCTCCTGGGATGCTGGGATAATAGGCTTGTGTCACCATTCCCAGCTAGGGTTTATTTTTTAACATCAGAACAATCAAGAAAAATACATAAGAACATAGGACTGGAATGGCACTGACAGTCTTCTCAGTGAAACTCAGGATTCCAAGAAGCCCTAACCATCTGTTCTACCAAAGGAATTCAGATGCATCCTCTCTTCATAAGAATGTGTGAGTCCTATGTCTTTCCTAGCTGTCTGCACTAATGGCCATGTCTACAGAATAGAGAGCTGTGTGTGTACTAGAGGCCAGACTTAAGACTCTCACCCTAACATTAAAATCACCTGGATCCATTATTCAACTTCTTTTAATTATCTGTTTGCTAGTAAAAACTTGGTGTGTGTGGTCATAAATGTATATTTATTTATAAGTTACATGCATGCACCACTTGTACTGATCTTTTTTCTGTATATAGGAAAATATATGCACAACACAATTTTTAAATGAGAGTAAAAATATAGTATATTTAATTTCTGTAAGAGTTTACTTTCAGTAGGATTTATGTTCTTCCTAAAAATGTATGTTTACCCCAAGTAATGTGATTCAATATGCTTAACGGCTTAGGAATCTACAACTTCTGCAAATGATACTCTGGAAAAAGCTACCTCATAAAGAAATATAGTATAGAGGTACCAATTGTTAATCTCTCTCTCTCTCTCTCTCTCTCTCTCTCTCTCTCTCTCTCTCTCTCTCTCTCTCTCTCTCGTATTTTAGGGAAGGGTCTACAGGGTTTTCAGGGTCTCGCTATTAGATCAGACTCATAGTGATTCGCCTGTTTATATCCTTCCAAGAGCTGGGATTACAGGCCTGCACCACCATGCCCAGTCTCAATTGCCATCTCAGCACGCCTCAGGGTGGGGTTGGCACAGAAGGCCTGAGGAGCGAACCTCTGACCCCTGGCACCTGCTTGCAAGAGCTTTAATCCACTGAGGGCTGGCCCTTAATCTCTGGTAAATGGTAAAATATAGTAATATGTTTCACTGAATTTTTGGGAAAAAAATAAGAAACTTCATTACTTTCTTCAGATACTTCTTTGAATTATCTTTATATAGTCATGACACATGTACACACTCCACTTTGGGGATCACTGGCTAGAGTCACAGCTTCTATTTTTTTAGGTATTGGGCTTTTAGTTTGTGTAGCTAACCTGAGTTGCAATGGATACCATTATGTCTCCCTTTGCAGACAATTTGAAGGCTTGGCTGTGACAACTAGTTAATTGATCACTGCTTATTCATTTGTTCATTCATTTTATAAGTGCTTAGCACAGAGAATAAAACACACAAAAAGCACAGACTTTGTTTTTCTGTACTGGAAATTGAACTTAGCACCTTGCACTTGCTAGGCAGGCCCTGTCTTTCTGATTTGATGCACTCTTAGGGAAAGACAGACAACTCAAGAGTAACAACAACAAAAATCACCCATTTATCTACTATGGGGTTATCTATTATGGAAATGGAAAATACGGTCTTCACAGCTCTTATGTACTTTCCAGGGGAAGTTAGATAATTCTAAAATAACAGAAAAATTCAAGTTATCGCCTACGGATATGGAATCAGGGAGACCCACAGGATATCAATATAAGCTCACTGAAAACTCTGGATGTATGTTTAAAAACTGAAGGAAGAGGAAATCACCCAAGTGATATTCCTTTCTTTTGCCACAAATGCTAATCTTTCCTTACATGTTTCATCTAAGACTTTTAAGGGTTTATAAATGCTATTGGTACATGGTAGGAGCTTAACAGATTTTACCTAAATAAATGAAAATAGAACTTGGGAGAGAAACTAGAAACATAAAACGTTTCTCTTTATAATCAGGAAAACAAAATAAAACAAAACAAATACCACAAGTAAACAAAGAACTTTCCAAACTATATTAAGGTACTTAAGACAAATGTCACTACCAGCATGTGGACCAAGCTCAGACACCCACCAAATGCTGAAGCAAAATCCCCTTCAGAGAGCCTATTGGTCTCTGACTGGAGGAGTTGGAGGGTCTACTTAGCAGTGGCTTCAGGTTAACCTTAGTGATCCAGTCACTACTGAAATAAAAAGTCTTGGAAGTATGGAAACTTAGCTTCCATTTACTAATATTATAGTCATAACAATAATTGAATTGGATGAAGTTTACTTCAAAATTCCTATTGTAAACAACTTCTGTGTATGTTTTAAGAACAGATATTACTTCTTGTCTGTGTAGCTTTTCTGTTATAAGACACACTTGGAAACTAAATCACCAAGAGAAGGGTTTATTCTAGTCCACAGTTTCAGAGGTTTTAGTTCTTGTCAGTTGGTCTATTGTTTTACGCCAATGGTGGCTATCAGGCTGGGGACAGTGGTAAAGCAAAACCACTCTCTTCATGGTTTGGAAACAAACAAACAAACAAAGATTAACTAGGGACCTACAGTTCCCTTTGAGGACATGCTCTCAGTGACCCAAAGACCTCCCCCCTTAAGTCCCACTTCTTAGTTTCCATCATCTCCCAACAGTGTCACACTGAGGACAGACTCTGACACTTGGCCCTGTGGGGTGTACTCAAGTTCCCAAGCAAAGCATGATCTAAAATAAACAGAATAAAATTAACTGATGATGGTAATACAGTTTACTACTTGTATATATTGTTTTTTTTTTCCCATGAAATTAATATATTTGTTTTAAATTAGCAATAAAAATAATATAATTATGGGGAGATAAATTTTTGCATGGCTACAACTACTTGTAATAAAAGGAATTAGGCTATTTTCGTTTTGTCAACTTTATATTTATAATCTTTGTCATGATTTTTGATTTGTAACTTTAAACATTTAAATTAAATATTATAGTACAAAGAAACAAAATGAAGACTTGTCTTCTTGAATGAGTTATTTAAAATACAAAAAGGAAAATAAATGATTAGCTAGGCTGCATAGCACTTAGAGCCTAAAGTAGATTTAGAGACTATACGTAGTAATTAAGACCTCACTAGCCCCGGATCAATTTTAAAAAAGTTAATGAATCTGATTTTAAGGTGGCACAAGGCTACCTTATTTCCGTGAGGGCAAAACAGCTAGTGATACAGCACAGAAGCCATTTTAGTCCTTGACCTCACATCAGTCATTTCATCACAATACATCTTAACACTTTTAGCACTGGGGCTTGATGGTAACTTTATGAATACACATGTTTAGGATAAATAGCTTTACAAGTTTTAGTAATCTATTTCTCCCTCAACTTCTATGTATTCCTTACATGGGATATCAAATAAAAGGCAGAAGATTGGTTTGTACATTTTCATTTTCTCACTGTTAATCAGAACAGAATTAACCCATGGATCTTAAACTCTTTTTTTTTTTTTTAACTGTAGTTATCTGTAGAAAAAAATCACCAATGTAATGAGTTACACTGTTTCTCAGGAAGGAAACCATCTCCTTTACTCATTCAGAGCAATTACTTTCACTAAATCTGATAGATCTTTTTAGTTGCTCAGAATAAAAATCAAAAAATTTTCTGAGAGTGACTAAAGAGGTCATAGTCATTTTTAGCAAATACTGTTACCACTACTGACTGTTTACAGATGCTAATAAATATCATTAGAAAGATGTTTTTTTTTTTTTTTTTTTTTTGGTGGAATCGGGGAATGAACTCTGGTCCTTGAGCTTGCCAGGGAAGCGCTTATTCTACTGAGCTATCTCCCCCGCCCTATGAAAGATGGGTGTGATGGCATGTGTCTGTGATCTCAGCTACTCAGAGGCTAAAGCTGGAGTATCATTTGAATTTCTAAATTCAAGACTAGCCCAGGCTATATACTGAGAAAAACTGAACCCCCCCAAGACCCCACATGGGAATGTCATTCTTTTTACCTTGATTTTTCACCGATATACAAACCATTTATGTTGAAAAATAATACATTAGAAAATTATACAAATTAATACCAAATAAAACGCTATAAAAATTCCCTATACATCTCATAGACTTTTCATAATTGCTCTCTGCAAATACATGAAGACTGGGGGTAGGGCGACTATCCTTTATATTACACGTCCCTCAGAGTGACCTAAGGGGGCACTCTGGATAGAGTACTGCCATATCCAGCCTGGCCATTTGACTCAGCAACCCCCAAATGCTGTGCTTCCTCTGATTTCTCAAGATGGAATTACATTACCCATTCTTTAAAGTCAGGTTGGAATCTCTCTTTCTCTAAGAAGTCCCTTTGACTAAATATTTACTTAGCCAGTTTTGTCATACTTAGCATTTTAATGACAGCTCTATTCAAATCTTTTATCAAGATTTGACCAAATCACTTTATATTAAGTGATTTCCTGCTTACTTGATTATTATAAGAGCCACATCTTATTTACATATTTTTTTGTTCACCATTATATCAACATCATCTAAACAGTGGCTGGCATATAGATGATACACAATAAAAACAGCTTCAAATTAATGTATTAAAAACTATGAAATTAATGTAAAATTATTTAAGACACCCAAAGTAACCTTCATATGTTCAGAGAAATGCATTAAATATTATAATATATTTGAAAACAATAAAGAGTAAATTTCAAATACAGGATTAATAAAGATTTAAAAATCATTCCTTGAAGAATCTTTTACTATAACCATCATTTATTTTGCAATAAAACAAGTTTTTAAAAATGCTAATCTATGTTGATAAGTTTATTTCTTATTGGATATGAAAACATGTGATTAGTCATTAATACCTAAATATGAACTATAATAGATACCTAATTGTTGGTACCATAGTGATAAAAAAGGATGACATATTAGTCATACAGCTCAGAAACAAACAAACAAACAAACAAAAAAACCAACTTTTTTATGACACTGAAATAAATGCTCTGGGAGTCCAGGGGTAACACAGGCAATCTATCTGTAACACGATGTCATAGTAAAACAGGGATTAGAACCATCGTAGAAAATCTGAAGAGACGATCTGACAAAAACATAAAAAGTGAACAGGTGGATAAAACACATCCTCTTCAAATAGCATTAGGGGCTTTTGAGTTATTTACTGCTTAAAATGTGAGATTACAATGGAATTATTAAAAAGGAAATTGTCACCTGCCTGGTAGGTTTGAATCTATTCACTACTTTTCAACTGTGATATATGACATTTATCAAAGCTCTTAGACAATGACAAAAATGTTGCAGATATAATAGATTTTATTTTCAAATTAAATATGTAAAATTTTAATTACCTGCATAAAATTTGAAACCTGATGTTAAAATGTTCATAATTTAAGAAGAAATTTGTCAGGCATAGGAAAAATGTATATTACATATTGTTTCTATGTACAAGAATATTATGAAACCATCTTATTTGTAGCAATTCTTTACCAAAAACAGCAACAGTCATTGCTAAAAGACTGGCTTGAAAACTTGCCCCAATTTTTTTTTTTTTTTTGCCAAATATTCTAATCTTCAAAATAAACAGTAGGTGTCAAATTTTTGCTACATAGTCTAAAGCAGCAATCCATGTACTATATTTCATTTGTAATAAGTATTTGTGATCAGGTTAATACTTCAACACAATATAAATCAGAGAGCACCAAAAAATGAAAATTTCTTTGCTTATGTCTCTCTATTAGAATTTCATTTGCTGAAGGGTAAAAACAGATTTCCAAGATTCACAGTTAAGTTAAAACAATAGTTTTAAGCCTTTATTCCTAGCCCTTACTGCCTTCAAGAAGAAGAGAACATCTGGTTACTTAAGGAATGCAATATGTTCACATTTTCTATGACTTTTGTTTCTAATTGGGTTTTAAAATTTTTTTTTTTAGTTTCAACAACTAGCTAGAACAATGTTTTTTAATCACTTCATATATTTCAGATTACCTTTTTTCTATCCTTCTAACTTCATTTAGTGGATTGCTTTTGGAAATCTGCTCAGTAGTTCTAATATGATAAAGGCAAATAAGAATTAGGAGTTTGGTATGAGGAACTAAATACAGACTCTGTATTTATGGTATGTAGGTTACAGACTTTTACAAAAAGATACTTTATATGCAGTCATGTTATAAAGTGTATATTCAAAAGTTTCAAATAGTTCTTGGGCCATATATCTAACTCTCCTATCTCCCCATCCATCCACCCACCCATCTCATACATGTAAGGCAATTTCATTGACTATAAATGTAAATAAATGTTTATTAAAATAGAGGACTTTTTATGAGAAATATATTAGCAGGATACCACTATTTTTAAACTAATGAAGCTACTATAGCTATCATGTGGAAAAGATACCTAAGATCTGGCTATATTTACTATTTCTGCCGGTGACAAGTTGTATAACTTTCAGTCCATCTCTAAGCCTCACTAAGATTTTCAATTAGTTCATCAATGAAAGGAGGAGGTTGGATTAGACTGCCTAGGCAGTGGTAGTGAAACTGTGGGACACGTACTGAAGCTGGCTGATTGATATCATTGAAAGCTATAAAAGATTCACTATCAGTGATAGACTCTTTGGTCTGAAACTCTGAGAGCCCAAATGAAGGACATTAACTAGATTTTTTGTTGTCTTTATTTTATAGCATTTGAAGGCAGCAATAGGTTTTCAGATAATTCTGACACAAAGAAAATTAAAGGACTAGATGTTCTTTAAGTCAAAGTTATTGGGTTAATTCATGATCTTGATGAAAATGGCAGCTAAAAAAATACAACATTGGCGATGGCTTCTGTGGTATGTGGATACTGGTTCCAGAAATAGGCTAAGTGACGTCTACTTAGATTAAAGTCAGTATGACCTAGTGAGAAAAGGCATGGAATCTAAAGCCAAATTCAGTTCTACCAGTACTTTCTTAATACCAAGCACAAGAAAGATACAATACTAAGTGCTAAAAGAATAACTACGATCCAGTTCTAAGGAGAAATAACTGATAAAATGCATGGTGTCATGTGGACTCAAAGTGGAAGAAATGTTCTAATGGCACCTTGAAATGGTTTCATGGAAAAGGCAGGTTAATATCAAGTATCTGAGGAGGGAAAGAATAGACACAAGGGTCAGGAAGCCACTCTACTTAGCTTCGAAGCTTATACACTTCCTGACCTTGACGAAATCATATGATATTAACCTCTCTCTACTGAAAAAGACTAAGGACAGATAATCTGCTCTGCTTATCCCTAAGAGTCATTGTAAGGAACAAATTAAGTCAAAGTACTTGCAAAACTATAAAGAAGTATGATACTATTGTTAACAGTACATAGAGCTATTATTTTAGTCTGTTCAAATTGGAATTCTTCCCACAGTAAAGCCTACCTCTGACATGACAAACAGGTTTAATGCTTCAAGCTTTACTTGTAAATATATGTTGTCAATGGAACAACCTCTACTGCAATTTAAGGCCAATGGTTGGACAAAGCACATCTCTGAAGGCAGACAATGAACCTGATGACTTAGATGACTTAGAGTTACTAAGATTTGGAGTTTCTTGCTTACTTCTCTTGTACTGTCACACAAAATGAGGATATGGGAGTGTGTCTTCATGCCTCAGATCTCATCTTTCTATAAGTTAATTTCCTTAAGATTTGTATATGCAGTTCTTACTATGTTTTGCTTGAAACAGGAATGACTCAAATATTTGAAGTTTCATTGTTGTTATTAAATAGAATACATTAGAGCAATCTGATGTCTGGATTTTTAGAAGACATGAGTTGGATACTAGCAGAGATTCATGATCTATCCCCACCCCCCTGCCAATATAAATGGTCTCCTTTCTGCCTATAATAGACATTAAAATAGACAATACAATAGACATTACAATGGACATTAGTCACACTGAAAACTCTTGAATACGTGGGCATTTCTGTTATATAGGTAGATTTTTTTTTTCAGTAGTTCTTTGTAGCACTTAATTGGATCTCATTAGTTCAGCAGAAGTTAGTACTTTAGGAAGATGGTGGAGTGGTGGTCAGCAATAAATCAGCCTCTGAGATTTGGAGCCCAGATGCTAGCATATAGCAATAGAAGGATGAGAAGGATTAGAGAAGTGGGTCCCCAGGACTCAAAAGGGGTATGAAGTTAGAAATGAAGGGAGAGTGAGGAAAGAGCCTCAATGCAGAAAATAGGGGTAGCAAATGGGGCTTTTTCTAATTAGGGCTTTTTCAAATGAGGCAGATTGAAGCTACTGACAACACAGGGCGACTATGGGTGACTCTAGAGGCTCCCAGGGAGAAGGGTATCAGTGGAATGGTGCACTGGACATTGTGGGCCTGCAGTGGCTAGAGAGTGATTCTGGTTCTGACACCCCTAGGAAAGGATGACTGACCATTCACCCTTTTTAAAAAGAGGCCATCTGAACATGGGACTCAGAGCAGCCATGAGTTGGCTCCATCTAGCAGCTCCCAGTGTCAGGCTGAGGGACAGTCATGGAAGACACTCAGGATCAGGGAGTTGAGTTTTAAGCCTGAAAGAGGTACCCAGAAAATTGTGTGCTGAACAAGGTGGGTCCCAGCCTCATAGCTGGAAAACAGGATTAGCATGAGCTTTGGTAGACTTGATTAGCCATAAAAAAAACCTGTTTACAGAACTAATGATACACAATTTCATAAGCATGGAAAAAGAATTTGACATACAGGTAAGTGAAATATATACAATTCCAATAATTAGCTCTGATTAAAAAAATCTTTGCCAAGACATATAACACTGCAGAAATTCAACACAAGAACAGAAAACTGAGAGAAAAGAAAAAAATTACCTATACAGGAAAAAACCCCATCAGAATCACAGCAGACTTTTCAACACAAACCCTTAAGTCAAGAATTTAGAATGAAGTATATCCAGCCCTACAAAGAAACAACCCCCAACACAGATCGATACATATCCTGCAAAACTGTCTTTCAAAACTGAAGAAATAAGATGTTTCCACAACAAAGAACACCTCAAGAAATTCAGCCTTCCAAAATGTTTTGAAGAATATTCTAGATAGAGATAACAAAGACTACAATTTCATCAACCCTAATAGAAGGAAACCACCAGGCAAGGCAAGCAATTAAACAGAAGGGACAGAAAGGGAACCAACAACAGGAAAATAGAATGACAAGGATAAGTGAACATATTATCAGTTATAACTATCAATGTAAATGGTCTCAATTCACAAATTAATTTTTTTATGTATCAGTTATTTAATTAGGTTCTTAATAAGAAATTTAGAACACTAGTTTATGAGGATAAATTAAATTTGTCAGAGCAAAAACAGGTTGCAAGAAGGCCCAGAGCTGGGGAACAGCTTTGATTTTTGCTGAAATCTGTGAGTCCACTGTTTTCTGATCTACCCTGCGCTGCTCTGAAATCTGGTATCTTTCTTTCTTGGAGATGAAGATCTCACCCTCCTGGTGTTTCCACAGATTCTTCTTCTTGAAGTAAGCATCAGTGAAGTGTTTGGGGATTTTCACTTTGCTGATATCAATTTTTGTAGAGGTGGCAATGACAAATTTCTGGTGTGTTCTTCATAGAGGAACACGATTAAGGCTAAAAGGCCCAGTCACAAGTAGGAAGCCACTGGCCAATTGCTTCAGGAAGACCACTCTCTTGCCTCTGTGACGCCCAGTAAGGATGATCAAGATGGTGCTGAGAGTGATGCTAGCTTGAAGTTTCCTCATGTGCTGACTGAAGAGTTTTTTGCGGTGGCTCAAGAGCTTTCGGGGTACATCTTCAGTAGAGTAGTATTTAGGCATTTTTCGAAGCTTAACCACCTGGGTACCTCCACTCTTGTCCCCACTGACTGGTTTTGTGATCGTAGCAAGAACTTTCTCCTTCTTTTTCTTCTCAGCCTTTGATTTAGCAACTGTGTACTTTCTCTTGTACAAAACCTTTCTGGAATACATAGCAGATCAGGAATATCCACCAATTCCTCTAACCAGGACAGAATTTTGGCTGCAGTGGGGCTGCCCCTTCTTGGACTTTTTTGCCTTCTTCACCTTACTCTTTTTACCAGTAACACTGGCAGGAGCCTTCTGAGCTTTGGGTTTCTTCTCTTTAGTGTCTGGCTTCTCACTTTTTCACCTGCCATCTTTCAAGATGGGAAAGAGAACCAAGTTTCCGATTTCCGGTCCTTAATTCACAAATTAAGAGAAACACATTGGCAAAAGGGATCAAGAAACAAGACCCATCCCTAAAAAAGAAGCAAGAGCTAAGAAAATGCTGCATAGAAGAAATATGTTTAGCTCTAAAAAGAAATTCATAGACTGAAAGTCAAAGGGTGGAAAACAATACTCCACAGGATAGGAACCTGGAAGAAAGTAGGGGTAGTTATCCTATTTGCAGACAAAGTGAATTTCAAGCCAAGAATGAAAAAGAGGTACCAAGAAGGTTATTACAAACCCTCATTGGAAGAAAAATAGCTTCTTTAGTAACTGCTACTGTGAAAACTGGCTTTCCACATGCCAAAGATTAAACCTAGACCCATTATCTCTCACCATGCACTAAACTAAATTCAAATGGATCAAAGATCTAAATATTAAAACAGAAACAATAAATCTGCTGGATGATAGGATAGGCAGAGCTCTTGAAGACACTGTTGTACACAAAGACTTTATAAACAAAAACCCTAATCACTCAAGATATATTACAAAGAATCAGCAACTGGGATCTCATTTTTATGAAATATTTTTTGCATAGCCAAATAACTCAACAGAATGAAGAGACAACCTGCAGAACAGGAAAAAAAAATTGCCAGCTGTTTCTCAGAGAAAGGACTAATATTTAGAATATATTAAAAGGTAAAAAAAACACCCCTAAATTTAAAGATCTACTCCAATAATGGGCACCTGAAATGAACATACACTTCTGAGATGAATATGTGAAAGTGGCAAATAAATATATGAAAACAGTTCAACATCATTGGTCATTCACAAGATGAAAGTTAAACCAATACTGAAGTTCAGCCTCATTCTATAAAGAATAGCTAGTATCAAGGAATCAACCAATAATAAGTGCTAGCAGGCTGTGGGGAAAAGGAACCTTCATACTGCTGGTGTGTACACTGGTGAAACCACTGTGGAAATCAGTGTAAAGATTCCTCAAAACAATACAACTAGAGGTTCCATTTGACCCATCTATTTCCCTTTTAGGTATTTTTTTCCCCCAAATGAAAAGAACCAATTATACCAGTGATCTATCTGTCTATGTATCTATCTATCTCCATGTTTATAGCAGCACAATTTATAACAGCTAATTCTTGGAAACAGTTCAAATGCCCATCAATGGATGAATGGATAAGATGATGTGGTTCTTTTACATAATGGAGTACTACACTATGATAGAAAGGATAAACTTGAGACATTTCTGGGTAAATGCACCTTGATACCATACTCTTTTTTTTTTTTTTTTTGATACCATACTCTTAGGTGAACTAAATTGAACAGATAGGTTTAAAGATTGCATTGTTTCTCCAGTGTGATAAACCGAAAGGGTAATTAAGAATCAAAATGTGTAATAAGTGTTGTGAAATAGGAATAAAAATGTTCAAATGGGAGGGGAGTAAGAGAAGGAGGGGGAAGGGAAAGAGGGAAAAGAGAAAAGACGGAAACTAATCTTTTCTTTGGCTTTTTGTGGTAGGGTCTCAATATGTAGTTCAGGCTAGCCTTTAACTAACTTTGTAGCCCAGACTGGCCTCAACCACAAAGCACTCCTCTTTTTTTAGCCTCCCAAGTGCTGGGATTACAGAGCATGAGTTACTATGCCTGGCAATATCTTTTTAAATAAGGTGGGAGAGTTGGGTTGAAGGCAGAGGAGGGAATTGGAGTGAAAAGTATCAGGAAATATATAGATATACACATTTCCTAAGACAAATGCAACCATTATTTATATCTAAAATGTACCAATAAAATTAATTAAAAGAAAAAAGAAGCTAGTGTTTTATAGATTAAAAAATGGTCTGGTTTGGTGGATTAGAGACAATTTCATTTAATTTCCAAATGTTACAAAAAAAAGAGATCAAGGTTCAGCAAATGTAATTTTCCCAAAATAATGAAGATGGCTGGTGGTTAAGGCAAGGCTTGATTTATATTTCTAACTGCTGATTCCATGGGGAACACTACCGTTGCCATGAATCTACATTAAAACCTATGATAAATGACATTAGTTAGGACTTGGAATTTATGAAATCATGTCAATGTGTCAGCCATTACAGACACATGTCACTCCTGCTTTCCTGGGTTAGCCATTTGAAAACCCCTAAGGCTGCACAGCTTTCTTAACTTGGACTATTGGTATCATCATTTCATGAACTTGTTGTCCTGAGCCTTGTGAATACATCTCCTCCATCCTGCCCAGTTCCTTAGTCTCTAAATTATCAGTGTAAGGCCCCATATTTGCACCATTAGCTTGAGTACATTTTTACATGATAAGATACGGAATATAAAGGTCAGGCATTATCCTTTTTAGATAATAATTTTACCATTTTTTTCCTCTTAAGCCTTAAAAATATGTATTTAATGCTAGTAGAATTTGTTTCATTATATTCTTATATCATGGACATTATTGAGATAAATAGTACTCTATGAAAACCACACTAAAAGTGAAAGCGCAGTTAGATTCCACTAACAAACACTGAAGGACTTAAGACAAAGAACTGTGAAGCTGAATGAGTGATTCATATGAAGATCAACATATAGGGAAAACACTAACAAGATCAGTAGGTTTATAATGCATTATTTCTTCCTCCATCAAATCAAACAAATCACACAAGTAAGGATTTCAAATTGCTGTTTTACATTTTTTCCACTCTATATAGAATTCCTAATACTGAGCTGACAGAATTTGCCTTAACTTTGTAAATCAAAACTTAACATTAGGAAATGGACATAGCTCAGGAGCATACATGCCTGTTTTGCAAGCACAAGGTTCTGAGTTCAATCCCTGATACAAAATAAATAAATAAATAAATAAGAAAAAGAAAAAAAATCAAAAAACAAACAAAATCCCCAACAACTCGCACATCACTTACCAGAAACATCATCTTTATTCCTCTTATAAAGAGGAAACTCATCCTTTTTTGTAAAAAATACTACCACAACTTATATATACACACATGAACATAAGAATATAAACATGGTACTTTACTCCTTTTACTCCAAAAAAATGCTTCCTTATATATATCAGAGAAAATTATACTTCTGATGCTTAATGAAATTACTTTGTGTTACAGAAATGATGTAAAAGTTTGTATTTCTACAGAAAAATGGATAATAGACAAAAGGAGAATTTTTTAATAGTCAAAGAATAAATAAAGGACATACTCATTGGAAGAAGTCAGCAACTTAGGAAAGGGAAGATATCCTTCAGAATCAAAATTTCTATTAAAGTTGGAGATTACTGTTGATTAGACAGAGCTTTGGCACTAGAACCCACAGAGAGACTGACTGACTCATAGACAGTCTGACAACTGCCAACATGAATGTTGGGACGTTGCCAAAGAGCCAAAGGCTGGGATTACCATCCAGTGCCTGGCACAATGATATTGATATTTGAAGCTTTCTCTCTTATATTTCATCCAATATTTTTGTTTGGCTCAAAAGTAAGCAAGGATTCACAGATATTTTTTATATCATTAAATGTTCTTATTTTCAAGAAATATAACAGTTGTAAAAAGGCACACTTTTTCTAAGTGGAAAGAAAATTTCAATGAATTTTATTATGCTGAAATAAAAAAAAATCAGTTAAAAGTCTTTAAATCTTTGTGTTTTTCAATTTGAAAAACAGAAATACATGTTCATAATATGAAATAATTTAATGTTTCATTGTATCATAAACTCTTACAGACTTGGTCCTTCACATGGATGTACTTTTTTGATTTTCACACGGCCTCTGAGGCTATATTTGAATAAAAGCATTCTCAGTGAGAGGTACAATGATGATAAAGTTTGGTTATAAGAGTAGGTAGCTTAACTCTCCTTGATTATGAAGAAGACAGGAGGGCAGAACAACCTTCTCAGAGATGAGATGTGTGTTCCATTTTCTCATGATGATGTTCACTTAATTTTCTTGCTGAGTTGCTGGCCAATGAGGTTTCTATGTTTGGGTCTACAACTCTGACAAATTCTGTCATTAGACAACTTGCTGTTATAAGGCAAATTCCACATCATGTATTCATACTCAACTTAGTATTGTGCATGTATTATTGAAAAAGCTTACCTTGGGGTCTCTAAGAAACAGAGCCTTAAGTATCAGAGAGTGAACATCCCCGATGACTGGGTAATGCATCAGAAGGCCAAGACAGGTCTGGTAGTTGCTAGAGATCACTAAATGAGAGGGAAAAATGATTCAGATACAATACTGCTTAAGATACTTTCCATTACTGAAAACACAAAATACACAATGTATTAATTATATAAACTATCCTACTAATTGGTTTTGAAACTGTCTCATTGCTATTTGTTTCTCAATAAAATTATCAAAAAATAAATGTTGTAAGAATTTAGAAAGCAGACAGCTAAGAGCAATTTTTGGAAAAAAGTCAGAATCTTTATAAATAGGCATGTGTTGCTTTTCTTTTTTTTTTGGCATGTGTTTCATAGACTTTTGTCATTTATTTTTTTTCAGATCAACCCAATATGAATGAAATTATCAAGCATATCTTTTTAAGCAGGTCTAGGTAAACTACTTTATTTCTTGGCAATCAATCTACCACTGCTGTCACAGCTGGGCCCATTAGTGCTACCTGGTTTGTGAGCCATCCCTGATGGGCTCATGACACTGACTTTGAAGGAACTTTCAGTTACAACTTCCTGTAATAATAACTGAATCTTTTTCACTAATTACTTGAAAAATGTTCCACAGGGGGGAAACTGATGAAAAAAAACCAATGCAAATTAAAACATAAACAATTATTTGTAATCAGAAATACTCTTGACTCTTATATCCCCTTGTTCCCCTGAGCAATATAGAGAAGTGAGACAAGACTGGGCAAAATGAATAATTATAATCTATGTAAAGAACCACTTTATCATCTTCATTTGTGTTGTTGATCTGACAGCTTCTAATTTCATACATCTGCTTTCATTTGTAAAGCACTTGCTTGTCCTACCCTTTTTGTACCTGTTCAGACACTCATTTATTTTTTCCATACTCACATCCACTTACCTGTTGTCCTTTTTTCCTCTAAACACCCAGAAACTAGTAGAGTGGTGTACCGTATGCATTTACAGTTTCCCTTGAGAGCTAACAAGTAGATTAAACCTAATTCATCATATAACTCAAAAATATTTATTTTCCAAAATACTACAGTGGTTATACATCTTAGTACCTGGACAAGGAAGAATTCTTACATGTTTTAAGAGAAGCAGAAGAGATTTGTGGAGGGGGTTTTGGGCTCAGTGCTGGAAATGAGTTTGAATTCCAGGACCCCATTTGAGTCTTTCAGAAAGTTGCATAAAATGATGTAAGTTATGCGACTGATGTAGAGCAGTTGTTTGAAACCTGTGAGCAACTTCTGTGAGCTTAAGTTTACTCTTGGAAAACAACTTTCATTTTTAAAAACTGCCTCTTTCATTCAATCCAATACTTATTTGCTGAGTACCTACTTCATGACAAGCTGTAAGGTAAGACAAGATGCAGAGATCAACAATATAAAAACCTTGCTCTGAAAAAGATCGAAGTACAGAAAGGCAGAGATGTTACATTAAGCAGCTATTATTACTATTTCCACTAAAATGACAAGGAATTACTGAAGACTTGGAGCCATTTTTATGCTAAAAGTTTATCTATATTATTTCATTTAATTTCTCTGACAATCTTATTATAAAGTTATAATCGTTTATCATATTTTACACGTGACACTTGATACCTGGAGAGATAAAATCATTTGCTCAAATCATATACAGTGATTTCTGTTGTAGTAGAATTTGAAATTCAGAGACTGAAAGCTGTCAGTAAAATGGAGCCACGTCACACTGGAACCAACTGTGAAGGAGCTCAAAGAAGGACCCTCTTCCATATCTGCTTGCAACAGGAACTTCCAGAAAGAACTTCCCCAGCAAGAACTTTCCATTTCTATGAAGACTCTGAACAACAGCCAGCACTAACAAAGAATAAGCACCACTACCTTTGCTAAATCCTGTATCTAGAGTCTTTGCTTCAAAAATAGCCTATGTGGACTTCTCTTTCGTGCTTTAAAAGCTTCCCCTTGTCAGGGAGATAGCTCAGCAGCCTAAGTGCCTGCCTGGCAAGCACAAGGTCGTGAGTTCGATCCCAATACCTCTCCCCATGTCATAATCCCTTCTACGTGCTTATGGTCTGCCACACCATGTCATCCCAGGTTGTAATCCTTGTTATTTTTGAATAAACTATTTTTCAGTTTTTCTGCTGCTCATGTTTGGTTGACAAAACAATAATGCTTCTTTATCTTATAGTTTCTGTAAAGATGGCATAGATGCTAGGTGATACATTTCCTTATATTGATTAATTTTTTTGTTGATGAGTATTCTTGACTCTTCTTACATTGTAAATACAGGAAATATGATCAAAATCATGGAGAAAGAAATTATATGAAATGTTGAAGTTGTAAAAAAAAGGTTTTTAAATTGTTATTGAAAAAAACAGCATTAGAAATGATACAAAATTTCACTACACAGAGTAATAGGAATTCAACAATGCTTGCTGTATTGCATGATATTATCTCTAAATTAGTTGTTTAGATTACTAGATATAAATGTACAAGATTGGTTTAAAGAAGAAAATAACAGTTTTCACTTAAGTTTTTTTTTGTTTATTTGTTTTGTCCTTTTGAGACAGCATCTCCCTATGTAGTTTGGACTGGTTTTGAATTCACTTTGTAGTCTAGCTGGCCTTGAACTCATCTATTGCCTCATTCTACAAAGTGCTAGTGTTATAGGCATGCTCCACATTCCCCGCTCACTGAAGATCTTCTAGGGTACTGCCATAATAAAAAGGTGGAAAAGGGGTTTCTCCTCTTTAGCTAATTGACAATGATAAGAGAGTACTGTAACAGAGACTTAATTTGTCTTTTCTGCACTGGAAAGTTGGTATAATTTCAGCTAATCTCTTTGAGTTCCATACTTTAAAAAAAGACCCATAAAATATCCCCTTTTAAAAAATTATTAAACTAAGTGTTTGGAAGTCAACCTAAAATTTCCAGTTCTTTCTTAAATACAAGTTTTTGTTTATAAAGGACTTAAATGTTCAAATATAATTTCTGAGGTAGCATTTATATCTAGATGCTTGATAAATAAACTAATGGCTAGTGATTTAGGTGCTTTTTGGTTTTTAAAAAAATGTATTTGGTATAAGCTCTCATTACACAGCTTGGACTCATAGTAACCCTGCTGTTTCAGCGTCCCCAGTTTTGGGGTTACAGGTGTGCACCACTATGCCCGGTGGCCAGCTCAGAGTACCCAGGGTGGGGCTGTCACAGCATGTGGTGACAGGGATCTAGGTGATCTTTAATGTTGAACTTACTTGATTTTTGAAAACCTTCATATAGGTATTTTAAGAGGTTTTTAAAAAAATTAGATTATAGAAATGAATGACAAGAAACAAGCAAGAAATTGTAAATGAACATATTTTTGGAAGAAAATGGTATATTTCAAAAGTTGACATTTCTTTCAAAAGGGCATTTTTGTCTTAAACTTGCTTTAATTTTTATGTAGAAGTACTGGTAAACTACAATTAATTTACTTACCAGATGCTTTAAA
>NW_004524619.1:2836364-2839667 GCF_000260255.1 Octodon degus | reverse complement strand
TATCATAGTATGTCTGGCAACTGTTTTATAAACATCCTATGAATCTTCTAATCTTTTCTAAGAAAATCATTATTATCACCTCCCTATTACAGATGAGGACTTGGTAATGCAGAATGGATAAGCAACATGGCAAGGCTATAGGGCTCCTAAAGGGCAGAACCTCAGACTGTGGAAGTGAAAGCCGGGCTCTTCATCACTGCATCTTGTACATTCTTTCATTCCTAGTAGTACGGCACAATCAGAGTATATGCATATGTTAAGTCAGGGTAAATAAAGTGAAGATGGCTTCTGCACACCAAGTTTGTTATAACCCAGAGAAGCCTTAAATACACATCACAAAAAGTTCTCAGCATATAAGACCTGGAATGGCAAATATTTAGAAATAGATGTAAATTCCTATAGTTAGCTATGAATTGACATACAGAATAATGATAGCTTAAATATAAAATAAAAATAATGAGCTAAAAGAAAATAAAACTCTAAGGCCTTCTCATAATTTACTGTCCTTCACTGAAAATAGTGCCAATGTGTAACTGCCTTGTAAAGTGTCTCACACACAAAAGACATTCAACAAATACTACTTGCTCTGAAAAAGTGCATAATTAGCAACAGTGATATCTGCAACTATTTAAAGGCCCTTATAATTTTGACTTCCCTACTATAAAATGACAGTAGAGAAAAATAAAAATTCAACTGAACCAGAAAATAAAGAGGGAGACTAGAGAATAAAATATGCATGCATAATATGTAATATTATGTAATAACTTTCATTTTAATCAGTCTTAGAGGGAGCCAAATGCAAAACATAGTTGTATCTTCCACAAAACTGATTTTTAGTCTTGTGTTAAGACTCTTGTAAGAGTCTGCCATTCTAGATTTTCCTGCCTGGCTGCCTTTATGACAACTGTTTTAAAACTATAATAATGATTTCTATATATACTCATCAGTAAACACTTCAAGAATTTTGGGTAATTTCTTAATTCCTCTAGATTTTGTTCAGAATAACATTAAGAACTCATGTTATGGACTTTAAAAATTCATTTTTAGGAAACAGGGCAATTTTAAATTCAGAATAATGCATTTTTGTTCAAAACAGATTTAAAAAATGTTTATTCTTACCACTTTTCATGATTTATACAACTTATACTTCTAGTCAAAGATCCAAGAAGTTTTGATTTTTTTTGAGACAAGGTCTCTCTATGTGATTTAGACTAGTTTTGACCTCATTATGTAGCCTGGGCTGGCTTTGAACTTGTGATCCTCCTGCTTCAGCCTTCCTCATTCTGGGGTTACAGATGTGTACCACCAGGTTATGATAGAAGCTGTATCTTTAGATAAGTGGTGTTGCTAATCATAAGGCATTAAATAACCAAGCATCCACTTGGACAATTTCCCGCGTTTAGGATGTAAGTACAGGAGAAAGAACAGCATTAGAAAAGTCAGAATGATGGTTGTGTACCTCCGGGAAGCCCACTGACAGCAGCTTTGAAATTCAAAACAAATAAGCACCCAGGCCCAATTTTCTCTAACATCTTTTCTACCATTGTTTACTGAAGGGATAAAATGAGATGATTTAATATAAAAAACAAAGTCTTTTAATGCAAGTTATTAACACTAAAATAGTAACTTCAGGCATATTCTTAGAATCAGAGCCTATGATGTTTAAGATAAACTATTAATTTGATTGGCTTGGAATATACTTGGGGATTAGGAAAGCATACTTCTCAATATGTCTTACTGGGTCATGAAGGTATGATCTTGGATACTACATCTGGTTTCTGGCTTCTTGCTCTTCACTACTCCTATCCTGTGCTTTGCTCCCTGCTGCCATGAAGTGAGCATCTTACTTTCCCATGCCCCTCCTACTATGACCTATTTGCCTAGGTGCCTGCTGACCACAGATTGACCCCTCTAACACTGTGAGCTAAAACAGACTAAGTCCTACTACTTTCATATCTGTAAAATGTCATAGAAAGGAAGCCTTATATACTAAGGTATTTTTGGGAAAAAATAGTAAGCTTAACTCATAGATTTGTTTCTCTTTTAGTTCAAGTGATGGAAAACCATAGGTCAAGAATTAGTTAAATCTGAATATAAACACACTATTTCATTTGTGTAGTACATTTTGTATGCATGTTAGAGGGATACAACATGTGTGGGAAACGTTTTGCATTAACTTTTATATTTTGAGGTAAGATCTTGATAAATTGCCTGGGCTGGCCTTGATGAAACTAAGGTTTTATTTGAAATGCTAAGGCTTGGGCCAGAGAGATGGTTCAGTAGAATAAGTGCTTGCCTGGCAAGTGCAATGACCTGAGTTCAATCCCCAGCTTCGAAAAAAAAAAAAAAAAAAAAAAAAAAAAAAAGGGAAAATTCTGAGGCTAACAAGTTGTCCACTTTTTTCTAGTTATTAATCATAGCCTACACTCACCTAATTAGTATTGGCTTCCTTTTAATTCTAGCCTACAAACTCTGTTCTGTGTCCTCTTTTTCTCTTGATGGTTCCCCTCCCTTTTACCCCTTTGCTCAAGAACACTTTCTTTCCCACTAAATCTAGCAGCCCAGGACTAACTGCTAACACTGCAATTTCCACAGATAAGGTGGAAGACCACCCTCAGCCCTGATTTTGCTTCTAAACCACTGCTCCCTATCTTAATTTTCTTTTGAATTTTATGGATATATCTAGATATTTGTTTTTTTCTTTTTTAAATCTTTTATTTATGTATTTGATACAGGGCTTTGCTACACAGCTGGGACTCACAGTGATCCTCCTGTGTGCGGTGGGCATGGCATGTGATGCCAGGGATCAAATCTGGGTCCTTGCATTTGCCAGGTAGGTGCTTCGATCACTGAGCTATCTCCCTAGTTGCCCCTCCCCCCTTGTTGAGACAGGCTCTTACTATGCAGTTTGGCATGGCCATGTGCTCACTCTTGTAGCTACCATGCTGGTCTTGAACTCCCAGTGATCCTCCTGTCTCAATCTCCCCAGTGATGGGATTACAGAAATGTGCCACCATGCCCAGTTCTGGGGCTGCCACAGTGTTCCCGGGGTTCCAGAGACAGCATGGCATGAGGTTCTGGGGATCGAACTCTGGACCCTTGTGCTTGCCAGGCAGGCATTTATGCCCCTGAGCTATATCCCCAGCTAGATAGTGTTCAAGTCTCTTCATCACTATTCTTTAGGTACTGATTGCTGGCATATAGTAGGAATTGATATATACTGTTCGAATGATTGGTTCTTTGAATAAATATTCTTTTTTTTTTTTTTTTTTTGGCAGAACCGGGGATTGAACTCAGGCTCTT
>NW_004524619.1:2819054-2827379 GCF_000260255.1 Octodon degus | reverse complement strand
AAGATTTTACAATTTTATACCAGGTCTTAATCATTAAATTTTATTTCTGTGTGATAAAACATAATATTATGCTTGAAAAGTATAGATTTTTTTTGCATTTAATTGAAATCACAAATCCTCAGAAGGAAAAGGGAGAATGAATATACAGTAGCCTAGCAGGTCCCTTGTACATAAGATTATAAGTTAAAGAAACAAACTCCTGAAAGTCCATTTTATGGACTTTCTCCTGATCTGATTTTTGTTTGTTAATTTAGCCTTTTTACTAATGTTTATATGACAAACTAGTATAGCCAAACTTAGCAAACTAAATTCTCATACTTAATTCTTATTTAAAATATTAATTTCAAAAGTAAATATGGGAAAATCAATACTGTAGATATTTATTTTTAGGTCAAGCTTAGATATTTTAAATAAAAATACACTGATATTGAATTTCTTAGCTTGCATTATAGCTTGTGGCTAGATGACCCCCAAAACTTCATGAACTCACAGGTGGTAATTTTTCAGAGATGACTGCATCTATAGTACGTGACATTGGGACTGATTCATGAAGCAATGCTAGAATCAAGGGCACTAAGATTACAGGCGTGAGGGTGCATAGCTTGGATAAGATACAACAGGTAGAAAATGCTATGGTGCTCTTCTGTTGTGCTGTTACCTTTACCTACCACAAACTGTTTCTTCTCTGCAATGCCTGTCTGCCAGGCCATCCTGTTTTAGAGCCAGCTGATTATGGACTGAAATCTACAAACTGTAAGCTAAATAAAGCTCTCCTCTCTTAACTTGTGGGAGGTGGGTATTTTGTTCTAACAATGAGAAAAGTAACTAATACAGAATTTTGTACCAAGAGAATTAGGTTCGTTGCTGTGACTGTGCTTGATCATGTGATTCAGGAGCCTTTGGGACTATCTTATTGGAGAGTTTGGAAAGGTCTGGAATGCTGACATAAAAGTAGAGTTGGAGCACCTTAGGCTATACTTTTGGGAGATTCTGGTCAGAGCTCAGAACACTACAATGGTGACATAAATGATGCCAGTAAAGACCAGGCTTGAGAGGTTTCTGTTGGAAAGAAGGACTGTGTGGACTACTGGACACCAGAATACGTGTGTTATGGCTTGGCATAAAGTTTGTCTGCATCTTGCTTGTGTCCAGAGACTTTGCCTGAGACTGTAATTATGGTTGGAAGACTACATGATCTGGCAGAAGAAATTTCAAGGCAGTCTAATGTTGATGCCACAGCTGGGGGCTTTTAGCCAGATCTATGTTGAGAATCAAGAGCAGAGAGCACAGCAGAATGATTTAAAACCCTGTGAGTTAGGCCAGAAGGGAAGCTCCTGCAAAGTTGTAGACTGCAAAGACAGAGAAGAGATCTTGATTATTGAGAAGAAACAGAATAGAAAAGATGCCTTGAGGAACTCACAAGAAGCAGCAAGACTTTACAAGCATATACCCAAAATTGCAAAAGTGAAAGACTTTAGTTTGAGAAAAGAGCCCCAGAGCACCATGTTCCAGAATCTAGCAGTCTAGGGAAGTTGTTCCTTGCAATTTGGTTCATAGGCACTGGAAGCCTACTGCTAAGAAAGAAGGAAGCCTAGCTACTGTTCCAGCTGGCATCAGAACTTGACATCATCATGTGCTGCCTGTTTGAGGCACATGCAGAATGTAAGAGCTGTGGGGTCAGGAAAACTTCAGTCTAGATTTCAGAAGTTGGCCTGGGAGGTAGGCAATGTGACCCTGAGAGGACAATATATGAAGTTGTGAGTGTGAAGCAGTGGAGACCCTAGAAATCTGTACAAGCCAGAAACATGAGTTGTCCAAGGAAAGCTGTAGGGACTAAGCAAAGCCAGCCAAAGAAAGAAGCAATGGAAGCTACAACCACCAGAAACACTGTAGGGATGAAGCCACCCAAGTCCTTTGAAGTTTACAACTTGCCACATTGTTGGGGATGCTGGAACTGGAACTGTGGGACTTAATGTTTGCCATGCTGGACTGTTGTCTTGCATTTTCCCATTCCTTGCTATCTCCTCCTGTTTGAAACTTCCAGAATGGAAATGTCTATCATGTGCCATCTTTGTTTTATGGGCTTGCAGTGAATGGCATGCCTTAAATCTCAAGAGGATGCTTTAGACTTGGACTTCTCAGCAATGTTGAAACTGTTAGGACTCTAGGGATCTAAGTCTATAGGGGTCAAGGGTGGAATGTTATAGCTTGTGTCTAGATGTCCCCGGAAAGTCTTAGGCAGCCAAAGGAGGGGCTTTTTTAGAGGTGACTGGATCTAGAGTATGGGAGGCTGGGACTGATTCAAGGTACAATACTAGGATTAAGGGCACTGGGATTAAGAATGTGAGTGGTACTGACCCTAAGGGCAGGTAGCTAGCCCTTAAGGGCAGGTAGCTAGCCCTATAAGGTATAAGGGAAAGAGCTGTGGTGTTCCCTTGTTGCTTTGCCCATCATAAACTGCTTTTCCTCTGCGATGCCTGTCTGCCTTGCAGCCAGCGATTCTGGACTAAAGGCTCTGCAAACCATGAGCTAAATAAGCCTTTCCTCTGTTAACTTGTGGGTGTTGGGTATGTCATTTCAGCTATGAGAAAATTAATTAAGACAGCTAGAGATAAATATATCTCACCAACAAAGTATCTCTCTAGAGGTGTTTTTTTCACATTAATTTTATGGCCAGGCAAGTAAATACACCAAGAACAGATATAAGCAATAATAATATTAAACATTTGTATGTAACTGTATACATAAATAGTGACACTTTAGAATTTTAATAAATTTTTACTTAAGTAAGTTATTTCTAGTACAAGAAAATAATTTGGTTCAATTTGTTGTGTTCACTTCTAATTGTGTATGATGTGTTTATTATTTTCTTAAATAAGCCACTTTCTAGAAACTTACTCTAGAATTCTGTGATTTTAACACATAAAAAAGTTACAAATTCTAAATTCTTAGTATTAAAAAATACGGAGTACAAAAATTTCTGAAGAGATGTTACTTTGTAAAATTTGAAACCAAATATAACCATCTATGGGGCTAACATGAGTTAATAAAAAAGAGAAAAGAACAATAAAATACATTGCTCTCAGTATATATTTAAGGAAGAAACAGAGAGTATATAACCACATATGTACCACAGTTTATTAAAAGTCATGTCATCAAACACCTGAATGCTTTCATTCATATAATCAAATTAATCAACAGAATTAGATTATATTTTCAATCATGTCCACTACTAAGTTTTTTAGGAAAAAAACTAATGTGCTTAAGTAAGATTTATCATTTAAAACCACTGTAGCAACTTGTATAATTTTTATCTGACTGGAATCCACTGCTCTAAAATGAGTGGTGACTAACAAAAATTTACATATTTTTGTCTAATATGCCTATATTTAATAACTTAGGAAAATTATTTCTCCATATACTTATGATTTTTTAAAAGTTCCACAGACTAATATTTACTATTCCAAGAAGAACAAAAAAAACCCCTCTAAATTAAAAAGGCTACTATACTTAATTACAAAGAATTAATCAATCCTGCAAAAAGTATCAGGGGAACCAGACATGGACAAAACTGAAAATCTATATGGATTAAAGCATTCTACATACCATATCTAAACTCTGCTCCAAAATGTATACACACTGTAGGAAAAGTGTGATATTTTTCAGCAGATGATGTTACCCAGATATGGGGGACCCTAGAGAATGTAATTTATCACAAAAAAACACTACACTACCAGCTCTTAAGAAGTTGAATATGCATGAGCAACAATCACAATGACAAATGTTACCTAAGCAGCAGTTCACTGTATTAATGGATGTCTAGAAGTTAATGAATACCATATTAGGCATTTCTTGTAATTGTTAATACTAAAGGTAAACTATTAATTTCATGATTTCTAAATAAATTTATTATTAAACTATTTACATAAGTTTTTCTTTTCCTGAAGTTTGTATACATGTTTTGCGGGCTCTGTATCTCTCTAATATCTATATACCTCTACCTCTCCCTACATTCTTAAATGTTCAAAACATTCAGAATGTGATTATCATACACATTCATTTAACACCACTGGAAGAACTCTCCACCAGTGAATAGAATGATTGAAGGCTAATATGCAACCACAAATGAGAACACACTATCTTTCCCAGCTTTGTGATAGCCCAAATTTTCATTTCGTTACAGGAAACCAAACCTTTAGTATCATCACAGATACTGCTTGAAGAGCAAAAAGGAAACCAACTAATTCAGTTTTTGGAAATAATTTCTACATCTATTATTTCCATAGTAAAATATTCAGTTATTCCTCAAACCTTACAACCTTCCTGCTGATCGGGGTTATATGAGCTTAGTTTCCAAAATGACCCTTGAGATATATACCTGCAACAAGCTCCACCACAGGTGTGTTGGGAGGATTAACTGTAAATGCTAGTAATACACACTAAATAAGACAGTATAAATTTTCCTGTCAAGTTGTTCACATATTCAAAAGTGCACAAAATGCAAATCTTAAGTATTCTATATTTACATAATCCACAACATGCTATTTTAGAAATGTTTTATATTTTTTCATTCTTGAAGTTTTACCTTGCTAAATGCACTGGAAAGTAATTCCAGGGTGAGGACCATTTGTGTGTGTGTGTGTGTGTGTGTGTGTGTGTGTGTGTGTGAGAGAGAGAGAGAGAGAGAGAGAGAGAGAGAGAGCGAGCACACATGTGAGGGAGGCAGACAGACACAGAAAGAGAGAGAAAGAGGAAGGGAGGGAGGGAGGGAGGTATGGAAGAGGGAGAGAGAAGAGGGAGTCAGAGAGGCAGAGAGAGACAGAGACAGAGAAAGACAGAGAGAGAAGGGGTAGAAGGGGAAGGTCATCAAAGAAAGTTCTTTGTGATGACCTCTATATACTTCCCTAAGTGCTCTATGTGTTGCTTACCAAATTCTTGTTACATTCACGTAGATCCAACTGTCATGCTACTGAGAAGCAAAGATGGAGCTAAATTAGAAGTATAGACATTGATTTTGCTGATGGTGACACAAACGTAATTCAGAAAATGGGGAAGAACCCAGGAACACACAGGAAAAACAAATTCCTATAGGTAACTAGGCATGTTACTTTTAAGTAAGACAGTTGATATTTTATGCTCATGAATAAAGGACACTGAAGCAAAACATAGCCTTTTCTATTTAATTATAGAAAAATTAAGGCCCAACTGAAAATATTTAAGAAAAAAGTCATATAAGTAGTAGACTGCTATGGAAGCAACAATGACCTTTTCACTAGCAGTTTTTACTAAAATTAGGTTTAGTTCACACATACATTACAACACACAAAATTTCCTGGACTGTTTGAGGCTTTCATCAGGGAGCTCAAAAGCCAAGAAAAAATTAAATCCTTTATGGAAAGAGTCAGAAGTAGAAATTATTTCACTAAGCTTTTGTATTTTTAGAAAAAAACTACTCTAGGAAATGATGTCTTATAAAGAAGTCACTCTTACAATTAATAAGCTTTTAGTGTGGTTACAAATATTTAGCAAGAGTTTAAGTTATACTTTAGGGTAACGTTCAACCTTTCTTTTATTCTTAAAGATCGCTTTCATTTAATTGCTTGATACTATTAATCCTGCTTTATGTATGTTACATTGCAGACTGCAGTGCTCATATATTTTATCACTTGTGATAATACAGTAATTCATATCTTAACAGACCTAATTAGTAATTAAGATCTAGACAAAAGACACTACCTACATTATTACATTTAACTGTAAACCACTAAAAGACAGGGCAACTTCTCTACTTGTATTTTTGCCATTTTTAAAATTTCTTTGTAATCAAGCTGCCGTTCCCATGGGATCAGTAACTACTAATGGTGTTATTACTTGATGAATGGCCCATAGAACTACCAAGAAAAATCTTTTATTACCAATCAGAAAATGATCAATTTGAGGTTTAAATACTTTCAACCCAACATGGCTGTAGTGGGCTATATTTGGTAAAGAAAATTTAAATCCTAGATCTTTATTTCAATTTTATTTTATTATTGTTATTATTATTTTCTTTTTGCAGTACCAGGAATTGAACTCAGGACTCTGTCTTTTCCAGGCAAATGCTTATTCTACTGAGCTATCTCCCCAGGGCCCTATTTCTGTTTTATTTTAAAATGACCTTTTAGTGAGACATGAATAGAGCAACCTTACAAAAACAAATAATGTAGAAAGGTTTTGTTCAGTTTAATTGCACAAACATCTCAAAGACATTTCAACTAACCTGTGATCACAAAATGAATAGTGCTGGGTAAGCATTTTGGAACACAAAAGAAATACTATATTTTTTGTTCAGTGATACTGTTTTTTAGGTTATTTTTGCCCAGTGATACTGATATTAACTTTGAGTTATGCTTTTTGTTCATGTGGACTTTTCAAAGCTAGTAATTAATTTTTAAATAATCCATGCCTGATATGGAATATGCTCAGAGTACAAATTCTGTTAATAGCAAGAAAAAAACAAAAGAAAACAAAAATATTTCTCTGAGATTGTCACCTTTTTGAGTTTAGTCTATTTTTAAATATTTTTTTGTACTCCTTCTTTTCAAAATAATTCATTCTGAATACTACTTTACATCAATTCTCTTAGAACAATCTTTTGTGTGTGTGTGTGGTATCAGGGATCAAACTCAGGACATTGTGCTTGCCAGGCAAATGCTTATGCCACTGAGCTATTTCCCTAGCCCTTTAAGAAAATCTTAAACCTGGAACCAAATGTTATACTTAGTATAATTAGGGTCACAATTCTAGCAGCTTTTTTTTTTGCGGGGGGGGGGTGCTTAGAATTCAACTCAGGACCTTGTACTTGCCAGGCAGGTACTGTGCAGCTGAGCTATATCCCCAGCCCCAATTCTAATACCTTCAAAAAGCACAAAGAAAAGAAAAAAAGCAAAATAAATACCTTTCCTTCAATTTCATACACCTCAACACTTCCCAAGTTTCTGCAGAACACATTACTGGAAGATACTAATATGATCAGTAAAATTTTAAATCTAGTCAAATCTCAGTGCTTTGGAAGCTAAGGCAAAAGGATTTGTCATGAGCCTAGGCCAGAGTGGCCTACGTAGTGCAACTTTGTCTCAAGAAGAAAAAAAATAAAACAACATTAACAATAATTCAGATGCCTTATAGAAAGATTTGAATCCTTCAAGCTCACTGAACCACTTTAAAAATAGGAAGAAAACAAAGTATAAATAAGTGATTATGTTTAAACAAATTAAATTTTCTTTTATTTTTATTTTATCTTTACTTATTACTGAGATTTTAATCTCTGTTGGGTCTCATGAAGAATAATTAATTTGGTGTTCATGAGACATACTAGGTGAACATTATTTGGTAACACTATTTTAAAATCAAGAAATTTAATTACAAATTTACACAATTTGTAGTCTCTACAGCCAGGAAGAGAATTTACAGCAAATAAATATACTCAAATCATTTTTCTTTTCCAAAACCTTCAATGAATTCCCATCCTACACACTATCAAAACCATCTTCCTGGGGCTGGGAAGATAGCTCAGTAGAATAAGCAAGTGCAAGGTCCTGCGTTCAATCCCCAGTACCGAAAACAAACAAAAACCATCTTCCTATGTTTCCCAAGCCCCACAGAATCTGACTTACGTAGACATGCTGAACTCATCAGAATTTGTATCCTACTGCTTTCCCCTGGCATGCTCCAATTCAGCCCAGAGCTTTCTTGTTTTTCTCCAAATTCCCAGAACTGGTGCTTGTCCCACAACCTTGGCACATTACTATTCTTTATACTAAGAATTATGGCTAAACCTATCACATTACTGGTTTCATGAAGGTTTTCTATCAAATGTCTCCTTGGCATTGGAATTTTCTTTGCATTTTATTGAAAATCTTATATTTTATAGAACATAATATATTGTATCATGGTATTCTACTTTTCACATTTAATTTAGCTCTCCTATAATAGATTTCTTTCATTTTTGTCACCTTCCACAAAGTCTACAGTGTGGGCATGGTTGTGCACACCTGTAATCCCAGGGCAGAGGAGGCTGAAAATGGGAGGATCATTACCAGGCCGAGCTGTGTAGTGAGACCCCATATCAAATACATAAAAATAAATAAATAAATAAAGAAAGAAAGTTTTTCTTAGTATATGCTTTTCATGCATGATTACCTTCAGTTTGTGGGGCTGATACATCCACATAGCACATCTTCCCATTTTCATTCCATCTTCTCCTCTGTGTTCCCTCCCTCCTTTACCAAATCCCCCTCCCCTCTCCCTTTCATCTCAGTATTATTTGTTTGGCTCTGTAAATCA
>NW_004524619.1:2816262-2818954 GCF_000260255.1 Octodon degus | reverse complement strand
TTTTTGGCAGAACCGGGGATTGAACTCAGGCTCTTGTGCTTTCCAGGGAACCTGGTTCTTTGAATAAATAATTGAATAAAAGTTGTTTTCTTGTTTACTCTTTTGTAGTTGTTTAAGGTTTTGATGTTTGGCTGTCAGAATTACAGATTTACTTTTACAAACAACAGGTATTTGTTAATTAACAGCACAAGAGTAAATCCAACTGTCCTAAAGGCAAGACTGGCCTAACTTGAAATTCACATTGTAGTCTATTTCCTTTTACCTTGCCTGACTGTTGAGCACAGCTGGAGGAAACCACAACTGTAGTGGGCAGTTACACCAGGCTTGCCCCACCCTTGTCAGTCATACTTGCCAAGCCAACCAGTCACTCTTCCCAAGCTCCTGGTCCTAAGCTACTGTATTCACAGCAGATGACCTCAGTTCTTTTCTCAGACATGGAATTTCTCCATTTGTAGGTTTTTCCCTCTATAATTTCTGAAATAAGCCTACCATCCTTCCAGGATTGGCACCATTATTTTTATCCCTATTCCACAGCCAGTCTTCCAGTCTTTTCATTCTCTACTATTGCCTCTGAGCCCTTGTAGCTTCAACCATCTCACTCAAAAAACATTTGCTTAATGATTTACTAAGCAATTGCTCTAGTATATACTGTGGGGAAACCAAAATGGATGAAACTTCATCTCTAGCTGGACAATGAAGGGGGCACAGCAGGTGTGAAGAACAGAACAATAAACAAGTAAGAATTCTAAAATAAAAAAGACAATTTCTCTGTTCTTAGACCTCAACCATGGAATAGGACAGAAAAACTAGCACTGGCTTGTGAAGGAGAAACTTAAGATTGATTGGAGAAGTAAACCTCTTCATCAGTTCTCTACTAGTTTTAGCACATGCTAGTCTCTATTTACAGTCAAGCATCCAATCTTCTTTGCCTCTAAATTTGCCCTCTTGCTATGTCTTTCTTCATTAGTCTCTTCCCCACATTTAAAGATTACAAATGCCAGTACTTTTTTTATTAATCATTCTTTTGGTTAAGTAATACATAAAATAAAGAGCTGAAAAAAAAAAACAAAACCACTTTTGTACTTCCTAATTGTTAAGTCCCTCTTCAATCTACTATACTCTAAGGTTCTGCTCTGCACTTCATTAAGTTCATTTTATGAAAGGACAATTCAATGCTTGTCCCTTCACAGTATCAAATCTGAGTGGATTTTCTTTGCCTTATATTATTGTACCTTTTTCACTTTTTGGCTCAGACTGCACAATCTTTGAGCTTATATTACGAACATTTTCTTCTAATGCCTCTGAGCTAGTTTAACTTCCACATTTGCCCATATTCTGTTTCTGTATAAATCTGCCTTGGGCAGGCTGTGAATATAAATTTTATGAGCTTGATTCGATGCTTTTGTGATTGAAATTGGGCAGTATTGATAACTACTACTTTGGGGGAACATAAGAAAACTAAGACTATTCTAAACAAACTAGGTTGTATCATCTCATTCGCAGGAGATCACATTTACTTTTACACTGTTAACTAACAAATACCTATAAAATTAAATTTGTAGCTGACATTGACATCAAGTTGTATTTTCCAAATCCTTCAGACAGTGATTTCCTACAGGTATATTAAAATTAGCATGACCAAAACTCAGTTAATTGTCTAATTGTCTATATAAACTGTACTAATTCTTATAAACCATGCTAATTCTTATATTTTTCTAAAAAATGACTAAATGATTTCTCCAAACAAATAGACTATTCCAGATTTTCCATTTTTCCTCATCTATAATACTTAAATATTAAAACCATACTAATTTTAGCTCTGAATATTGCTATAATTCACTATTTTTCTATTGGACTACTTTTATAAACATTAATCTCCCTGCTCGAGTACTCTTTGTCAAGTCCATATTACACAGTACTGGTACCGTGATGTAGAAGTAGTCACAGTTCCACTTTCAGCCTTTCAGTAATTCCCTATCACTTTCAGGTTAAAGACTTTCATCATGATGCCACCTGTTCACCTCTTCAGTCTCATAACCACCCAGCCCTCCTCCTCCTTGTTCTCTGCTAATATCTAGTATTAGTAGGTCCCAGTATCTCTTAAACACAAACAGACTGCTGCCCTTCAAGGGGCTTCTCGCTTTCAGGCCTTTGTCTATGCTATTTCTTCTGCCTAGAATGAAAATCCCTTTATTTGGCCTGCCAACACCTATAAAGTTCTTTCTACTCACTCACAGCTGACATCTCTCCTTGAATTTTTACACTACCTGATCTCTCAAACAAAGCATGAGGTACATTATTTGAAATTATTTATATCACTCTTCCCTGCTAGTTGGTAAGGTCCTTTAGGACAGGGACAACCTTAAATATTTAAGAAATAGTCACTCTACTTTAGGAGATATCTATTTATTGTGAACAGATTTAACCAAAATTGAAATGAGTAAACAACTTCGTTACTTCTGCACATTTCCACATGTGCCTACATTTTTAAAATGATCAGTGGAAAGATTAAAAATGTGTAAGGGCATCAGCTGTCCAAATCTGTCACATTTTATGAAATTAAAAGAGTTTATCTTAGGGGATACAGCTCAGTGGTGCAGTGCCTGCCTGGCAGGTGCAAGGTCTTGAGTTCAATTCCCAGTACCAAAACCCCAAAACAAAAACAAAAACCCCAAAACAAAACAAAAACCAT
>NW_004524619.1:2811524-2813597 GCF_000260255.1 Octodon degus | reverse complement strand
CAGAACTGGGGATTGAACTCAGGCCCTTGCACTTGCTGGACAAGTGCTTATTCTACTGAGCCATCTCTCTGGCCCCTCTAAATCACTTATAATTCACATTTTCTTTATACATTTCTTGATGGGCCTAAAGGCAGTTCTATGACATACTCTAATTGACAAGATTCTGCACAGTAAACAAACAATAAACCACTCAGATCTTTCTAGTCTCCTCTAGAATTCTAGAATCTATGATTTATTTGCCCCGTATATTTTTCTGCCTATTCCCTGTTCTACATATCTTTTTTTCTTTCCTAGCTATAGCTCTTCTTTCTCTTTCACCTTCAACTAAATTTACTTTTAAAGTAGTCTTTGTAATGGAGAAGTTGTACCAGAAAGTTTTGTCTTTCTGAGAACATAATTTAACTCCTAAAGCATTTGTACTTATACAATTAAAAATGTTTTTGACTTTGGGGAAAATTACCTGTTCCTTTTAGAGGGCAGTTCATAGTCCCTTATTAAAGATAGTTTCTTATTCCAAAAATAAGTTCCTAATAATCACTCCTATTATAATTTACTGACAAGAATTTGAAGCTGTTTTGTCAAAACACATATAATATGCCCTTTTCAAAAGTAGTATGGAAAGTACAGCCTTATATGTATATTCTTTTAGCAATATAAGAAGCTTATAAAAATGATGAACATAATCATAATATGCTTTTATTTCTAAGTTTTGATAAACAGATAGCAATGAGACAGTTTCAAATCAAATCGGACATAATATGCTTTAAGGCTCTATAATTCTTTAATTTTTTAAAAGAAGGTACAAAATAGTATTAAAATAAGTTCTGAATGATATATAGTTTCACTAAACAAAATTTGAATTTGAGAGTATTTGTTGTATTGCATACTGTTTTCAAATTAGTTGTTCAGATTACCAGATATATGCATGCAAATTTGGAAGAAAGGAAAAAAGAGAAAAACACTTCTAAGAAATTAAGAAGAGAGAAAAAGGAAGAAACAGTTGATCCCCTCCCCCAAGGCATTAACATTAAGCATTAATCAAGGATTCCCATAGACTGGCAGAAATGTGCAGCACAATTATCCAAACCAGCCTGCTCATATACATGTAGCCCTCCACTCCCTCTCCCGTCCTTCTCATCTCAGTATTTTCTTCCTTTTGAACAGGTTGATTCCCTATTCACAGTATCTGTTGTACCCTTCAGATTTTATTTACTCTTTCAGGTTCTTACACTATGGAGATAATATGATATGTACTTGCATATGTGGGTCTGAATTATTTAAGAGTATGGTCTCCAGTTGCATCCACTTACTGATAAAAGCCTGAAATTTATACTTGTTATTGCTGAATAATAATATTCATCTGCAAAAGTGCCACATCCTCTTTATCCATTCCTCAAGTGGTGGGCATCTGGGTTGCTTTCAAAATACAGTTATGACAAATTGAGCTGCTATAAACATGGGTGCATATAAACTGCTGCAGTATGACGTTCTCAGTTCTTCTGGAAAAATACCCAAGAAAGAACTAGCTGGGTTGCATGGGACCTCCAATCCTACTTTTTTAAGGAATCTCCACACTGATTTCCATAGTGGTTGTACCAGTATCTGTACTCCCACCAGCAGTGAAGAAGGGTTCCCTTTTGCAACAACCCCTACAGCATTTGTTATTGGTTGACTTCTTCATGTTAGCCACTCTTTCTGGGGTGTGATGGAATCTCAGTGTTGTTTTAATTTACATTTCTCGAATGACCAACGATATTGAACATTTTTTTCATGTATTTATTTGCCATTTGTATTTCTTCTGAGAACTGTATATTTACGACAGATACCCATTTCTGGATTGGGTCTTTGCATTTTTTTTTGGTTTATTTTATTTTATTTTATTTTTATTTTTCCAAAATTTTATTGATACACAGCAATGGGACAGTTTCAAACCAAATAGGAAGTACAGTTTCAACAAATAACACACTGCATATATTCTTCTTAGTGGTTAATTGCTGTACAAGATGCGGACTTGAGATACTATTTACAAACACCATCAGAACAAATCATTCTATTCATTAACAGAATGCAACT
>NW_004524619.1:2785251-2788956 GCF_000260255.1 Octodon degus | reverse complement strand
CATAACATGGAACAGGTATTTTTCATTAAAAATTCTTTATGCATTCTAGATAGAAGGCTTTTGTCAAGGGTAGTCGGTTATAATTTTTTACCAGTTCTTTTTATTCGGTTGGTGATTTCATTTGACAGATGTATAATTTTTGAACATTCTTTCTCTCATATACACTCTTCTGTGTAGAAGCATGTGTGTTTTTACATGTATAGTATTGCAAAAATTTGAATTTTAGAATGTATGCTTTACAAATTATAATAAATGGAAGACGTTAATCATGCAATAGAGTTGTATTAAGAATGTACCATCTGCAAATCTTTTTTTTTTTAATGAGCAGAATGTATTTATTGAGAGAAAGAAAGCTCCTGTCCAAGAGAGGGACAGGAGGGGGGGCCCAAGCGGGTAGTTCCCCAGGAAGCTGTCTCTTCTAGGGACTTTTACAGTGTAAAACCATGTGAGGCTAAGGTAGAGAGAATGGGAACTTGCTTAGGTGGGCAGGAGGTGGGACAAAACTATGGTCAACCAATGGGATTACATATGGGACAGGTTCTTTTCCTTTTGGGGGTTGGAATGCGGGATAGGGTCTCTTTCTTTGGGAGTTGGGCTAGTGACTCACTTGGGTTTTTCCAGGTGATTGATACCTATTTAGAACATCAATCCCAGGTGCTACCCGTTTAGCATTTGTTTGGCCTTTAGGTCTGGTTTACAGCAGGAGCATCCGCCCCTCCTACAGTTGTAAGACATGCAAATCTTCTTATCCACTACAATTAGAAGGTAGTTGGAATCTTAGTTCTGACTAGGGAAGACTATTGTGATAGCTGAGAAGAAACTTCTCTAGTTATCACTTACTCAATCTCTATCATATGTGAGATACTGGGCATCTCCTGAAGAGAATTATGTAGATGCAGCTATTACTGAGGATGAGGAATTATATATAGAATTAAAATACCCTTGGTGAGGGCTGGCCAGATAGCTCAGTGGACTAGCAGGGACCAGGTTCTATCCCTGGTGTGCTGTGCTGGTCCCACGGGGGTATGCTGAGACAGTGGAACGAGACTGGGCATGGTGCTGCATGTCTATAATCCCAGTTCTTGGGAGGCTGAAAACAGGAGTATCATTACAAGTCAGATCTGTGCAGTGAGAGCCTGTAGACCCTGTACTAAATATATTACAAAAATGTTAAAATGTCATTGGTGTTTAAACTGTGAAAATTAATTTCAGGGCTTGTCAGATTTTACTCTTATAATTTTTACTATTAGAAAGTCTGTATATAGACTGCTCTGTTATTTCACTTTCAGTTAAAGGGAATTACAGTATAATCAAGTACGTTTTCTAAAGCAGCATACAGACAACTGCTGAAATAACTGTTCCTGTCCTCCCTCATCTGAAAATGATTTTAAGAAAGAATAAAATGTGCGTGACTCTACTCTTTTTAACTTTTCATAGGCTATTTCAAATACTGATGGGATCTTAACCATAATGAGTAACCCTTTTTAGCTTTCTTTCCGTAATCTAAAGTACATCTATACGATTATGGGAGAATTGACATAAGGCATAATTATAAACTGAGACTGATCAGAATTAACAGGTGAATGTGGGACTTCTGCCATGTTTCCAAGGTGGTCATAATCCACAAAGTGATCATGTCATCAAGAGTCAGATGGAACCTATTACTAAAAGGGAATAAGGAGAACTAATTTCCTTTGACATCATACCTCTAACCTATACCCTTTAGGATTATTTTCCATTAGTTCTTTTATCTTCCTCTACTTTCCTATTCCACAAATGCCTGATCTTGTCTGGCTACTCAATGGCTAAGACATTATTTCAGTAAGGCCTGATACTTGGAAGCTCCACACTTGTTTGTGTCATTGCTTTCGAATTACATTTCGCAGAAATAAAGGCACCGTGTGGAGCTGATCTTAGGCCATGCAGTGGATGTTCTACTGACAACTCTGAATCATTATCATAGAAATTATCCAGAGTAAAATTTTATTTCAGTATAAATCCTATCAAGCTGACTTCCTACAATTACTGCATTTTCTGGGGCTCCTGACCAAGTCTCCCAAAGAATTTGCAAATAATTAAAATGTGGTAGAGTGCTTGCCTAGTATGCATTAGGTCCAGGGTCCTCCTTCCCCACGGGGGCAAAAAGTGATGAGGAAAAAATAAAAAGGAAACTTTGAATACGCCATTGAAGTCAAAGGGTGTTCAATTCTATGACTTGCTTTGGGTTATATGGGATTGAATAGAAATTTAGAAGTCTAACTCCAATTATCATAAATTATTTTTCTCTGCTAGTAGGAGTTAAATGGAAACAAAAGAGTTAAAAGCAGTAGGTGCTCTATTTTATCCCTAATCAATAGCAACAGTTTATGGACCAAACTTTATGGTCCAAACTTTACAATCAATTATATGTGTGTACACATTTTTTTTTTTTAAAGGACAGATATATACTAACCGAGGAAAAATATGTTTACTTGTGCACGGAAGATTACAACTCAATGTTTTAAAATAATCACATGCAATTTCTGATAATGGAAAATAACACATTTACATGACTTTTGATTTCTAAAATAACTACTGTATTTGATCTTCAAATTAGACTCAACCTTCTAAAAGCAGTATTATTCTATGTGATCTATGGACTATATATGCCTCTAAATCAAGTGGAGAAAAAGTCCAGCATTTTTTCAGAGAAACAGAAGTGCTAACCTTTGCTAACCTCCAGTTCATAACTACTGGGCCAATCAAGCAGAACACAGCTTACACAGGCATCAACAGAACATGGCAATATGATGGTAGTGTAACTCAGGAATACGATAAAAAGCCTATTTCCAATAGGACATCTAATTCAGATATGTATAAAGAAAATCACTTCTCCATATTAATGTGGAGAGTCATAGGATTTAGAATGCACAATATGTACTACTACCATGTCACCTGTTGGGTACCTAAGTTTTTCTGAATTAAAAAAAAAATGGAGTTTTTTGAAGGACTTGTTTTGGTGAAGCATAATCTGCTATTTTATGAGCTCCCTCATTACAATACAGGTAATTACAGCTACAAGACCCTACAAAATTTATAGTATTTCTTTTCAGGGAAACTCATTAAGGAAACTATAAAGAACTAAACTTACAAAGAAAAATTAATTGCCACCTTTGGTCAGCTGATTTTAGAAAGACTTATGAGGTCTAGAATTGTGTATTGGGTTTAGTGAGAGAACAGAAACACTGAAATTTAGCTTACTGAGGATATAGTATAAATGCTAATAAATTAATCTGCTTATAAACCTATTCAAATATGAAGCAGCAGAAACACCATATAGTATACTGTGAATTTATTCTCATATACACATATATTTTCTTTCCACTTCAGCTACCTAAGTCCTCACAATGAAGGTGCTCCAGGACCAGGACCTCAAAGTATGAAGTGCTGCTTCCTGCCCTCAGCCTCTCATCTCACCAACTTTCATTTCCTTGATTTTTTTAATTAAATGAAAGCTATGTGGGGTTATCATTTGACTAATTTAAAGCTCCTTGGAGCTGGGGAGATGAGATGGCTCAGTGGAATAAGTGCTTCCCCGGCAAGCGCAAGGGCCTGAGTTCAATCCCTGGTTCTGGAAAAAAAAAAAAAAAGGATGGAGAAAAAGAGCACTTATAGTATAAGAACAACTATTACTAACATTTAGTCTTTTAAAAAGTTTTTAAGGCC
>NW_004524619.1:2779698-2785151 GCF_000260255.1 Octodon degus | reverse complement strand
GATTTTTTTAATTAAATGAAAGCTATGTGGGGTTATCATTTGACTAATTTAAAGCTCCTTGGAGCTGGGGAGATGAGATGGCTCAGTGGAATAAGCACTTGCCCGGCAAGCGCAAGGGCCTGAGTTCAATCCCTGGTTCTGGAAAAAAAAAAAAAAAAAAAAAAGCAAAAGCTCCTTTTGGTGAGGGGCAAAAAGAATTTCAAAGTATAACATGACGTACAGTAAGAAGACATTTTCCTTATCAGATAGTTTCTTGCCAACAAATTCACAATCCCAATAACTGCCAATGTTTTTTCTTATTGGAGCCATTTTTATGCCTGTATGCACCTTTGTAAAAAGGTTTTTAAAAAATCATTTATTTATTTGGTAAAGGGTCTTGCTATGCAGATCAGACTTGTAGTGATCCTCCTGTCTCAGCTTTCCCAATGCTGGGATTACTGGAGTGTGCCACCACGGCTGGTTTCCGTGGTTCACCAGGGCCAGCACAGCATGTGGTACCGGCATGTGGTACTGGGGATAGAACCTGGATCCTTGCTCTTGCCAGACAGGCACTTAGACCACCAAGCTATCTCCCCAGCCTGTGCACCTTTTAAAAATACGAATGGGAATATATTGTAAAATACATCTTTAAATTTAACATTATAATTGTTAAAATGGGCATCATTCTAAATCAACATATTTAGAAATACTTTTTATGGTTTCAGTGTTCACTTGGGTAGATTATGATTTTCACCAGTTTTGCACTTTGGGGACATTTAGTTTCCCTCCTTTTTGTTACACATGATGCTGTGTGGATCATCTTTATTCTTGTTAGGAAGAGCTCAGGAAGAAGCAAAACTACATATTACCTCAATATTTTAATTTGGGGATTCTAAATGCAAAGAAGATACTTAATAAACAAATATAGAGTTAGGGATACTGTATAGTAATGATTTCTGAAATGTGATCTCAAGACAATAGTATTCGCATCACCTGAAAGTTGTTCCAATTGCAAATTCTTAATTTGTTACATATGTACTACATAAGAATTCTGAACAAGACTGAACAATTTGTACTTTATTTATTTTTTGGTGGGGGAAAGCTCTACAGGGTGTTGAGGTTCTCACTACTGGACTGGACTCCTAGTGATTTTCCTGTTTATACCTTGAGCTGGGATTACAGGTGCGCCACCACTTCCAGTCTCAATTGCTTTTTCAGTGCGCCCTGGGGGGGGAGCAGGGATAGCATGGCAGGTCGGGGATTGAACCCCTGGTCCCTGCGCCTGCTTGCAGGTGCTTTAGTCTGCTGAGCTATTTGGCTGGCCCACAATTTGTACTGTAGTAAGGCTTCTCTGTGATTCTGATACAAGCTCAACTTTGAGACCCACTACTTTAAGCGTGTGTAAGACGATACAGTCTTGGTCCTGAAAGCTACTAAGGACTGGGAAGTTTCAGCTACAGGGAGCTCCCTTTTCCCACAGAAAAATTTTATTATAAACTTAAATTTACCATAATTATTCTTTATTCTTTATGGATTTGTGAATTCCCCACCCAAGAATATAAATAACCAGTTTGGTTTATGTCACCAATACATACGGAATATACTCTAATATAAAAGTAGAGACACAGTTTTAGTGTTTAGCTGGTTCTCTCAATTGTGTTACCGTATAATCTAGTTTCCCCCAATGAGCTGAAATTCTACTTTCACCATGCATAAGGTCTGTTTTAGAATTTATTTTATTTTACCTGTGGGTCTATCATGTGTAAAATCCAAACTATTACGTATCTTTCTGACACATTTAACAGTGGGTAAGGTTAATGCACTTTTTATTCAAATGTGCACATTTAAAATTTTATTTTTGTAATTTATTTAAACATTTAAATTTACTAATAGTTTTCTATGTATATATTTAAACCACATAACTTATGTAAAATCTTCTATTAGTAATTTTTTTCAAAATGTAAGTGACAGGAAAATTCCCTAGCTGCATTAGTTCTGTCACTTATGTTTTTTTAGGAATCTTTTTAGAGGAGGGGAGTGACTGGAACTTGCTGTATGGACCAAGGAACACCCACTGCAGATTTCTACAGATGGCTCTCTTCAGAGTTTGCTCTTGTGAAGTTAAGATGTCCTCCAAATGTTCCTCAGCTTCCAATCTCAGTCTTCTCGGGTTGGCAAGACCAATAATTCTATTCTGGGACTTTCCTTTTTTTTTTTTTTTTTTTTTTTTAAATGGAACCGGGGATCAAACTCAGGCCCTTGCGCTTGCCAGGGAAGCGCTTATTCCACTGAGCCATCTCCCCGGACCCTATTCTGGGATTTTCTTTCCTGGTCTGTGACCTGGAAAGTGCTTCTAGGTGGAAAGCCAATTATCATCAGTTTCACCTAGTTATTTTGTTCTCTTTCAAGGCAGGGATCACAGTGCTAACCTGCATATTTTTCCAGTGTCTATATTTCAATCTAGTAATCTGTATTCTAGTGCCTGCATACTTCTGCCATGTTTAGTTTCCTGGCTGTTTATATATCAGGAGGATATGTGAGTTATCAGTTATTTCATCCTAGTCCAAAGGGCCTGCCTCAGTCTTCTGAAGGGCTGGGAATAAGGACATAAGTCTCTGTGTCTAACCTCTTTACAGTTTTTTATTTTTTTAAAATTTAGATTTACATGGTTGTTACTTGTACCTCATTATTTGAGATGAAATGCTTAATTTACACACGTTTATTCCTTTTTGTTTAGCAACCTAAGAGTATGAGGCTAAGAATTTCTAAGACAATTTTCTATCAAACTAATAGGTTCTGATCAGTATATATTACTTTCTAGAAACTTTATGATTTGTTTTGATTTTCTTTTAAACTTGAACTTACAACTCTCCTGCCTCACCCCACTGAGTAGCAGAGATAATAAGTATATGCCACCATGCCCATCAATTTTATTCACTTTAATTTTACATTGGCTAATATGTTCTATACAAAGGTCTTCATTTCTGTTTGCTTTTCCTACTACATCTGTGCATATTATTTTCTTTCAATCTTTTTTAGTTTCATTTGTATTAGGGATAATTTTTCTTATGATAGAAAAGAGGCTGGTTTTATTTTTTAACATATATTTGATCTCCTTTTTTTAATCTCCCTTTTGTACCATGATAAAAAAATACTATACATGTTTCAGAAAAGAATAATACCAGTCTCCCACAAACTGTTCTTGAAAATATGTGAGATACAGAAAAATCCCACTATAAAGCCAGAATTATCATGACTTCAAATCTAAGAAAGACACCATAGGAAAGCTATGGATAAATATTCACTATGAACATAAGCATAAATATCCTTAATAAAATAGTAGCACATTATTTCCAATCACATATAAAAGACATAGAAACTAGAAAGCAATAAGTAGGATAATTGGAGATGACAAAATTGACTATAAAATTCCAAAGGATCTAAAAAGAGTGAGATTAGGAAGGATAGATGATATAATGTCAATACACCAGAATCAACCTTATTTTATGTATTAGGAATAAAATGCTACAAATTGTAGAAAACAGCATATTTATATTAGCACCAAAAAAAAAAAAAAACCATGAAAGACTTAACAATGACTACAAAAATATTTGTATGCTGATAACAAAAAAATGAAACTGATATACTCAAACAAATGGAAAGATACACCATGTTTACAGCTAAAAAAGCAATACTGTTAAGATGTCCGTTTTCCTAAAATTAGATTTATTGATTTGATACAATTCTAATCAAAATGTAAGCAATACTTCTGTCAAAACCAACACAATACTTCTTAAACACGAATGGAAAAGCAAAGGATTAAGAATAAACAAAACAATTTTTAAGAGAAAAAGGCAGTAAAGCTCATACTACAAGATATGCAGAATTATTACACAGGTAAAGAAATTAAGACAATATAGTGTTGGTAAAAGATACTGAAAACAATGGAACAGGACAAATTACGGGAAAAGATTAATACATATATATGGTCAACTGATTCTTACTTTAAAAAAAATATTTATTTATTTATTTGGTACACAGTCTAGCTACACAGCTTGGACTCACAGCGATCCTCCTGTCTCAGCCTCCCTAGTGCTGGGATTATAGGCATGCGCCACTGCACCCGGGTTCAGGTTGGCACAGCATGTGGTACTAGGGATGGAACTCTGGTCCTTGCACTTGCCAGGCAGGCACTTAGGCCACTGAGCTATCTCCCCAGCCCTGATTCTTACTTATGATGTTAAGAAATTCAATCATGAAAGGATGGGCCTTTTTTCTATAAGTAATATTGGTTGGAATTGCACATTCACCACAAAATTATGATTCCTGTACTTGTATTTCACAATATATATACAAATGAGCTCAAAATAAATAACAGAACTAAGGATGACATGTGTCTTGACAGTAAATAGGAGAAAAATCTTATGACACTGATGTATACAAAGATTTTCTAGGACATAGAAAACTCTAAAAATAAAGAACTGCTAAGTTTTACTTTACTAAAATAAAAATTTCTCTTTAGATGACATTGTCAAAAAATGAAAACATGCAACACACTGGGAGGAAATATTTATAAAGAACATTGACAGTATTTATTTCTTGCACATACAAGGGACTCGCAATATTCAATCATAATAAATAAATACTCCGATTTAAAAAAAGGCCCAGAGTTGTGAACAGACATTTTACCAAGAGGTAAGGATATTAAATAAATATATGATGACTTCAATATGATTAGGTTAGAGAAATCAAATTAAAATTACAATAAGATACTGCCCACTACATTGGAATGGCCTTTTCTGTTTTACTTTTTGAAACAGTCTTGTTACATTGCCAGGCTGGCCTTAAACTCCTTGGCTCAAGCAGTCCTCCTGTCTTAGTCTCTCATAAGAAGCTAGGACTGCAGACATGTATAACTGCAGGGATTGGAAGAGCTTCTAAAAATGACCAAATAGAACACGACAAGGATGCAAAGTAGCCAACACTCTTATCCTCTATTAATCATAATGGGAAATGGTACAGTCATTTTGGAAAGCAGTTGAAAGTTGTTTGGCTCTTTTTAGTGAAATTAAAAGTGCATTTACCAAACAACCTAGTACTCTGTGTCTCCTTGACATTTACTCAAGATAAGTATGTTCACACAAACACCTGAGTGTGCATATTAACAATGATTTTATTAGTAATTGCTACAGCTATCAGCAACCCGACTGCCCCAAATGTACTTCACCTGGTAAAGAGACATAGAGGTATATACAAATGCTACAATACTACTCAGCAATAATAAACAAAAAAGAACTACAGATATGAATAACCATATGGATGAATTGTACTGAGTGAAAGAAATCAGATTTATAGATCACATGGAAAAAATTCTATTTATATGATTTTATGGAGAAGCAAAACTATAGAACAGACTAAGTATTCTGGACTTATGTGTAAACATAAGAATTATATAATTCTTTATGCCTATTTTT
>NW_004524619.1:2753043-2777852 GCF_000260255.1 Octodon degus | reverse complement strand
TGAAATAAACCAGACCCACATGTGTAAATATCATATAGTCTCCCTAATATAAGAACTCAAAAGAAGAAATACAAATAGAAAGGTATAACACAATTAAAAGGAAAGCGAGAACTTGAGGATTAGACAACGAAGACAGGGCAAGGAGAAAAGCTAGGAAACACGACAGGGGCAAAGCCATACATTTATACACACAAGATGGGTAAGGCAATGATACTGAGAAACAGCAGGTTTTTGAAACTAGCAGTTAATTCGTAGGATTTTCACCCTGACTAACTATATATGCTGATACTTGTGAACTAAGCAACTGCACTGAAGACTGCAATGTGTAATAGTAGGTTCACCTTTGGAGTGCCTGTCATTCTGGTCTTCTGATTATGTGCTGCTTGTCATGACATGCCAGTTGCTGCCATGTTGTCTCTCAGGTAGATGTTTGTTTAAAAAAAAAGGGTAATAAACAAACAAACAAATGGACTATTTCATTTATTCTGATAGTTGTTTAGTTTCTTTCAATCAGAAAGACAGGGTAGTGGAATGTGCTCATGCCATCTTATCTACAGCCAGAAGTTCTGTACTTGTATATAAAAAGCCACTTCATATTGGACACAGTCACTACCAAATTCTTGCTCCTCACATTTACTTTCTAAACTTAGGAAAGAGCAACTCAATCCTCTTGAGTTGCTCAGAAACCAAAATTGTTGGGGTCTTCTCTCATTCTCTCTACATTTAATCCATTTGCTTGGGGTCCAAAAATCTCAGAATTATCTTTTCTCTCATATCCTAAATTTAATCCATTAGCATATTACATGTATTTTACCTTTAGAACAAATGCATAATCCAACCACCTTTCACAAACTTTAGCTATGCCACCATCACCTGTTACCTTGATTAATCATTAATTTAAAAAATTAACCTTTCATTTAATTAAATATCAGCTACTTAAAAATACTTATCAGCTACTGCTATAAATGGTGAGATTTTGGTAGTACTGGGAAGACAAAAATCTGCCTGTCCTCTGAAGCCTATTTGCTGGAGGAAATGTACTTCTCTTGTTTTATGGACAATGATTATTCTCTTGTAGAAAATGATTATTATTTAAAAGGCTTCTTAACTGATTTCCTTGCTTTTGCCCTTGTTTTCTTAACAGTCCATTCTTATCACCAATTCTACAGCTGTTCCTTCAAAGGGTCAGTCAGATGATGTCATGTCTTCTCAAATTTCACTAATGGTTTATCATTTTAGGCTAAAAGTCTATGTCTTCACAACAGCTTTCAAAAATCTAGCTGGATCTTTTGCCATAATTTCCTACTTTGTCTTTCTCACTCTGCTTCAGCCTCACTGGGTTTGAGACCATGTCTGGAGAGCTTCCACCAGACTCAGTGAGATCTCCACTAATAGCCAAATTAAAACCTGAAACTCCTGGGTCTCCTTAAACTCCATAGACCTTCTTACTTATTTATATTTTTCTTCTGTATCTATGACATACGACATAATCTATACTTCACATCTATGGCTATCTGTCCAATTATAATAGAAGCTCCACAGAGTATGGATTTTTCCTTGGGTTGTTTTTCCATTACTGTAAAATCAGTACCTACAATACTAGCATATAATGGATGTTTGATACAACTTTATTGAACTGTTTCAGGCCATTTTTATAAAATTTGTTAAAAATCATGGTATGTTAGAGCCAGACATTACTTTAAAATCCTCTAGTCTTGTCACTCTTGCACCCACAAACAATCATCTGGGTGGGATGAGAAAATAATTTGTACAAATATCACCAGGATTTTCCTGTCCCACTCTACAATCAGTATGTTCTGCTATCTTCCTATTGATCTAACCCACACCAGACTGCCCATCTGGGATCACATGACAAGCCACAGGCAACCAGGTAAATGGGAAACTGGTACATTACGTGATGTCAGGTCATCAGTAAGACAACAGCTGTAGTAGGACTGACTTCTAACCTTGAGACTTACACTATGGTACTACCACTTCCTTAGTGCACACTGGCCCTCAAAAAATGTCAATGCTAAATTGCCAACTCCTGCTGTTCTTGACACCAGAGATTACTCTATTTCCTTCAACATGAGGTAAGCTTTCACAACTTCGTAGTGGAAAGGCAAAATAAGAAAGTTAGAGCTTTAAAAATTCCCCTAATCAAAAATCTCAAAACACTACAATTCAGAAAATTCTGAATTTTAAATGTGAAACAACTATTGATAGTATGTCTGCCATGCACTTGATATAAACATTTTGCGTGTGAGATACATAACATTACTACGTCCAAGGGATGAGGAAACAGTAATTTTAACAAAGGAATGTTCAATATACATCACTGAGGAAAGAGGAGAACAGCAGCTGAAGACATGCTTCCTGACTAAACAGGCTTGCTGCATGCTGGATATGGGCAAACATTCCCCAAAGCACAGTCCATGTTACTGGAAGGGATCTTTTCTCTGGCACCAGAGGATAGAGCAGCGTTCTGTTTGCTAGCGTTAAAGTATATCACATCCATACTGATAACATGACTATTTCAGAATTCATTGTTCTAAGTCTTTGTTAAGTCATCTAACAACACCAATAGTCCTACATCAAGCACTTTATACAGACCCACTCTGGGCCCAAATAAGGGATGCTATGCAGTTCAGATGCTCTGAGATAAAAAAAAAAAAAAAACAAAGTAAGTTATACGCGTATGTTATGCCTTAAAATGCTGAGTAACTTAAAATTGACCATTTTTAAGTATGTGATTCTTAATTTTTTTATTTTAAAGAGAAATAAAATTTTGAAACAAGATAATATGCCTCTGGTTTATTTCACTTATATGTATAGTCTTGAGTTGCATCCACTGACCTAGAAAAGCCTCAAGTTTATCCTTCTTAATGGTTGAGTACTATGCCACATCTTTTTTATCCATTCCTCAGTTGATGGGCATTTGGATTGTTTCCAAGATGTAGCTATGACAAACTGTGCTGCTATAAAAATGCACATGTGTCATTGTGGTATGATTTTAATTCTTCTGTAAAGATACCACAAGGGGAATACATGGTCAAATGGGACCAGCCAATCCTAGTTTCATGAAGAATCTCCACACTGATTTCCACCATAGTTGCACTCCCACCCACAGCAGAGAAGGGTTCCTTCTTCCCCACAGCCCCTTCAACATTTGTTATTGTTTGATTTTTTGATGATGGCCTTTCTTTCTGGGGTGAGAGGGAATCTCAGTGTTGTTTAAATTTGCATATGTTTGCCTACATCTATGTCTTCAGTTTTAATTATTTTATCTTCCAGCAGGTTTAATGTTTCTATTTTAGTATCTTTGATCCATTTTGAATTTAGTTCAGAGCTTGGTGAAAGATATGGGCTCCATTTTAATCTTTGGCATGTACATAGCCAGCTTTTCCTGAAGTATTAAATGTGCTTCCAGTAAAATGTGTTTCACACCTTTGTCAAAGATAAGGTGGCTGAGTATGTCTGGAGTTGTTTCTGTATCTTCTAATCTGTTCCACTGAATCTTTGGGTCTTTTTTTTTTTTCTTTTGCCAGTACTATGCTGTTTTTATCATAGTACCTTTGTAGTATAACTTCAAGTACGGGATTGGGATGCCCCTACCTTGCCTTTTGTTATGGCTTGTGTCTATTTGTCCCTCAAAGCCTCATGCAGTTAAGAGGTGGACTTCTAGAGTTTGTAATTAATTCATGACCCAGTGCTAGGATTGTGGGTGTGAGAGCTGCTGGGATTATGCATGTCTAGAATTACGGGTGTGAGTGGTATACCTGGCTTGGGGCAGATAGCCTGAATGCAACATAAGGGAGAAAGACTTGCTCTCTGTAGTGATTGTTGCTGCTACTCCTCCCATTTGCTCTTGCTGTTCTGCTGTTTTCTACCACCATGAACTGCTGCCCTCTTACATGTACTACTTTTCCTTGAGTCAGCTGAGTATGGACTGAGACCTCCACTAACTATGGGCTAAATAAATTTTTCCTTCATTCATTTTGGGTGTCAGGTATTTTGTCCCAGCAACAGGTGAAAAGTAACTGAGACAGAATTTGGTGCCAGAAAAGTGGGGTTGTTGCTATGACTACACTTGAGTATGTAGATTACAAGCTTTTGGGAATGGCTTATGGGAAGAGACAGGAAGGGTTTGGAGATGTCACCTACAAAAGAAGCACTGGAACAACTTCAGCTGTTCTATCTGGGACGTTCTGGTCAGAGCTCAGAACACCAGAATGCTGATAAGAAATCCTGCCTATAAAGACTAGGCTGTGGAGGTTTCTTCTGCAAAGGACTGCATTGGTTGTTCATCTCCAGACGTTTTGTGTTATGGCTTGGAAGAAAGTTTGTCTGTATTTTGCTCATGTCCAGAGACTTTACCTGAGACTGAAATTAAGCATGGAAGACTGATTAATCTGACAAAGGAAATTTCAAGGCAGCCGAATGTTGAAGCATTGGCATGGTTATTGTTGGGGGCTTTTAGTCAGATTTATGTTGAAAATCAAGAGCAAGAAGCCCAGTAGGATCATTTAAAATGCTAAAGGTTTGGCCAGAAAGGAAGGGCCAATAATGCTATGCATTGCAAAATAGAGCTGAGAAGATCTCCATTGCTGGGAAGAAACTAGAGGACGGAAAAAACAGCCAGAGGACATCATAGGAGGCAGATTCAGAACTGCAAGGGTAAGGGCCTTTGTCTTGGAGAGAAAGTTGCAGAGTGCCATGTTCCAGAATGGTGACGGTGGCTACATCAGGTTCTAGAATGGCGCTGGCATAGAGAATCTGTTCCTTGGAATCAGGTTCAGAGTGCTCAGTGATCCAGGCACTTGACCTCTACACATCCAAGAGAGAAGAGTAAGACTCTTTCGTTGCCCATAACTGCCTTTGTTATTCTACGGCTCTTCTGGTTCTAACTGAACTTTAGGACTGTTTTCTCTAATTCTGTGAGATAAGCTATTAGAATTTTGATAGAATTTAATTGCATTCAATCTACTGCTGCCTTCACCTTTCCTTTGTCTCACAGTCCACAGTTGCTTGGCTTCACTTCTTAAGTGCCCCCTAACCATATGAAACTTACAACCTAAGTATTTCAAAGATGACAAGTAGTATTTGGGATTCTGTCACTCATCATATCCCCATCTTGACAATTTCCAATCTTTGATAAAAAATAGCATTTATTTTCTTCTTTATTATAGATATAAATATAAAACACTGTAGAAGAAGCAAGAACACCAGCAGGATATTTCTACTACAAATTACTACTCACACTTGCTAAGACCTTTCATTTATGCAACAATGCAGCGGCTTCAGGAACAAAGAAATGAACAGTGCATGGCAGTGTTTGTAGTTCTCTGCTAGCTAACCTCAGTCACATCCTCACAGTGTTAACATCCCTCCACAAGTTCTGATCCCTTTATAACCTCGACTTCCTCTTCATCTATCAAGCCCAATCTTATTCCTTTATTTTCTCCTCCATCCAGTTTATGTTTGTTTATTTATTTTCCATTTTATGTGTTTGGTATAGGGTCTCACTAAGCAGCTAATTGTAGTGATCATCTTGTTTTCAGCATCCCCAGTGCTGGGATTACAGGTGTGCTCCACCACGCCCAGACTCAGTCCTGGCTCAGTGTGCCCTGGGGGGGTGGGGACAGTGGTGCATGTGGGACTGGGGATCAAACCCTGGTCCCTGTGCTTAGCAAAGCAGGTGCTTAATCCACTGAGCTATCTCACTGGTCCTCACCATTAAGTTTAGAATTCATCATGTATACTTAAAACAAATATCCCTCAGTAACTCTGCATCACCACCCATCTGTTAGCATTGAGCAGAAAAACTCCAAAGCTGAATAAAGTTGTCCTCAGCACCTATATGTCGATGGCTAACGGTTGCATAGAATACAGACCCAACACAATGACTACCCCCATATAAATCCAGCTATTCTTCAAAATCAGTGGTATCTTCAACCCTATATAACATTTTCTCAAGCTATTCTTAACTCATTCAGTTTCTTCACAATGTCTACCTCAAAGTTTCTTTGATATTTTCCATCCTTTCAAACTCGCATTTTCCACCCACATTCTGAACATGTGGCCATGGTTCTTACTGAGCAACCATCAGACAGAATATTCCCAACTTCCTACCATTCTCTCATTTAAGTACTTATCTGATAATCCTCTGGAGACAGATATCTCTCCTGTGGTTTTCATGTATATTTGACTGGCCATTCTTAGGCTCATGCCACACAAGCATGTAAAACTCAACATATCCAGTAATTAATTTTTTCAACCTCTTGCTATTTATGCTCTCCATCTCAGATGGCCAAGCAAAAATCTGAGTATTACTGAGTCTTTTCAATCTCAGCTGACTTCTACCTCATCCAATAATTCACAGTCCATGGTCACAGAATTATGATCTATATTTTCTCTTCCCAATCTCACTCCATGCCCACTTGACTGCACTACTGCATCTTTAGATTACCCTCCTCTTCAGTCCCCTCTCTACTGCTCATCCTCGATGGGTTCCTAATACTGGGCTACTCCTGCTTACACTCATGTAATGTCATGTTTTGGCCTTGAAGACAGAGCTTAAACTCCTAACTAACAAAAAGTCTCTTTCTGGCTTTTGCATCATTTCCTTACCAATTTTCCAAGTCAGAGCTCTAGCCTGTGTAATCATTGTGTAGGTTTAACTTCTAGGTTGTCTCTTTCAACTAAGTCTTTAATTTCTTGCTTTCCCTTTCTTATATTCATTAATGCAACATTGAACATCTGGCAATTGTGTATTTTCCTGGTCTCTAAACTTATAAATATCGATCTGCTCCTACCACTCTAATGTTCTTCCTCTTATTATTGACATTCTACACAATGAAGATGTTCATTAAGTACCTAATGATTTTGCATGAAAGAATGTTTAAAAAGGAAACTAGGCAGATAGGGTAGAGAAGAAGTCTGAGACCAAGTCTTTCTGATTTATACATGTGATACATCCTCAATTACACAGCCTCACTGTTGGCTATAGCACATCTGGAGAAATCTGGCACTGTAGCTAACTTATTACTAATATTAAGAAGATGAATAATTTAAATGTATTGGACAGTTTTTTCTGATGTTGGGACAAATTACCTGAAAATTTTAACTAAAAGGAGAAGCTTATCTTGGTTCCCAGTTTGTGAGCATTTAGTCCATGGTTTGCTGGCTGCAAGGCAGAAGCGTAACAGAAAGGCAGTGTGGTATAAGGCCACCCGATTCATGACCTCCAAGAAGCAAAGAACAAGGGCAGGGCCAAAGGAAGGCACCAGGGACCAGATACAGCACTCAAGATCACACCCCTATCGCTGACTTCCTCCTACTGGACCCTACCCTCTCAAGCCTACTCATTCTTTAAAATGTAACCACCCACCCAGGAATCTCTTAGCCCAGTTAAATGGTAAATGTATACAGTAGGTGATTTAAAAAAATTGAACAGCATGAAGTTTTTACAGATACACAAGAGTACTTGCATACTTCTCAAAGTCTTCTTAAATCTCTGCAGAAGCAGCTAATTCTTCTACAGTATCATGAAACTGAATTAGTTAATTTTGACAAGGCTACAAGATTAATGGCTCAGTTGTAATATAGTTATGATGTATCAAATTTCCCCCACAGACCAATAAATTAAATGTTTTATATAATTAAAAATAATACAGCAGAGAGGGGAAAACTAATGACACTAAGAAATGGCTGTAACTACAGGAACAAATTCTTTGAGTAAGAGTGTCTAAGCAAAGGGATAAGCGTCAGTCTTGGAGAAGCAGACAGAAATATAAGAAATTGTAAGATTATATTACAGGGATGTTGAAGGAGTTCTATATCCTTAGTGAAAGAACCTGCAAGTGGCTGTCTGGAGACAACTGTACATTTAAGGAAAGAGGAAATGTACAAGGTGCTGATGTCCACTTCAAGCTAGAGACAATGAGTTTAATAAGAAGGGCTATATTGTACTCTCATCACTTTCAGCTTCTCACTTACAACCATGATGTGCCTTCTATGTAAATAATACAGAGACGGAAGGGGCAAGTTTATCGAGGATAAACACAAGAGAAACACTAAGCATTCTGGGGGAGCTCAGGATGTTAGTGAAGTAAATGGCAATGAAAAAAGGGCTGGGAGTGAAGCTCAGAGAAACAGCGCTTGCCTAGTATGTGTGAGGCCCTGGGGCTTAAGCTCCAGCTGGGGCAGCAGGAGAGGGGAAGGGCACAATGGGATGAGTGAAGTGGCAAGACTTTAAGTGAAGTGGCAAGTGAAATGAGTGAAGAGTAGCAAGTTTAAATTGCAGAGGTGGAGTTACAGGAAATAAAATGTCTCAAATGACAGTGACAGTGAGTAGTTTAAGGTTAGAAGTTCAAGGAGTAACTGAGAAGAGTACTCATTCCAAAAAGAAAACTGACTTTGAGCATTGTGGATATTACAAGAATTGTATTTTTCTTATCTAAATCTGCTTTAGAAATTCAAATTGATGTTATATATTGGACTATATATATATAGACTCTGATGAGCCATAAAAGAAGTAAAACTGATTGAAGAAACTTGATATGGTTACTTCATATAAGTCAGTTTATTTTACACTTAAATCAATTTTAGGAGATAATTATGTCCCCATTTTTTAGATGAAACACTTGCATGTCAAAGATGCCTAAGTAACCTGCACACAGTTAAACAAGTATGAAATGGTGGGATCTGTATTAACACCTAGATAGGACTACCTGATAAAAACGAAGTCTTCCTACTTACTGAAACCTTCAGAGAGAGCCTAACTCATGATTCTAGTTATAGTGTTACATATAACTATACTGGAAAAAGGAAATATACTTTTCTCATTCTAAGGACTGTAAGATTGGGCCTTTCACAACAAGACATAACTAAATCTAAACTATGGTGTAGCTTAGTAATAGCACACTTGCCTAAGTCCCATCACCAGCACTATAAAAACTTAACTAAACATGATAGTACCTGGGTACTTGTTAATTGGTTTCTGGAGGCAGGAGGAATACGACACAAAGAATGGCTAATCATAAGGCAATAAGGAAACTGATACTAACAAGTTCTAGCTTACATGTCAAGTACCAAACAAATAACAAGCATCTGTACAACATTTTCACATAAAAATGTACTGAGTGCTAAATTTTGAGTTTTCAAAGCAGTATTTTAAAAGGTATGACCGTACAAACATTGAGCTATTAGTAAATTAGCTTTTGATATAGTTCTGGGCCAAACTTTTTTTTTTTTTTGATAACTATACAGAATTGTCTCAAAAGCATTCAGAACAAGTTAACTGAAGCTAAAAAACAGGGACTATGTGCTTAAGTGTTTAAGAACAGGTATCAGGGGCCGGGGAGATGGCTCAGTGGAATAAGCACTTCCCTGGCAAGTGCCAGGGCCTGAGTTCAATTCCCGGTTCTGAAACAAACAAACAAACAAACAAACAAAACAAAACAACCCCCCAAAAACAACAAAACAAAAAACAAACAAACAAAAAAACCAAAGAATTAAAAAAAAAAAAGAACAGGTATCTACCATAGCTATTTTCCTTGTCTATCTGAGCATTCTGTATACCAATGTGCTAGTCACCATCCATTTGCCATCTTTCCCATCCAGTCAACACTTAAAGCCCAAGAGCCCTCTTCATTTCAGCAGTGCCAAGCAAAATAGATGCCTGCTCCACTGCTAAGAAAAAGGAAATGTATTTTAATATTAGAAACACAAAAACGCTTCAATTGTAAGCTTAAAGATAGTAAAATTTACTTAATTGAAAAGATATATTTAAAATAATCATTTGAGGAATAGTACTACTGTATAGTATTTGCCCAAAACATATTATGCAGATGCTTAGTCTGTAATTTATTCAACTGCTTTTTTATTCATTTTCTTAACTAAATTAGGTAAAAGGGGAAATATATGACCAAAAGTTGAATGTCCAGATCCAGATTAGTGTACAATGAATTCATCTTTCAAACTAAAGGATCCAAGATGGTCAGATTCTATTCCTACCTTAATATTGCCTAATTAAGCAGACACATGGGAGATTTGGTGGCCTCATGTAGATACTTATGCCCTACAGAAGCTACTGCTAATAAAAAACATACTGATGGCAAGTAATTAATTTAGTAATTAATCAAATTATTTTTGAGGAAAAGATAGCATTAAGCAACACAAGACTGAAGTGCAACGGTGGTTGTCTGAGGTCCCTATCTGCAAAATGTGTGGTGGAGACAAGCAATGCCTATGCTGTTTCTAATTATTCCAATTATCATGGCACACTATGAAAACTTGATTAATATCACTGAAGATATTGTTGTGGCAATTAGCCATATGGTTGTGGGACTTTATTCTGTCACGATTTAGCCATTAGCATCTACTTATGTTTGTCAGAACAGTGCATCCGTGACAAGTTGAAGTTTTGCTCACCTTGCCGAGTCCCCTGTGAGCAACACTAGAGAACTGTTTATTCCTAGGAGCCTCTTGCCTGAGTAAATTTTTCATGTGGCATCCGGTCTGGCTGGGGACAAATGTCAAATAGCTTATGTGACGACCCATCAAGCTAAGCTTTCTCTAAGAAACCACTTAGTGACTTTTATATTAAAACAAAATACTGGAAGAAAGAATTTGAACAGCAGTAGTAACTGGTCTTCTATGTTACCCCACATATTATCATAGTCAGTAATTCAGAAAAGAAACTGATTTTCATGTATCGGTATCTTTATATCTACAAATATGGTGCTTAAACGATATGTGAATGTTTATATATCATATAATAAAAATTTAGTATTTACTTTTTGCATCCATAAAGTATGACATCTGCAATGAATTTATCCAAGACAGCCAAAGAGATAATCCATTAATTGGGTGAAGAAGTCATTTAAAAGAAGAAAAAAAAAATTAAACATGTTTGTCAGTTCCTGAAATAAGAGAAAAAGTGAAGGCGTTGTTTAAAGTAGGTAATTAAAAACTGTTTATATTTTAAGATAAAATGAGTATTAATGTAAAAAAAGACAGTATTCTGTTTGCCTATGTAATTAACTGTTAAAAGATAATACCTTGATCTAGTTGCTAAGAGCAGGGACACTTCCTATTAATTTTTCTCAGAGGCCAGTAGAATGGTAAATAGTTCACACTAGGTGTTTATATACCCCAAAGCTTTGTAGAGTTCCTCAGATGGAATTTTGTAGGAGCTATAGCAGTACAAGGGAGAAGCAGGAAGAGTTCTCTTATTTCACTTCAAGCTTGGGTCTTTTCTATTCTGGGAATGGGGCACAACATGAAGGGACTGGGCAAAAGGCCAGGTCTTACTAATGTTCAGTTTGAGGATTTCCCAATGAGGAATAGTAGGAAAATCATCTATGCTCCTACAGAATAAGCAGTACAGATGGGAAAATGGGATGGAATATAAAGATCCTCAATATAGCAAGCTAAGATCTAATTCCAGCTGTCTTTTCCATAGACAAAGAGGTAGGAGCAGCAGTAGTGGAGTACAACTATGGCTCAGAGGGTGGGCATACCCAGCCTCTTTAGTGAGTGAGATATGAAGAAAATATCTGGCTGGCAAATAGAAAGTACAGGCTAGATTAGCCACTGAAACTAACAAAAGTGGCTCTTGTCATCCCATTTTAGGAAACTGAAAACAAGAAATATTCTGGGATTGTTAAGTATTGCCTTTTGAGTTTTAAGCCTACATTATTCCAAGGAGAGTCCAAGATCAGTGGGAATAGAAACAGAGGTATGTCAGGACAATGAGGTACGGAATTAATGGAGCAGGAGTAGTGGGAAACAACTTCCTTCCCAGTGAGTGAAGCAATTTTATGCAATACACATTTATAAAATGAGTAGAGTTGTATATCCAGTAGTATATTTCTTCTTCTATTTGTGGCCCATATCACTATCATTTTTCTTCACTAATTAATCAGTTACCACTGGATCTCTCCTTGAAAATAAATTGTAAGCAATGGACACTGAAATTTGCATAACTCTGAAGATTCCCACTAACATTTACAGAGGTCCCTTAATTTTTCAAAGTGAGTAATTTCAGAACAATGTGTTTTGTACTTTATTTCTATTATAAATTTGTGATATATTTTCCCATAAAGCAATCTGCGTTGTTATAATAATGTCATAATAAATATCATTGTTCCATAATACCTTCTAATAAAAGATATTTAAGTACAGTACACCATCTAGACTACCACATTTATTTTATTTAATTTTTTTTTTGTATTTCAGGGAAGGGGTCTACAGGGTATTCAGGGCCTCTCTACTAGGTAGGACTCACAGTGATCTGCCTGTTTACAGTCTCCCAAGAGCCGTGATTATAGGCACGTACTGGCACACCCAGTCTCAACTGCCATCTCAGCATGCCCCAGGGAGTGGGGCTGGCATGGCAGGCCCAGGCATGGAACCCTTGGCCCCTGCGCCTGCTTGCAGGCACTTTAATCCACTTGGCTATTTAGCCGGCCCTTAGACTGCCACATTTAGATGAAGTGAAATTTCTGGATAATAAAATATTACAAATAACTGAAAATAAGATGTGGCAATGTACTCAAACAATTCTTTTTTCAAAAATATTTTATGTATTTGGTACAGAGTCTCGCTATACAGCTTGGACCATACTGATCCTCATGTCTCATCTTCTCATTACTGGGATTATAGGCGCACGTCACCACACCCGATTTCAGCGGCTAGCTCAGTGTAGGGTCAGCACAGCATGTGGTACTGGGGACCAAACCTGAGTTCTTACACTTACTGGGCAGGTGCTTAAGACTACCGAGCTATTTTCCTGCTCCCTCAAACAATTCTTCTGACCCAGTGCTCATGGCTTTTCTTCTGCCCCTTCCCAAAGCTTCTTTGCTATGTCTGGGAGTTGAATGGCTCCTGGCCCTTATGTTTTGCCTCTGAGCCAAGACACAGCACACTCTTTCTCTAACTTGCAGTTGTCCTCCCATTTCCAGCTCCACCACCATCACTTTATCATTTCCTAACAGATACTTCATCAACTTTCTGTCTTGTTATTCCTGCTTCCATCTCAATTAGGCCCTCAATCTCCTGCCAGAGATCTTTCTGAAATATGACCAATGCTGCCCTGTACTGTCATTAATAAACTTGCATTACAACACCTAAAATCCTGACTGTCTCCTGAGCCTCATCTTTGGCTATATGTGGTCTATATTTTAGTTTATCCTAATTGTAGAACAGTCATATTCTCTTCAATGCTTTTACACTTGCCAGAAATTCTCTACTCCTTCCCTGGATTTCGGGAACTTCTCTAAAACTTTGCTTGGTATGGTTTAGATCTAAAATGTTCCCAAAAGGCTTTATGTGTATGGAAGGTTACTGGACCGTCTAGGTACTATACTCATTAGTGGATTAGTCTACTGATGAAAGCACAGTTGAACTGATTAGGAGGTGGACATGACTGGAGGTAAGTCACAGAGGTATGATCTCGAAGAGATACCTCTCTTATTCTGTCTCCCCACTTCTTTCTCATCTCTTAGAGATGCCAGAAATAAGAAATGACTGCTGAGGAAAGCCACAGGCAGTAAGGAGAGCCAACCCAAGATAGAGGGTAGGACTACAACCAACAATGTTAAACTCACATGTCTCTATCAACTTACCCTGGATGCTTGCTACGGAACTCTAGGATTTAATGTTCATCATGCTAGCTTTCAGTCTTGCTTTGTATCATTCCTCCTACCACCACTACTTCCCTTTAGATTTGGAATTTTTACACTGTACCATCATACGTTAGAAGTATTTAACTTTTTAAATTTTATTTTTACAGGGGCTCATGGCTAAGAATTCACCTTGAGTCTCAAAGGACACATTCGACTTGGACTTTTCAACAGTGTTAGAACTCTTAAGACTTTGGCAACTCTTAGAGATGGAATAAATACACTTTGTGTAATAAGATGTGTATGAAAAATTTGGGGACCAGAAGTGCAATGTTATAGTTTAGATCTAAAATGTCCAAAAGCCTCATGTATTTGGAAATATTCAATCATGGAGATACTATACACATCTGTGGATCAGTTGAGTTCATAGCTGATTTGCTGTTAGAAGATGGCTAGAGGTGTGGATCACTGGGTCATGATCTGGTTAGAGGTGTGTCACCAGGGACATGACATGGAAGACTGTACCAGGTCCTCCCTTTTCACTGCTTTGTAGGTGCCATGGGTTTAACAACTCTGCTTTGCCATGCCCTTCCACTATCCTGTTTCTGCTCTGAAGTCAGGCAACACTGGATTGAACTCACTGGAAACTGTGAGCCAAATAAACCTCTCCTCTTTTCAGTTGTGGATACTGAGCATTTTGTCCCAGCAACGGGCAAATGGCTAAAGCAGTAGTTCATTAATTTATTTTTGCTTCAATGGCTAGCTGAGTATCACCATGAAATATTCAATGACCATTCTTCTTTTGAGCTACATGGACTTTTGTAAGTACACAACTGTTAGATTACAGGGCTTCTATCTATCTACATAACAATGAATTCCTTGAGAAGTAGTTCTTTTTTAAAATTTTTTAGAAGATTATTTCTTTGGTATAGGGTCTTACTGGGCAGCTTGCACGTGTAGTGATCCTCCTGTCTCAGCCTCCCCAGCACTGGGATTACAGGTGCTCACCACTTACATCCAGTTTTGGTGGCTGGCACTGCATAGGGTGGTGCCCATATGGCATGTGGTACTGGGGATTTAACTTGGGTCCCTGTGCTTGCCAGGCAGATGCTTAGACCACCAAGCTATCTCCTCAGCATTAAACAGTATTTCTATAGTTACAAGAGACACATAATACTGCCAAATTAAAAGGAAATGTCTAATGTACATTTATGTTAATTGGTTTTATGTACCCTTTACATATTAGCTAATATTAAGACTAATATTCAGTGCTAGTTTTACTTATATCCTTTCAGCTTTACTTTTTTTTTTTTTGACAGAACTGTGGATTTAACTCAGGCCCTTGTGCTTGCCAGGGAAGCACTTATTCTACTGAGCCATCTCCCCTACCCCTTCAGCTTTACTTTTTATCTTTATTCTTTATAGTATATGAAATTAATTTCAGCATATGGAGTAGAATAGGATAATGAATTTATTTAGTTAGTACTACTATTTACTGGATACTTTTATTTTTTACCATAAACATGAAGTCATAGTCAATGTTAACATGTACAAATATAGAGGATATTCAACATGCATTCACTATTAGTATATGTTAATTTTATATATACTTTAATCTGCTTATGGACTCATAGAATGGTCTGTTTAATGCTGTTCTAGTTTGATATTGCATATAATTTCATTATAAATTACCTGTTCAAAATGAGATGCTTTTACACATATATTTTGCAGTGTCAGGTGTTCTAGTTGTATGTAGACTGACTTTTGAAAATGGTGGTATCAGGTTCAGGAGTAACAAGATAAAGGTTTTAGACATAAGTCCCTCAAGTACAGCTATACGAACTTGGGTAAGTTAACTTGTCTGACTCGAGGAACTACTAGAGTAGTCTTAGCTACTTCTTACAAAGGTGCTATGAGAAAATGTGAGATCATACACAGGTCCCAAACCACTTGTCAAAATGATGATTAAGTAAACTAAGTGAATTTCAATTCTAAATACCATGGTCTACTGCAATGTTCCTTAGGATTCAAGAGTCACTTACTTCAGTAACTACTTCTTAAACTGCCCTGTTTGTTCTTAACATGTGTAATTGAGAATGAGCTATAATGAAAATTTTCTCAGCCCAAATTAAATAAAAAAATCAGAATTATATATATATATATATATATATAAAATCAAGACATATACATATGAAATTGGAAGAAAGAAAAAGAAATGATAAGAAATTAAGAAGAGAAAAAGTACAAACAACTGAAAAAGGGAGACAAAACAATAACTGGTTGATGACATTATATATTACAATACTGTGAAATTCATATTACTTTGTTAAGTGAAAATCTGTATCACTTGTAATTTTTGTTTTAATTCTAATTTGTGCTCTCTTTAAAAATAAATAAAAAATTAAAACAAATCACTGAACATAAATTTTTCCTTAGACCTTGTGGATACACATGCACACACATATGCAGTGGAGAAATAATGAATATTTCATTTTGTTTAACTTTCTGAGATGAAGTAATTGAGTCATAAAAACATCTCAACATTTACCATGCTTAAAAAGAAAATGGGCTAGGGAGATAGCGCAGTAGACTAAGCGCTTGCCTGGCAAGTGCAAGGGCCTGAGTTCAATCCTTGCTTCTGGAAGAAAAAAAAAAAAGAGAAAAAAGAAAAAAAAAACAAAAACCAAAAAACCAAAAAAGTGTAAGCACAAGATTTTTTGAGTTTTGCTTAAATCTAAATTATTCCCTGGAGAGAACTTTCTTTATGTTTATCTCTCACCTTGAACTTTTGAGGGTAAGAGAGGAATAAAAACTTAAAATCATTAGCCAATCTTCCTATTTCTATATCCTAAAGTCAAGATGAACCAACAAAATAATCACAAATGGAGTAGCATTATGTACTTTTTGAAAACTCTATCATAGCCTCATGGAATTCTCCATATAAAACTGTGACTTTACTTAAAGATATTACTTCTCTTTCAATGTTTGATCAAATTCTTATTTTTATATAAAAACAGTATTCTGTTTTTAATATGCCTGCACATCTAACAGTCTTGCTAAAATGTGACTTCTCAGTGTGTGGGCCAGGTGGGCTGAGAGGCCGTGTGCCTATCACCAAGTGGCCTGTCCATATACCACTTTTTGAGCAGCAAGAAATTGTTGCACAGAATAAATGTCTTTGAAACAAAATTAGCTGTAATCACCACTGGTTTTAATTCATTTTTTCATAAAATTCTTCCTTCAAGTTATTTTTCAATTTCTCTTGCCACACTTCACATTAGATTCAATTCATTCTTTGGATTGAATTTATTGCATGGTATCTCTATCAAGGCTAATCTTAAGTACTGCAGGCAGAAAGCACTAAGTCTTAACTATTCTTCACTAGTCACTAAATAGATGACCTGCTCCCATGTGCTTACTTTCTTACATATTTATCAGGCAGCCACCAAAAGAAACATTTCTCTTGATTCGAAGCAGACCTTCTATGAATACCTTTGAAATAAGTTTAAAATTAAAACAGAAACAAAATACTTTATTCCATAACATAATATGGAAGTTGTCTGCAAATTCTATCATTATTAAAACTGAGAATAAAGAGGTGGAAAAAGTAGCAGTTATCCAAAGCAGAGTAGCTGAAAATGAGATGAATTGGATCTGATGCAAATTGTTTGATGCTAACAGCTGGTACTTTCTTTTACTTCTATACATGTCTGACAATGTTTTGTTTTTCCCACAATGATTCTGTCAGTATACTTCATTGGTTCCAAAACTTTATATCAGTATCATTTTTGATGATGGTCAGAACTCCTTGATCTCTCTGTATGATTCAACAGTCAGGAGGGATGAATGAATTGAGCCTCCAAGTGAACACCTAGGTGATGTTCCTGCTGCTGGTTTGACAACTGAATTGAGGAGGACCGGCATATGCTATTCTGAAAAAGTTTCTGGATATGTAGTTTCTATTTGAAATAAATAAGTACTATTTAAAAAATATGTGGGCTTTCCTTTGAATGGTATTTCACATTTTTCTTGCACTGTAAATCAGTATGGTGACTGCAACTTTTTACCTAGTACAAAATACAAGAGAAAAAAAGCTCACAGCATTGCTTGGTTTGCTGTATCACCATGATGAAAAAGTTTGGAGAGATTGTAGTTCCTAAAAATAAACAAGGGCAGAAAGATAATCAGCAGAGAGCTGAGAGACTCTCAAATGAAAATTATTGTTTTGTCCTTTCCAGTAAATTCTTAATGTCTTCAGCTGCAGAATAACTCATTTCTGAGGTTCTTTTTGGCCTTATGAGTTAAGCACACCAGGAGGAGTCACTTTAACTCACATGCCTTTAGAAGTAATTATATGTTTAAATGATTAAAGACTCAGAAAAAAAATGCACATCTCTATAATGAAAGCAGTTAGCACACAGATTTAAGGTTTATATGAGTATCACAAGTCATTTGTAAATAATCTGTTCATTTTAGATATGTAAAGAGTTCTGTCATGCCCTATGAAATAAATTACATTTTATTGGTGCTCAGGTATTTCGTAACTTTTATTTATTGCACAAGAGTGGAAAATTAAGATAGAGTAGTTTATTTCACCAAAAAAAATGGACAAATGGCTCATTAGATACTTATGGAGCTGAAGCTAATTATAGAATTTCTTTTTGTACTGTCACTGCTTATGTTAACACTGGTAGTCACTGTACCCATTTCTCACAATATCCCATGAACTACTCTCAAAGAAAAATGAGAACAAAACAAAAAGGAAATAGAACTTAAAATATTATGTGGATTGGAGTGCAGCGTGGGAGGAATGACAGAGTTAAAGTCAAAGCTTTTCTTCACTGGCTGTCAATAAACATCAATTCTGGACAGAGGTAGCATCACTATCACCTACCAGTTTGAGACAGATAGAGTTAAAGAGCCACTTCTTCACTTTTCAGATTAAACATCATTTAGATAATATACTTCTTTTATTTTGCTAGAGATATAAGGTCAGAACTGATTGAATCTGTACTACTTCCATGTAATGATTTCTCGTTTTTTACAATCATGTGCTAACATTGCACAGTAATGGCCTATGGATGAAGAGACAGATGTACTAGCAGTCATTTGCTACAGATTTGTGTTAACAAATCATCATTTAATTGAAGCCCAGCCAACAAGTTTATGCTACTTAAATAAAGTTCCCTTCAATAAAAGATGCCACAATGACACATGGTTGTTAACTATGAGGAAAATGTTTTAAGATTATATTTATTTTTGTGTCAGAGGCTTAGGTGTGCATTAGAAAACCATTTATTAATTTTAATTTTGCTGAAATGCTCAACCTGACAAACAGCATTAATCTAGGCTGCTATGAAATAGGATAATTCACTTTTAGAAAAAAATCATTCAGTAATATCATAAATTCTTATTTCACAGATTTTGCCCCCCCTGAAATATATTATACAAAAACTAATCAGGAAACATGTGCTAATATGAGTTATGTATGCCACAATTCTTCTTTTAATAAAAACCTAAGATCGTGCTTTTATTAAGGACAACTATAACTCTTAAAATATTACACTAAGTTTCTTGGGTAAACACCAAACGTATTTAAAATTTTTGTGTCTTTTCAGAAGTAGGATAGGGTTGGTTAAATACTGGTTATTAAACTTGGATTCACAAATAGGGTAGCTGTTCATTTCACTTTATACTGATTAGATTTTACTGTATTACCTGGTTGTTGCTTTAGTAGGGAAAAGGGAAAGGAAAGCAGAAGAAAAAATTCCTCAGCACTATGTACATTTCTCATTATAGTAAGTCCCTGACATATGAGCATTTGTGTTACAAACATTCACAGATACAAATGGATCTTGTGTTATGAACATCTGTAGATATGAACAAACTGCAAAAGTAGCTTGTGTGTGTGCAAGACGCTGTTACAGTTGTGCTGCTGTGCGCTTACTGTATAGTGATAAGAACACAGAATAGTCAAGGACTTACAGCATTTTTGTGTATATGTTTTTTATCTAATTTTTTTTTCAATTTTATGTATTTGACAGTGTCTCATCTCAAAGCTCTGACTCGATGCGATCCTCCTGTTTTCAGCCTCCCCAGTGCTAGGATTACAGGTATGTGCCACCACGCCTGGTCTGGGTAGCCAGCTCAGTGCACCCGAGGGCGAGACCAGAATGGCACGTGGTGCTAGGGGTCAAACCCTCGGTCCTTGCACTTCCCTAGGCAGGCACTCAGATTTCTGTGCTATCTCTGTGGCTCAGTTTTTTATTCTTTACATTGTTATTTTTGTGTGTAAGGCACTTAAAACTCACTCTGACTTCGAATGGATCCAATTTATAAACATTCTCGCAGAATGGTACTCATTTGTAAGTCTGGGACTTACTGTATTTTATAGTAAGATGGTTATACATCATAAGGAAATATTCTACCCTCTTCCAAAGTTAAATTTTTTCCTCCTCAAAGAAAGTTGTCTCCCTAAATAAGACTTATCTAGTTTAACATTTCTTCTGCTCTAGAGAGAAAAATGTCACAAGAAAACCTAGAACATATATATACATAACTACTCACCTCCTTGATCCCAAATAACCTAAAGGGAAAAAAATCAGTTACTCTTCATACAATTCTAAAGGCAAGAACACTCATTTAAAAATCAACTCCTACAGAATAACAACAAAGCAAAGCACTATTAATTTTGGGGATTCAAACCAGCTATCTCCCTACTGGGAATATTCCTGGAGGAACTGAAAATGTCATATCATAGTGATATATGTGTACCTATGTTTATAGCAGCACAATCTGTGACAGCCAAATCTTGGAAACAACCAAATGCCCATCACCTGAGGAATGGATGAAAAAGATGGTTTTTTTTGCTCCGAGTGCCCTCAGGGCAGGTTTGGCTGGCTTGAGTTGTGGGGATCGAACCACAGCAACCTGAGCCTGACAACTTTGCTGAAGCAGCCACTTAAAGAACTGAGCTAAGGGGCAGGCCCCCAAGATGTGCTATTTTTATACAGTGGAGTATTACTCAGCTATAAAGAATGATAAACTCGAAGCCTTCATATTTAAGTGGATGCCACTTGAAGATATACTCATAAGTGAAATAAACCAGAGTCACATGTGTAAATATTGTATAGAGTCCCTACTATAAGAACTCAAAAGAAGAAATACAAATAGAAAGGTATAACACAATTAAAAAGAAAGTGAGAACTTGAGGATTAGACAATGAAGAGAGCAAGGAAAAAAGCTGGGAAACATGACAGGGACAAAGACATATTAATCAGATTGAAACTGTCTCATTGCTATTTGTTTCTCAATCAAATTATTGAAAAAAATTTTGGGGAAACATACACACACATCAAAGATGCTAGGAGGTGTTACACTTCTAAGCCAACAAAATTCTTGTTCTTAATGCAGTTTTTATTTTCTGTAAGTAAAAATTACTTTTAGTTTCTCTCTGTATTTGCCTACATTAATGGCACAGAGAATGTTTTAAAAAGGTGACAGAAACCTCTTAAGTGTTAAAAAGAAAAACCCCTTCTAATTGTTTTCTGTATTACAATTCTTAAAACAAGAGAAGCAAGACCAGAGAAAATTAAAAAACATTTTTTTCTTTATCCCATACCATACTAGGTTCCTTTGGTTTCCTTCCCAGAGACAGGTGAAATTTCACCTTGATTCGGGATTCAAATTCACTTATTGGATACAGAAATGTGTCATAAATCAACTTCAAACACTGAACAAAAGATAAATAACAGAAGATTTATATTGTGACATAAAAAGTCTCTAACTACAATACAAAGCAGAAATGAAACAAACCCTACTGTGCTACTCCAGCAGGTTCTCTTTGCCCTTTTATATGCTAACTCAGAATACCAATTATAATCTAGCAAGTTGACTTCTGTTTTCCAGAACTATGAGTTGTACGTAAAACATGTCTTTTCATGGAAACAATTACCATTAATCAAAACACTGAGAGCTAATACTACTCAAGTCCAACCTACCGCTGTGCCCAGCAATATATCAAACTGTCTGTTGTCAAACACACTAAACAAACTTAAATAGAATGTTTTCACTACAAATATCAACAATAACAGAATGCTTGCTAAGTAATTTTTAAATTCAAATTGCTATCTCAGTAATCCATTCTGTCACTGGATTTTAAGTACTCTAACACAGAACCAATGGCACTGATAAATGAAGTTACCTGCAAAAACTTGGTATTACAATAGATTTGGTTAACCCCCACTAATTTAATACAGAAGTGCACTTGTACATATAATACATTAATACATTACTTTTTAGAGGATTGTTAGGCGTCATTTCCCATCAAAAATCTATTTGGGTAAGAAAGGTTTCAATTGTTCTAGAAGAGTCAAAAAACCAAACCTATTTCTCTAGCAACTAGGCAAGGCCTATAAATCCATTTACATCTTTAAAAACTACCGCTTAATTTTGAAATGTGTCTTAAAAGATGACATAAGGAATAATCCACCAAAATAGAACTATCTAATTTCTGTTTACCATATTACTTGTTTAGATAAATATCAGATGTTTATGTTACCATCACATTTCAAAACACAGCTATCTGTATGTAAGGACATCATTTATAAATAAGGACTTATTAATCAACATAAAGACTTTTGTTTTCTTCATTATATCATCTCTTGCTCTAACTTTTTTCCTTTTCTTATTAAACTAAAAGGTAAAATTCTTGTCCAAAGACAAAACAAAAACGTTTTACAAATCAGAAAACTCTGCATAAGCATTTCTAACCTGAATGCATGTCTTAGTATTATGTAAAAGAAGTAAAGGGATGAAAACCATGGAGTTTAACAAACAGACCAGGCATTTATTACTAGCAACCTCCATTATGGATTTCTGAGCTTTGTAAGCCAAGTTCCCCCAAGTGTAATTAAATTTTTATTTATAACGGGCTTGTAGCTGTTAACTTCACGTTGCCTCTGACTGTTTCACCACACGTGCTTGTACACACCAACGCAAAATAGTATTCCACACTGATTACTAGCTAGTACATACTGATAATGACTCTTTTCACCTAAAATATTAAAACAACATTAAAAAAATGTATTCAATAAAATAAACCAAAAAAAGGACATGGCAAGTAGTGGCTGAGATACACACATATACACCAGCAGATTATTTCACAGAATCAAATTATTTTTCACAACCTTATGAAGTAAAGGATACCACAAATCTCATGCATAAGGATATAAGGCTGCTACACATTTGACATTTTTATTACTAGTGTTACCCAGAATGTGTTACTCAAGGTAAGTGTAAATATAACCAGAAAAAATTTCTGAGGTCCACTCTAAGTCAATGTATTTGTATTCATTTTAGTAGTCTCTTCATTAGCAAACCTCTCTTCCTAATAGAATTTATCACCATTATTTTATCATTTAGGTATGAACCTCTGTATACTTTACACCTTCCTTTAAATGTTTAATACAAGTAACCACAGGAGAATCTCTTCTCCCCTTGAAAAACTGCACATAAAGATGTCAGCTATTGAGTATATTTGTGGCATCTCCAGCAGCTGCTGTTAAATACCAGCTGGTCTAGCTGATTAAAATTACCTCCGAGTTGGTATTATAAAGATGCCTGGGCAGCGTTGCTGTATTAATGGATTATTGAGTGAGCGATGAAAACCTTGGCCAGCTGATGCATTTTATTACAGATAGGCTTTATGATGTGTAATCACTGTAATTTTTACAACTAGAAGAAATATGAAAAAAGGAGTAAAAATAATTCCCATAGACGCTGCTTTATCTAGATTATTTCTTGTATTCCATTTCCTAGAAGGAATCAAAGTACATAATTATTATGTATAAATATACAGGTATGGACCTATACACAGAATTTATCCATTCATCTACATTCATATACTGGCATCAACACAGACAAGCAGAGAATATACACAGACAAATGCAGTATGCATACAATTTGTATGAAAAGATATTTGTTGTCTGCCAAACCAATTGGCTACAATGGGATCATGTGACCTGAAATAGTTTTGAACTGTTCACCAGCTGGGCAATAGCAGAAAATTTAAATCTGGCCAACTGGACTGTGGTTTGCAATCCAAGAGATGGGATCATTTCACTCCCTTTACCATTTCCCTTTAGCTTTTTTCTTATAAGCCAAGGTTCTTATGAAACCCTACCAAATTGTCTCCCAGATCCTAACTTTTACCTTATGTTCAAAAGAAGGTGTATGAGAGTTTATTGCCTCAGCTATTTTTATGGATGCTATCTCAGCCCAGATCCTTTTCTATCACTTTCCACAGTTCTTCAAATGTATAATTCTATTTATGACACCCTCAAGACCTCTGTATGTTCCCCGTTTTGCATAAAGAACACCAACTTTCAGGAGGCCACAGTCAATTAAACTAGCCCACGTGGAAACAAAAGTCTAGAAATTTATATCATTGAGTGAACTTTATCTTGTGGAAAAGGACTTCTATGTCAGACTGGAATTTATTTTTAGGTAATCCAAAGATTTAAAGTAATACTTAAGAATAAAATGTTCATCATAAAATAATATTAAGTGCACTGTTTTGGTTTTGTTGTATCATACTTAATATTCATTTGTCATTCCAGTTTAATAAAATACATAGGTCGTCATGGCTAGAAAGTTCTGATTTTTTAAAAAGCAAAAACACTGAAATTTATCTATGAAATGACATATTCAGCTAATGGTAGTTTTTGTGGGTTTCTTTTTTCTTTTCATTATTGCCTGTAAGTGTCAGAATGCTATGTTGTGCAGGTGAGGTACATATATAAAATAATACTTCTAATTAGAGCCAAATTTAGTGAATAAATATTGTGAACAATAAGGTTATGGCAATACCTTTAGAGATTAAAACATTCTTTCATTATTTGGTTATACACGTATGAAAGAGATTTCTACTATACCTCCTGTGCTAGTACTGAAGGTAATACCAGAAGGGATCCAGAAATATTTTGAGTAATGATGCTTCATTAAAATAAACATAAAAATTATTGAAAGTAACCATACTTTAGAAAGAAGACTATTTTCACAATCATAGCATTGCAATGCAGTTTATGAATTTTATCATGGTTAGCTTAAAAGTTTTGTCTCTAATGGGAACAAATCTATCAGTCAGTATTATTATTATTATTATTATTATTATTATTATTA
>NW_004524619.1:2702020-2752943 GCF_000260255.1 Octodon degus | reverse complement strand
TGTGGGGATCGAACCACAGCAACCTGAACCTGATTGCTTTGTTGAAGCAGCTACTTAAAGAACTGAGCTAAGGGGCAGGGCCCCATTCTGTATTACTTTTGAAGATGTGCAACTTGAAAATTGGAAGAGGGCTGGCCCAATAGCTCAGCAGATTAAGGCATGGGGCTGGGGATCTGATCCCAGGGAACTGCCTTGCTGGCCCTGCCCCTGAGGTGTGCTGAGATGGCAATTGAGACTGGGCATGATGGCAAGCGCCTATAATCTCAGCTCTTAGGAGGCTGTGAACAGGCAGATCACTACGAGTCTGATCTAGTAGTGAGACCCTGAACACCCAGTAAGCCCTTCCTTAAAATACAAAAAAAGAAAAACGAAAGACAATTAGAAGAGACTGTATTTGCCATCTAGTTCTATGTGTTGTTCTGAACGCAACAAAAAATTCCTTCTGGCTGGGGACAGACATGAACCTTTGCTCACATATCTGGGTGAAGACATGCTCAGGCAAACTTAAACCATCTATTTTTTAAACTCTTTGACAGAGGATTCTTCAATTATTGATTTTAATAGTGTCTCAAAATTCTTTCTACTGGTTCTTATCTGGCCTCCTGGAAAGACCTGTTTCCATTTCTAATCAATCTTTTGAATATAAAATGATCCCAACACAAGCACAATGTGTGATAGCAATAGGTAACTTAATAAATACTTGCTGAATAAATTTTCAATCATGGCCTGAACAGTTCTACTGTTTAAAAAAAAAAAAACTAAACTGGAAGAAAATTACCATAAAAATGATAAACTCAAGCAAAAGACATAAACATAAATAATAAAAAAAACCAGCTTAAATATTTTTCATGTGAGAATTTATAAATTTAAGATTATCTAGGTACAGAATAAATGTGCAAACCATAAACAAAGAGTTCAGGCGTAAGTAGGTTAGAGACTGGTTGGAGTTTGCCAGCTAGGTATGGGGCATACTCTTTGGTACTGTAGTCCTCATCCTGGGTATGAAGGGATAGATAACCTTGTTTTAGGACCTGGCCATAGAAGGCATAGTCTTGGACATGTTGAATATAGGCTGGGCATAGGTAAGTCAGTCAAAGCTTTTTTTCTTAAAAAAAAATGAGGATGGTTAGTGTTCCATGATAAAAAGGAAATATGCTATGTATGACTTAAGTAAATGATTAAAGTGCATAGGTAGATCAACTTATGAATGGATACAAGGGTGTGCTTTTTTACGCACTGGAATACTACTTAGCTATACAAGAATAAGCTTTAGACATTTATAACTAAGTGAATACCTTGAGACCATATTCTTGAGTGGAATAAGCTGCAGACACATGTGTAAATGTCATAGCCTCTCTCTGTTATGAGAAATTGAAAAGTAAGAACAAATACATATAATAGATATGTGAAATAGGAAGAAACTGTTCAAAAGGAAGGAACTAAGGGGAAGAGGCACAAAAGAAGATAAAAGAAAAAAATTCAAAAAAGATAAAATGGAAACAAAGTTTTGTAACTAAGGAGAACAGGGGTTGAAGGGAAGGTAGGGTAATGAGGAAAAAAAGAGGTACCAAATATATTATTTACAGGTATAAATTCCCTGTGATGAATATGATCAATATGTATATCTACACTGTACCAATAAACTTAGTAACAGAAAAATTAAAAAAAAATTTGCACAGCTCCCAAACTATGATAGAACTTTTCCCATGTTTCATTTTTGCTTCCTCTTCCTTCTCTTCCAGTCTCTTAGTGTCTTAACACTAGTGAAGTGCACTGGCAAGTGACAGGGAAGGAGGTGTGTAGAAGGACGGGTGAAAGAGAAAGATTACACAGGCAGCAAGCAAAGGGGAAGAGGAGCTAGAAGAAAGCCTATCCAGGAGGGAGTCCTTGTTCTTTACCACCAGGGTACCACTATTGAAGAGGGTGATGAAGATAACTGATCATTCACCCCTCACTTTTACTTCCTTTTCAATTGGGGATCTCACTGCATTGTTCAGGCTAGTACCAAAGTCCTAACTTCTTGCTTCAGCCTCCTAAGGAGCTGGGATTACAAGCATGAACCACCACACTCAGTTTATGAATAGCTATTTCTAAGGAGCTGGGATTACAAATGTATACTCTCACACCTAGCTTATTTACTAGCACTGCATTTTGTGCAAAAGAAAATAGTGCAAGTGAAAAGGCAAAGATAAGAGGAACAAATAACGTTAGGGAACAGTCAATCATGGCACCACTGTCAAAAAATACCAAGAGGCAGAGTTGCTATTCTCTCTCTCTCTCTCTCTCTCTCTCTCTCTCTCTCTCTCTCTCTCTCTCTCTCTCTCTTTCTGTATAAGACAGGATTTCACTGTGAAGTTCAGGCTGGCCTTGAACTCACTTTGCAGCTCAAGTTGGCCTGGAACTCACACTGCTTCTCCTCCTTCAGCTTCCTGCTTACAAGCATATGCCACTATGTCTGGCCTTGTTGCTACTTTCTGAAGCTGATAGTGACAGAAAAGTAAGTTATTTACTGAAAGACCAAAGCACAACAAAGGCTGATACAAACTGAGGACTGGAACAGACTGAGGACCCTGTAAAGAACCTCTAATCATTAATTTCTAGTTTGAGAAAATAATAGTATTTATAATTTTTATTAGTTACAGCTATGTTTAATTTACCAAATACATACCAGACATAGTTTAAGTGCTTTGCAAATTATAAGCTGGTAATTTATTTTTATTTTTATTTTTTTCTGTATTTAGGACAGGGTCTACAGAGTTTTACTACATAGATTAGACTTGTAGTGATTCTCCTGTTTTCAGCCTCCCACGTGAGGGGATTACAGGCCTGTGCCACCACACCCAGTCTCAATCGCTGTCTCAGTGCACCCCACGGGTAGGGTCCCCATGGCATGCTGGGGATTGAACCTCAGCCACTACTCTCTGCCTAAGCAGGTGCTTTGGTTCGCTGAGCTATCAGGCTGGACCTATAAGTTGGTAATTAAAAAGACCTAAGATTACAAAATACATCAACGAGGGTGAGCGAGATAGCTCAGCGGACTAAGCGTCTGCTTAGGCAAGTGCAGGGACCATGGTTTGATCCCCAGCACCACATGTCTGCTAGCCCCAGGAGGGTGCGCTGAGCCGGCACTGAGTCTGGGTGCAGTGGCGCACGCTTGTAATCCCAGCACTGGGAAGGATGAAAATGGGGATGACTACAGGTCTGAGTTGCATACTGAGACCCTGTACCAAATACATAAAAAAAACCCAAACCCACAAAAAACCCATCAACGAACAACATGATAAAATTCTATCTTTTATATTGCACATGTAGCTTGTACCTTGTCCTTCTCTCACTGTGGGTTGTGCGACTTAGTGTGTTCATACTTGGGGACCACAGAACCAGATGTCCATGTGTGCATCTGCTGTGTGACTATCTTTGCTGAATTCTGACACAGTTCACACTGTTCATTGTTATCACTAGCACAACTTTGTTTGGTTCCCCTTGACTTACTTAGGTCAGTAATTCTAGTTAATAAAAGCTGACCTAATGGTTATTAGAGCTTATATATATTTAAAATATATTTTTATCTTTTCCAACAAATTCCACATAGTGTAAGATTTACTTTAATAAAAGACATCAAATTAAAAAAAATAAGTATTTTTTAAAATCCCACAAACTGCTTACAGTTTAAATTTTAGAAAGAACATTTTGGAGATCATATCTGGGGATTTAAAAAATCATCTATTAAAGTCTACAAAAATATCTTGCAATTAATAATTGAGGCACAATGAAAGTAAAAACAAATTTTAATGAAAGGAGCTTTTAGAAATAATATATATGCAAAACAGCAGTATAACATTACAGATAAATATTTCTTTTTTGTATTTATGTTCTGGTATAAATGTATTAAAAACTCCCAAAAGAAGAGACTGGCAGGGATAAGTGAATACCTAATGAAGAACCCAAAAGGGTCAAAAGCAAAAGTACAGAAGTTAAAAGTAACGTGTTTTTACCAGTGTTTCATAGTGGAAGAAAATACTATTCTATTGCCTTCTTAGGTTACTGAAAAAAAAGGCTGAATTTATTAAACTAAGTTTTAAATTATTATGAAGGATATATGGTTGGTTTTGTAGATGCTGGCATACTGGTAATTGGTTTCTCCTAAAAGACAGCAACTAGAACTGATTCTATTACATCGAGGAGGTTGAAGATGTGTATAAACACCAAAATACAATCAAAGCCCAGGTTACCTGAAAGGGAGACAGTCATACACCATATAAGAATCCTACAGAATGATGGCTTTTTTTTTTTTTTTAACCACAGTGATCTTAACTTCTCAGTATAAAACCAACAGAAATATGAGAAAAGAAAGCAGTAAGATGCTTCCAAAAACATCTTAATTCCCTGAAAGATGATCTTACTAGCACTGAACCAGAGGAAATAGCAAGCAAAGAACTAAAAAAATGGAACAGTTACAATGTTTGTAGAAAATAAACAAATCCCTACAAACTAAAAGGATAAATAAATATTTATTGAAGTTAAAAACATGAAGCACAATCTGATTGAATCAAATAAGACAATACAAGATGTAAATGACCAGGCTCGGGAGATAGCTCAGCAGTATAAGCACCTGAGTAGCAAGCACAAGGACCTGGGTTTGATCCCTGATACTGCATGCCATGCCAGCCTCAGAACCCTGGTTGTGCCATGCTGGCCCTGAAACCATGTAAGGTGGCACATGCCTGTAACCCCAGCAGTAGGGAGGCTGAGATGGGAAGATCACTATAAACTGTGTAGCAAGACCTTACAGCAAAAAAGCAAAAAACACCCAAAAAACAAAAAACAAAAACACCAAAACCAAAAACACCCAAAAACAAAGATGTGAATGATCATTTAATTAGAGATTATGAAAAGAAATTAAAGAGATACCTTGAATATGAAAGTCAATTCAAAGTATGGTCATCAGGTATAAGACCACTATGAGGAAATCAGGTACTCATTGACACACTAAAAATGAGACACAATGGAAGCAGGATCAAAGAGCTGCTAAATCAGTCAAAAGAATAAGCTTCAGAATTATGAGTTAAAGAAAGCTTAGAAGATGATAACTAAGGTATAAAGAAAGTATTCACTGAAATACTGGCAGAAAAAATTCCAAATATATATAAAGAATCCAATACCTAGGTAAATGAGACATATAGAACCTGAAATAGCCACCACCAGAAAAGTACCTCTCTAGGACACATAGTCAAAATTCCAAACTTCAGCCAAATGAAAAAACACAAAAACATCATGTAACCTGCAAAAGTTCAAGTCTACTGTTATGGCTTGCGTCTAGTTGTCCCTGCAAAGCCTCATGTAGTCATGGGACAACTACTGGAGTTTGTGATTGATTCTAGATCCAATGCTGGGATTATGGGTGTGAGTGCCCTGGGGTGGATATGCTGCATTACAACATGAGGAGGGGAGAGAGGCTGGCTGCCTGCCTGAGCTGCTGCCACTTCCTTGGTCTTTGCCTCTGCCATGAAAGGCTGCTTTGTGTCACATGCCACACTTTGCCTTGGAGCTGGCCAAGCATGAACCAAGCCTCTACTAACTGTGAGCTAAATAAACTTTTCCTTCCTTCATTTTGGGTGTCAGCTATTTGTCCCTGCAATGAGAGAAGAGCACCTGAGACAACTATCAAAATAACAGTAGGTATCTTAACAAAGACAAAATGGTCAGGAGAACTTGGAACAAACTTTTTTAAGCCCTAAAAGAAAATAACTGCCAACTAAAATTCAAGAGATAAAGATTTTCATGACATACAGAAACTAAAAAATTCATGACTACCAAACTAGTATTGCATAAAGTACTTCAGGGAAACCTAGACAGAGATAAGTAAGTCATCAACCCCACACAGTTCAGAGGAAAAAGTACATTTTTACAGAATGGTAATGAATAAAAGTAAAACACAAAGCAATTATTACTGGAAAAAACAATGCAGTGATAGGATCAATTAAATAGCATAATAATGCTCAACGTTAATGGTCTTAACTCACAATCAAATGACACAGACTAACAGATTTCACATCCCCAAAACATTAAAACTCAATCATATATCACTGGCAAGAGGTCATAGAAGAAATAAGAATTCAAATCTAAAACTAATAGGATGAAAGGAATTATAAACAGTAGAAATTATAAACTAGATATAAAATACAAAGATTAATGAAAAATTTGATTATTTGAAAAGATAAAAAAGATGGGTGAATATCCAGATTTATCAACCCCCAAAAAAGACCCACATCAATGCAGTTAGAAATGAAAAAGGTAAAATCACAGTAAAAATTTCCAAACTCTAGGGCCAGCTGAATAGCTCAGTGGATTAAAGTGCCTGCAAGCAGGTGCAGGGGCTGGGGGTTCAATCCCCAGGCCCACCATGCTGGCCCTGCCCCAGGGGCACGCTGAGATAGCAATTGAGACTGGGCCTGGTGGTCTATGCCTGTAATTCAGCACTTGGGAGGCTGAAAACAGTGGATCACTAGGAGTCTGATCTAGTACTGAAACCCTGTAAACTCTGTAGATCCTTCCCTAAAATACAGAAAAAAAATTACAAAATCTAAAATAATATAGAAAGTAATTTTTTGAAAATTCAAATTCCAATATATTGCAGAATATAGAAGAAATGAATAGAGGGGTGAGAGAGGGAAAGAAATTAAGACAAAGAATGTAAACACTGTATACTAAAAACATATGAATGAATGAAACATTTTAAAATACATTCACTATGTATTCAACACATGTACTAATAAAAATACAAAAGACTGTGGTAATTCTAATAATAGTTGTCTATATTTTGTTGTGGTTTTAATTTGCATTTCTCTATTAATAATGCTGTTTTCCTAAAAAAAATTTTGTATCATCTAGGCTTGTGATGGTAAGCCTTTTAGAGTTTCAGTAATAAAAATAACTCACTGCAGCACATAAGCCATAGGCTTGCCACCACTAATCTAGATTTTTTTAAATTTTAAATGAAAATGATTTATGATTTATCAATTTCTTTTAACATTCCTAGTAATTCAGTGAGAGATACGAGGCACAAAATCTTCAAGAAGTGCATTAATATAATTCTCGCTTAAATTTAACTTGTCATAATTTGTTATGAATATACAAAGACAATAAACTTTTAAAACACTGTATTTGCTAAGATTCTGGCAATAGTTTTATGTAGCAAAACGCAGCACACCAGGCCTGCCGCTCAGCTTGTTCATAAGTCTCAGCTTCAATATGAAGCTGTTGAAAACAGACACTCAAAACCTTCTTTTTACATGCTAAATATCTTGGCAGGGGTGTCATTAAACACAGTAATGAACTTGAGACAGAATAAAGAGTTAACAAAAGCTAAACATTGCAAACTGAGCAACATCCATACAAAAAATAAAGTAACTATTATTGATTACATAAAATTTTTCTGACTGGTTAAAACTTAACATGCATTTTAGAATCTTAAGCTATTAAGTTCAAAAAGTACCAGTGTCTATATGAAACAATTCCTCTCCAAAGCCAAAGTATAGTAAAAAATTAATTCAGACAGTATAACACATTTTAAAACTAAAAAACATTCAGTTATTACTGATGTGGAACTAAACTCAGAACCTTGGGGCTTTCTCACATTGCAAAGGGCTATTTCTCTGGTTCACACAAAGCAGCAGATGACAAAGTCCACAGATGCCATTAAGCTCAAAAGGGCAAGAGGGCTTATACCCAACTCTGACCTCCCCAGGAAGCATGGCTACTGTGTCCACAAAAGCAGGAGGTGTGAGGATCAAAGGCACACTATTCTGCTAGCTAAAGAGATAGCAAACCACCTCTCCCTCCACCATGAAAGCTCCTTCCCTAGGCAAATAAAAAGTATATAAGTAAGGAGGTGGAGTTAAAATGTACTTTTCTACAGAGTAAGGATTTCAGAGTATTAATGTAACCCCTACTTTAAAAAATCTAGTCGTCAGGCCATTTCTTGTAACTTCTTAAAGATGTACCCAGATTCAGTTTTTATTGATTTATCGCTAGATACTTCTAGTAAAAAAAATATTAGCCTTCTCACATATTTTAACCATGAGTATGACTGCAGTGCATTTATCTCCCAGGTTATCATGCACTGGAGGAGGAAAGGTGTTCAAGCAGCAAGCAACAATTATGGCCCTTTAACATAGCAGCACAGAAGTGACTGTTGAATAGTCCAGGAACAATTCTAGAAATAAGAACATTCATACATTTTAGTAAATATATCATAAATTTCACAGTTGAAACTTCCTTAGACATTGCACTTTCCTCATAGGGGAGTCCTAGTTTTCGTTAATGTTATGGTGACTCAGGACTTGAATTAACAGCCTTCCTTTTCTTCTGTTTCTTATGGTTTTTTTTTTTTTTTTTTTTTTTTTTTGCTGTTGCTTTTTCTTGTTTTTCACGGCTTTTCTTCCTTTTTGCTCATACCTCTTCAGTATGATCTGATTCTGACAAAAGACTAAGATGAAGAAAGTTTATCTTCAGGATACATGTTTCTTTTCTTAATAAGTCCTTTTCGTTCTCAGTTGCATCCTTTGACTTCTTTTTCTTTTTTAAACTATTCTTACTATATGACTCAGTTTCAGACAAAAGTTATCAGAAGATTGATGGGAACGATTCTTTTTCTTTCTCCTTTTTGCTTGCTTCTTTTCTTCATCCTCAAAATTTGCAGAACTAGGCCAGGGAGTTAGTTCAGCGGCCTAAGCGCCGGCCTAGCAAGTGTAAAGACCCACGTTTCTCCCCAGTACCGTATGCTGTGCTGGCCCCATCCTGGGCCCACCAAGCTAGCCATGGAAAACAAGCACGGGGGAGCACATCTATAATATCAGAATTGGAGAGGATGAAACAGGAGGATCACTATGAGTCTGAGTTGTGTAGGGAGACCCTGTACCAAATACATAAATGAAAAAAAAAATCTGAAGAACTGTTGGAAGAATCAGAACTCGATTAAGATGAATATGTTCCAGATTATCTCTCTCTTTTTTTTTTTTTGATGAGCTCTCATTTCTACTTAATAATTTCTCTTGGTGCTTTTCTAATTCTTTCTTCCAATTTTCTCTTTTCCAAGCCATGACCATTTAATTCAGATCACAAAATTTGAGACGCACACCTAATATATAATTTTCTTATACTATTTAATTGCAAATAAAGTTCCTTTTCAGGGAATCAGTGCAACTAAGTTGGAATTACCTAAATAAATTTCTAATGCCATTCTTAAAGTGTTATAATAAACTATATTGAAAATAAACTTAAATATTACTTTTTTTTAGGACTAATGATAAATGATGAGGTAGAATAGCTTCAGATTTCCCAGCTCTAGACCCCTAAATTTAGTTTGCACTGACTTTAAATACTAGTGGCTTTTTAGGAATGAGAATCTGTGTTGCTGAGTATCCACTCTTTAAAGACATGTTTACTTTTTCAAAGGTTCAATCTCACTAACACATAAGCCCTCAGCAGACCCCTAATAAAAGACCAATTTGTAAAACTGGGCCATTTTAATATTTTTACAATTTAATAAAGTTTTCTTGATGAGTAAGAGTTGTTCAGCAGTATTCAAAAGTTACGGTTTTCCTGATGGGTCTGTAGTCTTCAACAAGTGTAAGAAGTTACTGTATGAAACATCTGTCAAACTAGTAAGACTGCAATGATGCATCTACCATTTTCAGGATTGTTGGGTACCTGGGCATATTTACCCCAGATAACCTTGCCTCCTTGTGTCACAAGGCCCAACTCGCTCATGTTCACCTCAATCACTGTTCCTTTGGTAATAACACTCAAGTTGTATACAGTGGCGATGAAGGATTCTTTTTCATACCAAGTATTGGCAGGGAAAAGGTGGCTTTCAGTTCAGGATGCATTACATGGGCCTTCTTAAAACGTAAGCCCATTGGCCTAATGGATCTTTCATATTTAGGTGGTTTTCTTGTAAAGCCATCTCCAACAAAGCAGACTTTAGTAACTATCCTTTTCCATTCCTTCTTTTTTCTCTTTCCAGTTTGAATAACTTTTAATAGTTCCATTTCTCCTTGGGCATGAACTTGGGCAGAAGAACTTCCCATTTTCCTGCCTTTTTTTTGTTTAATCATTTGGAAAGTACTTTTGCATGAGACTGTCCTTCTCTGTCCAGCAGGTAGGCAGGTACTGCTCCTTGTGGAGTCTTTTCATCATTCTTTTGTTTGGTGTTTCTCTTTTCAGGCATCTTGATAGTCTTCTTCATTTGTATTTTCATTGCATGGTGCTGTTTGTGGTACAGCTTAGCCTTCAGGCCAATCTTTTCTTTTTTTTTTTTTTGCCTTCTCTTTCATGAAGCTCTTGACTTTCCTTCTTTCTCTCTTTCTCATGATAATCCAAGCGGCACCCATAGTGTTTATGGTGTAATTCAATATATTCATTCTGTGGCATGATTACAGCTGCAGAGCTGCTGCAGGTGGCCTCAGGTATGTAAAGAAAAGTCCTAACTTTGAGGTCTCCCAGATGCATGGGCTGCCTCTGTGCAGCTGGAAACAGGAAAGCCTTTCTTCCAATTCTCATTCATTTTTTCTTCAAATTCAGCCAAAGCCGCAAAGCCTATCTTTTCCTTTTCTAGTTGCTCTTTCACTTCTTCCCAGGTAGGCCTGAATTGATTTAGATAATCCTGGATTGTTGGCCCTGAAGACTGGAGATTGCACCTCTTGATTTGGTCATTGCTACTGGATTCATGTAGGCCACATAACTGTCCTGTATCCCCACCATGCTGGATAGAGTGCACATAAGACTGCAAAAGCTAGACCAAGCCACAGAAGCAGCCAGGACGAGCCAGTCACAGGTCCTTCTGCCCTCACGTAGGCAGAAAGCTACTTTTACTCCATAAAAAAATCTACCTTGGAAGTTTTTAGTCCTTTACAAAAGTTGGTTTGTAGTCTTCTGGCTTTCATTGTTCCCAACAAAATGTCCATCAACTTTATCTTTGTTCCTTTTGTAAGTAAGCTATCTTTTCCTCACAGCTGTTAAGATTATGCTTTATTTATGGATTTCTTGGGTTTATCAATAATTTCCAATTTCATTGCACTACAGTCAGATAAAATGCATGGGACGATTCTAATTCCTTAAGCATGTTCTATGGCTAGTATATGGTCCATTTTAGAGAACATCCTATGTGTAGCTGAGAAGAATGTATATTCTTTTTTTTTTTTTTTTAATTTAGGACAGGGTGACAGAGTCTCACTGTGTAGATCAGACTCAGACTGATCCTCCTGGTCACAGCTTCCCAAGTGCTGGGATTATAGGTGCGCAACACCATGCCCAGTCTCAATCTCCATTTCAGTGCACTATGGGGACGGGGCTGGCACGGCAGGCATGGGGACTGAACTCTCGGCCCCTTCATCTGCCTAAGCAGGCACTTTAATCTGCTGAGCTATTTGGTCAGCCCTAGAATGTGTATTCTGATGCTGTGCAGTGGTATGGCCTGTAAACATCTATTTAAGTCCATTTACTCACAGGTTTGGTTCAGTGCTGATATTTCTTTGCTGATTTTTTTTTTTTTTTTGGTCTGGTTGATCCATTTGTGACAGTGGGGTATTAAGGTTTACCGTTACTGGGCTGGTGAAATAGCTCAGCAGAGTAAATGCCTGTTTAGGCAAGCACAGGGACCAGGGTTTGATCCCAGCACCACATGCTGCACTGCATCTGGGCATGCTGAGCTGGCCTACAAGCCTGGGTATGGTGGTAAACACCTGTAATCCCACTGCAGGAGAGGCTGAAAACAGGAGGATCACTGTGAGTCCGAGCTGTGTGGTGAGTCCCTGTACCAAATACATTTAAAAAAAGGTTCCCCATTACACTGGGTTATTGCTTAATTGATTTATGTCTGTTAATATTTGTCATATAGTTGGGGGCTCCCATATTTGGTGCACACATGCTTATGATTATTTCCTCCTCTTAAAGTTTTCCCTGACGAGTATGTAATGACCTTTCTTTAAATCTCTTTTGATCATTCTTGGTTTAAAGTTCACGCTGTATGAAAATGGACGAGCTACCCCTGCTTTTTTCTGGGTCCCTATTAAATGGAGTATTGTTTCCCACCCTTTAACTTTCATCCTGAGTTTTCTTTTGAATTAAATGTGTTTCTTATACATAGCATATTGCTGGATTTTTTTTTTTTCTTTTTGTATTTTAGATAAAGGTCTACAGGGTGTTCAAGGACTACTAGTGATTTATAGTGATCAGCCTGTTTACAGCCTCCCAAGAACTGGATTACAAGCCTGCACCACCACGCCCTGTCTCAGCTCACCCCGGGGGCAGGGCCTGCAGAAGGCCAGGGGATCAAAACCCAGGCCCCTGTGTCTGTTTGCAGATGTTTTAATCCACGGAGCTATTTGGCTGGCCCTGGATTTTGTTTCTATATCCACTCTACCAGTCTGTTTTTTTTTTTTTTTTTTTTTTTTTTTTTTTTTTTAATGGTGAATTGAGGCTATTTACATTGACGACTATAAATGATATATATTGGCTTATCTCTGTCATGTTATTTTCCTGCTGTTGGTCTCCTGCTTAACCCCTCTGTTTTAATTGTTTGCCCTGCATGGTGGTTTCTGTTTTTCTTGGAATTGTGGTCACTTTTATCTCTGTCCAGAATATCTTTCAGTATCCTTTGTAGTGCTGGTGTGGTGATCAATGCATTTCTTCAGTTGTTCTTTGTAATGGAGCTATCATTTCTCCATTAATTTTAAAACACAGTTTTGCAGGGTACATAAATCTAGGTTGGAAGTTATTTTCTTTCAGGGCTTGAAATACTTCCGTTCAAGCTCTTCTTGGCTTAAGGTTTTGTATTGAAAAGTCTGTCATGATTCTGAATGTCTTTCATTATAGGTGATCTATTTCTTTTCTCTAACAGCTTTTAATATTCTGTTCTCATGCTGATATTCTGGGATCTTGATTATGACAGGTCTGAGTGTAGATTTTTATTAGTTGTGGATAATTGGAGTTCTATATGTTTCATTTATCTGTATGTCAGATTCTTTCCTCATGCTTAGGAAATTTTCTGCTATTACTTAATAGTTTATGTCATTTGTGTTGATTCCTGCTTTGTCACTGACATCAATCAGTCTTATATTTTTCTTTCCTTTTTTTGTTTTTGTATTTAATACAAGGTCTACAGGGTCTCACTACACAGATTAGACTCATACTGATCCTCCTGTTTCAGCCTCCCAAGTGCTGGGATTACAGAAATGCACCACCATGCCCAGCCTCAGTTGCTATCTCAACATGCCCTGGGGGTTGGGCTGACACAGCATGCCAGGGATAAGTCAGCCTCTGTATCTGCCTAAGAAGGTGCTTTAATCTGCTGAGCTATCTGGCCAGCCTAGTCTTATACTTTTCTTTGCACTGTCTTGCAACTGTTGAATTGTCACTTCCTGATCTTTTGTTATTTTTTAGGATATCTTTCCTTTGATGATTGCTAGCCACTATGCTGTCAAGGTCTGAGCGTCCTATCTTCAAAAAAAATCTATCTCTACATTTGCTGGGCAATTCTCTTGTGAATGTTGCAATTTCTTTTACCTGAGAGATTATTTCTGATCTGACATCCTCTATAGCCTCATGCATCTGTTTACTTCACTTGATATAATTTCAAAAATTGCAGGCATGTGTCTTCCAATTTTTCTATGTTGATATCTCCGGGACTCATTCTGGGTGGGCTGGAGGTCTGAGATTGCATTTTACCAGTCTGTATTGATTCAAGTATTTTCTTCCTTTCCTCTTTCCTCTCTCTCTCTCTCTCTCTCTCTCTCTCTCTCTCTCTCTCTCTATGTATTTGGTTGCTACAAGGTCTCAGTAGGCAGCTCAGACTCATAGTGATCCTCCTGTTTACAGCCTCCTCAGGGCTGGGATTACAGGTGTGCCCACCACACTCAGTCTCTACGGCTGGCAGGGCCAATGAGGCATGTGGTGCCAGAGATCAAACCCAGTCCCTTGCAACTTGCCTAAGCAGGAGCCTAATCTGCTGAGCCCTCAAATCTCATTTCTTTTTCCCCCAGTGCAATTCTATGAGCTTTCTGTGAACAATGCCTCACATTTAGCAGGAATAAGAACATCTACGTTACATTAGACCACTGGTGAAAAAGTCCATGAGATCTTCCATGGAATACGTTGTTTATGTTATTAGCTTTCCCAAAGAGTGATAAATTGGTATTATATACAGGTATTACAATTTTTGTTATTGTTTCAGAGATGGTGATTAAACACAGGATCTCATACACACTAGACAAGCAGTGTATCACTTAATATATTCCCAATTTAGTAAGGTTTGCCTAGAACTATGCTGTTAGCTTAGGAAGGTTTACTTACCACTATGACTTCAAGTATCAGGCATTTTATTTCCCAGCGGATGGTTTCTGTTGTAATAGTTGTATCTTGATCTATTTTGGCTTTAGGTTACTATGTAGTAAGAGATGTGAGTCTAGTTTCAATCTTGTGGATGTCAACAGCTAGTATTCACAGCACTATTTGTTGAAGAGGATCTCTTTCCTCTAGCATATTTTTTGGACTCTTGATTGAAGAGTAGATAACTGAATGTGTCTGGAGCTGTTTTCACTTATTCTATTCTGTTGAACTGATCCATCTTTCTTTTTTTGTGTGTGCCAGTACCAGTTTATTTTTAATCATTTACCTATGTAACATTACCTGAAATCTGAGATTGTGATTTCTCCTACTTTGTTCTTATTGTCCAGGTCGGCTTTTGCTATTCTGGGTAACTTCTAGTTCCATATGAATTTTAGGTGGTGTTTTTTTTTTTTTTTTTTCCATTTTGTAATGAATGCTGTTGACATTTTGGTTGTTACTGCATTAAATATGTATATCAGTTTTGGGGTATGGTCAATTTGACAATATTGGTTCTGTTTATCAAGGAACGGGATATCTTCCCATTTTTCTTTTCCTGTATTTTTAGGGAAGGGTCTACAGAGTGTTCAGGGTCTCACTATTAGATTGGACTTGTAGTGATCTGCCTGTTTACAGCTTCCCAAAAGCTGGGATTACAGGCATGTGCCACCATGGCAGGCCCAGGCATTGAACCCTTGTGCGTGCTTGTAGGTGCTTTAATCCACTGAGCTATTTGGTCGGCCCTTATCTTTCCATTTTCTGATGTATTCTTTTATCTCCTTATATAGAGTACCATATTTTTTTGTTGTTGAGGCGATTCAGTTCCTTTGTTAGGTAAATTTCTAATTAACTTTCTGAAGCTGTTATAAATGGTATTGTTTTCGTAATTTCTTTCTTGGTGGGTTCATTATTAGTGTACAAGAATGTTGATTATGAGTTCTGCCAACTTACTGAATTTTTTATTAGTTCTACACCTCTTGAAAGGATCACTTTGTCATGAATAACAGTAATTGGAGTTCTCCCTTTCCTACACACATCCCTTTTCTTTCTATTGCCTGAATGTTCTTGCTAATCTTTTGAGTACTATACTGAATAAAAGTGTAACAGTGGACACCTTTGTCTTTTTCTTGATTTCAGAAGAAACACTCATTTTTTAAAAACCTGCTTAATTTGATGTTGTCCTTAGAGTTGCTTTTTTTCATTGATTTTTTTTTTTTTTTTGGTCTGTTTACTTATTTGTGATCTCCATATGGGGTATGGATATCTTGCACTATAACTGTTTAGCTTATTTCCTCTTTTATATCTAGTAGTGTATGTTTCATTAATTTGGGTGCACTGGTGTATGGTGCATATATAACTGGTATTTCTGCCTGTGATTTTCCCTTTAACTAATATGTACTGAACTTCTTTCCTTTTCTGATCAGTTTTGGCTTGAAATCTGTTTTGTTCAAAACCAAGATAGCTCTGCTGATTATTTTTAGACTTGTCTTGAATGGAAACACATTTCTCTTTTCTTTTTTCTTTTCTCCTCTCTCTCTCTCCCTCCCTCCCTCCATTCTTCCCTCCTTACCTCCCTCTGTCTGTCTGTCTGTCTCTGTCTGCCTGTCTCTGTCTCTGTCTCTGTCACTTTTTTATGGTGTGTGTGTGACCTGCTCAGCCCATGTGATGCCTGGGATTGAACTGTGGTCCCTGAGCTATCTCGCTAGCCCTGCATTTCTACTTTTGTCCTGTCATTTTTTTGGTTGCATAAAATCAATACATGCTCCAACTGAAAAATTAAGGAAAACCATAAAGAAAACAAATATCATTCATTATTGTATCTTAGTGATAACAATGTTAATGTGGCTTCCTGTTTAATTTTTATATTAAACATGCATTTTTTGAATCTAGGAAAACACACTTGTGGACCCAGGGATGCAGTTCAGTGGCATAAGCACCTGCCAACTGAAAAATATAGTTGTATGTGATTTTTGATCCATATTTCTCATTTAAAATATAGCACTACATCATCCAAGCAGACCACTCCGAGTCTGATCTAGTAGTGAGACCCTGAACACCCTGTAGACCCTTCCCTGAAATACAAAAATAAAAATTAATAATTCTAGAATTAAAACATTTTTCAGAGTTTTATTTACAAAATGTCCAATTTACCAGGATTTTGATCCATTTTTTCAAAGAATTCATTTTTGTTTTTTTTTACATATTTGAATGACTGAAAGCTTTTTATTATGCTCACTGGCCATTATTTTTCCTATGATATATTAGTTCACTTTAAGAGCCTATATACGAAGAGTAAGAATTTGGTTTTTAATAAGAGACACATGCTTTACCAGTTTGCTTTATTAATGAATCTATTGAAATTTGGAGAGGTCAAATTTTAAAACTTATCTTCCCTTTTCATTCATTCACCCATCATCTAATCAAAAACATTTACTTTGTTTGCACTTACTACAATCCAGGTTCTATCAGGGAGGCACCTGGGATATAATGATGAACAAAACAGACAAACTTCTTGCTTTTATAGATCTTATATGCTAAATTTCAAGGTTATTATATGTCAATTAAAAACAAAGTTTGACTGATAAAGGTTACTCATTTGCTTTTTTCTTCTCATTTGTTTTTGAAGTATACCTTTTCATATTACTAATACAGTTCTTATATTCCTTTAATCAAATTACATCCATGTTGAGTTGCTGTGCTTGTCAGTGGAGTTACCTATTGATGAGTTCAGCAGCTGAATGTACTTGAGGAGGTGAGGCCCTGTTGGAGGCAGGTCATGGGGCATGACCTGGCTATGTACAGTTTTACCCTCAGTTCCTTCTTTTTCTTTCTGCTTCCTGGCTTCCATAAGTTAAGCAACTTTTCTATTTTTGCTTTGGCAGAGCAGACCACTGACTGAAATAGGAGCCAAGTTAAATCTCTTCTTTAAATTGTGGATGTTGGGTACTGCATCCAGTGACACAAAGTAACTAAGACACTAGGATTCAGTAGATCCAATATAAAAATGTTTTAAATTATCAGAGCTCTTCATGTCATTATTTTTGACAATTGCATTCAGTTATACAGTCACCATATATAATAAGCCTTACTGATTTTCAACAGTTGTCTTAGACACGCTTCCTTCTTGAATTATTTTTATTCACCTGTCAGTGTTAAAAGTAAATGTGGGGCTGGGGAGATGGCTCAGTGGAATAAGCGCTTCCCTGGCAAGCGCAAGGGCCTGAGTTCAATCCCCGGTTCCGCAAAAAAAAAAAAAAAAAAAAAAGTAAATTGTTTCCTAGAAAAGCATGTATAAACTTGTGAATGTACAACTTAGCGCAATCTTTCCTAGTTTTTGTCTATGATAAAACATATTCATTTTACCAGTAAGGGTATAGTTTTCTTCTATATCAATTAACTTTTTTGTATAAAGTTTGTGATAAAGTAATAAACTTAGATACAGCTAAGGCTTTGGTGTATTATTTTACTACTCTTGTATTGTTGGTAATCTTGTAAAAGATCCTGACCTTTTTTATTTGACATAGCTCTTTAATTTTTACTATGCCAAATCAGATTAGCTCCTGATCACTACTAAGACCCCTTTGATTCAGGAATTTCACCTGCCTGTTGTTGCCATTTATTATATTGAATTTGGCTATGGTCCAGTAAGATGTAGGACTTTCAGGTAATTTAGCTTCCTATCACAGTCTACTCAAATGAGATATGAATGTTTGTTTATGACATTAAAGCCTACTTCACCTTTTTGGTTGCTGTTTGATCTAAATATGCCTTTGAAAAGCTTTCATGTCCTAACCACCAAAATGGGTATAAACTCTGTTCCAAGTATAAACAAGATAATATATAAAATTGTAAAGGAAAAGGATATCTCAGTCATTAATTCTATTTAGGAATTTAAAAAAAAAGGAATTCCATTAAGAATTATTGCTTGTGGAATTCTGAAGAGAAAATAGTAAAGATTGAATTCAACTGCCTTCACTTGATGCTATATTCTTAGCTGTTTTTTACTTTTGAGATAAGTTCACTTAGTTACTCAGGCTGGGCCTTAAAGTGTGATCTTCCTGCCTTAGCCTCCCAGAAGGCTCACAGCTGTGTGCTAAAACTCCAGCTTATATATATCTTTTAGTGTTACTGACATCTGATAAGGGAGAGTTATTTTTAACCATGTTTATATTTCAAATATAAGTTAAAAAAAACTTAGTACTCAAACAAATTATACTGGGAAATGTACTAGGACATACTATGATAGACATTTTGAAATTGTACTGTAAAATAAGTACATTCATCAATAACCAAGCCCTCACCAAAATAAATTACCAGAAACTACATGACAAAACAACTGTTAATCCAGAAAATAGGAACTAGACATAAAGGATGTATAAATAATATCTGGAGAATATGGAACTTATTCCATGGGTAATGTGAAGAGCTTCTAATTTAAGAGTGCCAAAACCCAAGTGTGTTATAAGGACTTATCCTCAAAAGTAATATTAATTGCATATCCCACAGATGCTGATGATATACTGCTTTCTGTTCATATCAAAGAGTAAAATGTAATAAATGTTTAAAGATCCATTATATATGAATGTGATAGAAAAGCCATTCATGCGTAGAAAATTTTTAACTTAAACTTCAATTCTTGGTCCTATTACAAAAGCTACTGATATGTATATGAATTAGCTGTGATATCGTTAGCTACTGATATCATTAAGCTACTGATAAGTAAAGATTATTACTGAATATTTATATGAATTGGTTGTGATTAAGTCCTTGGGACTCACAACACACAATGCATGACATAATTTAACTCAAGGACTTTAGTATGCTTTTGTACAAACATTTAACTCCAAAGTGATGAAATCATACGAAAACTCTAGTACAAACAAAAACACTACAAAAACAACTCTTAGAAATTAACTTGTAAAATTACGAATAATGTAAGTTAATGTTTTACTATGTAAATCAGTATTCACTGAAAAAACCTACCTTATAGAATTTAATTTACAAGTCCAATACTAATTATTAATTGGCACACAAAAGACAACTCAAGATAGTAATTATTTGAATTACAGCAAGAGAAATTCATTCTAAGTGCAAGAAGAGTAATATTTCAGAAAGTAAATAAAAACAAGGTATAAATCACTCTTTAGATATTTTATATCATTTATGTGAAGCATTTAATTGCACATTAATATTGCCTAACCTAAAATAATAAATTGATTTAACACTGGCTAACAAAAGTCATATTAAAACCATCCAAAAGATAACACATTTAAATATATTCAAATATAGCATTAATAAGCCAGATATTATGTAACACTTGGGATTTCAAGAAATGCTTCAAGATAGGTAGCAGTTTGTCTAGAATGAAGCTGATAAGAAATTATGTTAATATTAGTGCACATAATATTTTTACACTAATCATTAATTTTAATCTTAAGTAAATTTATTGGATTAATACAGCAAGTATGTTTACACAGATTACATCTCTTCATCTTTGGAGATTTCAAAATACTTTTTTTTTTTTTGAGACATGGTTTCAGAATGTCTTGAACTCATTACGACATAGTCAAGATTGGCTTCAAACTCAGAGTGATACTCTTCCTCAGCCCTTAAACACTGGAATTACAAGAATGTGCAACTATGTCCATCTTCAAATTCATATATTCTTACAAAACTAATTTTAAAAAATGGAGCATCTGTTAACATTTTTTTCTTTACAATTATATTAGAAATCAGACTAAAGTAATTTTTTTTTTCATTTATGTATTTGGTAAAGGGTATCACGTAGCTCGGACTCATAGTGATCTCACTTTCAGTCTCTCCAGCATTGGTATTATAGGTGTGCACCACCACACCTAGACTCTCCAGCTCAGTGCATCCCAGGGGTAAGGCCGGCAAGGCATGTGGGGCTGGGGATTAGACCCTGGTCCCTGCACTTGCCAAAACAGGTGTTTAGTCCACTGAGCTATCTCGTTGGTCCAATAATTTTTAATATATTAAGGAACCACTAAATATTTGACAAAATTAGAAATCTACATACAACGCAGGGTATCATTTAGTTTTGTTAACTTCTGACATTGCCAGTCCTACAGATAACCCAGTACTATTATGGACTACTGGACTATATTGGATTCTTTTGCTGAATTTATGCACCTACAATACTTAAATGGCAATGGAATACCCATCTCTGACAAAACTAAACAAAAGAAGGGGATACAAATGAAGGACCATTTTGTATCGGTATATACAAAAGATTTAGGATATACAGCTACTTTCTCTTAATTCAATGAGAAGATTTGTACTAATAGTGTTTGGACAGGATATCATGTCTGCATCTTGTACTATGAATAACTACTACGAAGACAATATGCAATATATTAATTATTGAAACTGTCCCACTAATTGGTTTTGAAACTGTCTCATTACTATTTGTTTTTCAATAAAATTAATAAAAAAATTTAGTTTTGCTACACTCTTCCTTCAACATAAACGTATTTATAATTTATTCTTCATTCCATACAAGATTTAGTACTAACTATAACTTGCCATTGATGCATTCATTATTGATACTTTTATATTATTTTATAATTTTATTGAAACATTTTAACTCAGAGGAAAATGTGTTGTTTGAAAATTAAAATGCTGGTAAGAGTTCAAATACACAAGTATAATTTAGATGCTATGAATTGATGTCATCCTTATTACAGCAATTATTAACTGAAATTAATTATTTTAGATATTTCTCCTGGATCATAATTTGATCAAGCCACAATCTATATTTTTAAACATTAATTTTAAACATCAAATTTAACTTTTTTCTCTACAGGAATAAATGGGAATGTCAGCAATCATTTACATTAATAATGCTTGTAACATATGGAACAAAACAAAGAATGCAATTCTATGAAATGCAAATCTATAATATTTAGTAAATTCAAGGACATAAAATCACTGTGCAATATGAATACTTCTAAAAGTTTACCCTTAATGTCTATAGTATTTCCTCAAAAAGGACTGATCTGAGAGAGCTATTATGTTTCCAGGTAAGTAAAAACCCATATTCTTTATTATTTTTTTCTTAGTATATACTGGCAGTACACTCATTATGGGGAACTGGAATATGTACGTAACACATCTATCTCTATTCACTTTCACCACCCTCTGATATCTCTCTTGGTTCTCTTTTCTTTTGCAGAAGTTCTCTCTCTCAAGAAACACAGAGAGCCAACGACAAAGCTTTAAGTGTTCATAAAGCACATCATATTCATGTTGCCATGACAGAAATGAAGACTATTCAAGTACTTTGTCCTTTCATGTTAATGCAAATAGCAATAAAAAAAACCAAGCAATAAATGAAGGTCCTTGCACCATGAAATGTATTACAGGCCAAACTTAAACAATGAGTGATCTCTTCTTGAAAAATAAAAAATTATGTTCAAAGTCTTACAGAAAATTGGAATAGATGGCCTCTACTTCAAGCTGATAAAAGCCATCTTTGACAATCCAATGGCAGGCCGGGGAGATGGCTCTGGAATAAGCGCTTCCCTGGCAAGTGCAAGGGCCTGAGTTCAAAAGACAATCCAATGGGAAACGTAATTCTAAATGGGGAAAAACTGAAATCTTTTACTCTCATGTCTTCTATCACCACTCCTATTCAATATAGATCTGGAATCATTAGCTAGAGCCATTAGACAAGACAGAGAAATAAAAGGAAAAAGAATAGGTAAAGAAGAAGTTAAACTATCATTATTTGCACATGACATGATACTTTACTTGCAAGACCCAAAAAACTCCACCAAGAAGCTATTAGAATTAGTACAACAATTCAGTAGCATAGCAGGATACAAAGTCAATACCCAAAAGTCAATAGCATTCCTCTACACAGATAACAAACACACTGAGAGGGAAATTAGAGAAATGATACCTTTTACAATAGTGCCACAGAAAATGAAATATCTTGGTTTTTTTATTTATTTATTAGAGAGAGAGAGAGAGAGAGAGAGAGAGAGAGAGAGAGAGAGGTGTGTGGCCAGCTCAGCCCACCAGGGGGCGGGCTGGCTGGCATGTGGTGCTGGGGGATTGAACCGTGGTCCCTGTGCTTCGCTGAACTTGTTCTAAGTAGGTGCTTTAGACCACTGAGCCATCTCTCCAGCCCCATGAAATATCTTGGAATTAATCTAAATAAAGAAGTCAAAGATCTATTCAATGAAAATTACTTTATTCTGAAAAAAACAGATCCTAGAGGAGTTCAGAAAATGGAAAGGTATTTGCTGCTCCTGGATAGGAAGAACCAACATTGTGAAGATGGCCATATTCCCAAAATTGTTGTACAGATTTAATGCAATCCCTATCAAACTACCACCAACATACCTCACAGACCTAGAGAAATTGTTTCTAACATTTATTTGGAACCAGAAAAGACCTAGAATAGCTGGGCAACAAAGATAAGGCAGGAGGCATTACAATTCCTGACCTGAAATTATACTATAAAGCTAGTATGATAAAATCAGCATGGTATTGACAAAAAAACCCAGACCTGAAGATGAATGGAATAAATTAGAGGATGCAGAAGCCACTACAAACACACTCAGTCACAAGATCTTCAACAAAGGAGCCAAACATGCTTACGGGAAGAAAGACAGTCTCTTCAACAAATGGTGCTGGAAAAACTGGCTACATGCCAAAAACTAAAACTTGACCAAGGTCTATCACCATGCACTAAGCTAAAGTCAAAATGGATTAAGGATTTAAACATTAAAACAGAAACATTAAATCTCCTAGAAAAGAAAGTAAGAAGAGCTCCTGAAGACACAGGGATAGGCAAAGAGTCCATGAACAAAAATCAAATCGCATGGGTAATACTTCAAAGAATTAACAACTGGGACCACCTCTTATTGAAAAGTTTTTGCATGTCAAAAGAAATTACCAAGAAAGTGAAAAGACAACCCACATATTTGGAAAAAATCTTGACTAATAAGCACTCAGACAAAAGTCTGCTCTCTAGAATTTATAAAGAACTAAAAAAAATTGGGGCTCCCAAATTTAAAGACCCAATCCACAAATGGGCATCCAAATGAACAAACACTTCTCAGAAGACGAAATTATAGAAACAAATAAATATATGAAAAAATACTCCATATCACTACAGAAGATCTATTCAATGAAAATTACATTACTCTGAAAAAAGAGAACCTAGAGGATTTCAGATAATGAAAAGATATTCCCTGCTCCTTGACAGAAAGAACCAACATTGTGAAGATGGCCATCCATGAAATGCGAATTAAAACAACACTGAGATACAATCTCGCCCCACAAAGAAGGCCATCATAAAGAAATCAACCAACAACAAATGTGGGAGAGGTTCTGGGGGAAAAGTAACCCTTGTCCACTTCTAGTGAGACTGTAGACTGGTGCAACCGTTATGGAAATCAGTGTGGAGACTCCTTAAAAAACTAGAACTGGAAATCCCATTCAAACCAGCTATTCCTCATACTGGGAATTTTCCCAGAGGAACTGAAAACATTATATCATAGTGATATATGTGCACCTATGTTTACAGCAGCACAACTGATGGTAGTGAAATCTTGGAAACAACCAAGATGCCTGTCACCTGAGAAATGGATGAAAAAGATGTGATACTTTTATACAATGGAGTATTACTCAGCTATAAAGAATGATAAACTCAAAGCCTTTATATTTAAGTGGATGCCACTTGAAGATATACTCATAAGTGAAATAAACCAGATCCACATGTGCAAATATCGTATAGTCTCCCTAGTGTAAGAACGCAAAAGAAGAAATAAAAATAGAAAGGTATAACACAAATAAATGGCAAACGAAAACTTCAGGATTAAACAACAAAGAGAGGGCATGGAGAAACGCTAGGAAACATGACAGGGCATTCATTTATACGCACAGGATGGTTAAGACAATGATCCTGAGAATCTTCAGCAAGTTTTCAAAACTAGCAGTTAATTGGTAGGATTCTCACCCTGACTAACTATATATGCTGATACCTGTGAACTAAGCAACTGCACTGAAAATGGCAATGTGTAATACTAGGGTCATGCTTGTAATGCCTGTCATTCTGGTCTTCCAAAAACATATTGCTTGTTATGTTATATCAACTACTGCTATACTGTCTCTCAATTAAATGTTTTTTTAAAGTATTAAATGAAAACAAGAGACAAGAAAAAAAAATGTCATAGGACTGTCCTGCTACAATGCTATATATGGTTAGATTTCTAAATTTCTGTGTAAAAATATGTAAGTGTTTATTCCTATTCATTTTTTTCTTCACATTCTCTAGGGATTTAACATTTAACATATCAATACTTGATGAAAAATATGTGTTCCATGCTATGCTTAAGATGTTTGTTATTCAGACAGATAGTGAGGTTAAGCTCAACTGCTACATTACTGGGTAATGTCATTAAGCTTCTCTTTGGAGGGTTAACAACTTAAGCTTGTGACCAAAAATTAGAGAAAAAGGAGGACTGCAAGGACAGCCAACATTTTGGCCCTAGCCTTTCAAGGTCAGTGAGGACTCAGGACATAAGAGAACCTGTACTGTTACATCCTGTAACTCAGTGATGTCCCAAATTTTCTGATCAAGGAGATTTTAGCACAACAGAGGAAAGTGATCAACAATGTAGAGTGTGCCTAAGGAGAGTTATATGGAGAAAAAAACATTCTTTCAGGCTTTCACAGAGAGAAAATTGGTCAAACAATGGCTGTGACTCATCCACATGGCTGACATGAACAAAGGTTCTATAAACTATGGTACAGGGTTTCAGGGTACATCTTGAGGGGATTTGACTGACCTTGTCATATACAAAAGTTACATTTCTTGTTATATAGGTCTTACTTTATCTTGGTCGTAACCATCCAGCAGAAAAGTATAAAAACAAGGTATAAAAAGTAAAGCCATATTAAAATGCTGAGCTGTAAAAGGCTCAAGTCAACAACTTCTGACACTGTCAGTCTTATGGATATTCTACTACTATTATGGACTACTTTGACTATATTGAATTATTTTGCTGAATTCACACACCTACAGTACACCTACAGTATTTAAATGGCAATGGAATACCAATCTCTGACCAAACTAAACAAAAAAAGGGGATACAAATGAAGGACCGTTTTGTATCTGTATATACAAAATAGCTAGGATAGATATACAGCTTATACAGCTACTTTCTCTTAGTTGAATGAGAAGAAAGATTTGTACTAATAGTGTTTGGACAGGATATCATGTGTGCATCTTGTACTATGAAAAACCACTACAAAGACAACAGTATGCAATGTATCAATTATTGAAACTTTCCTACTAATCAGTTCTGAAACTATCTCACTGCTATTTGTTTTTCAATAAAATTAATAAAAAAAGAAATAAAAATGACACATATATTACTAGTCTAATGCAAGAAAAAATTAAATACATTTAAAGATACTGTGGAAATAAAAGCATACAAAAGGGCTAATGGGGCAGCCATGGTTACTGCATATGCTGATAGCACTGCTGACAGGGTTGAAAGAATTAAGAGTGATGTTATGTATCCTGGAATTTTAATGGGAACGTATGAGTCAGGATGTCACAGAAGGTCAATGAATTGTTATGAAGAACAGAAAACTGAGAAGAAATGAATGTTTGATGAAGAAAACTAGAAAACTTGGTGATAAATTACTGTCCTTAAGCCTTGCCATCACTACTGCAATGTAAACTGCTGGTTTTGCTAAAGCAGCAAAAATTACAAAGCTGTTAAAAGAAAAGATAGACATGTACACTATCAATTGTTTTCCTAGTATCAAATGCAAATTTTGACTTTATTTATTTATTTCCATAATTTTATTGAGAAACAAATAGCAATGAGACAGTTTCAAATCAAACTGGTAGGACAGTTTCAATAATTAACACATTGCATACATTCTTCCTAGTGGTTATTTGCTGTACAAGATGCAGACATGATACCCTATTTACAAGCACTATTAGAACAAATCCCTCTATTCATTAAGGGAATGTAACTATATATCTATCGTAACCATTTTGAACACACAGATACAAAATGGACATTCATCTGTATCCCCTTTTTTGTTTAGTTCCGTCATTTGAATATTATAGGTGTGCTAACTCAGCAAAATATTCTAAAAGACTCCAGTAGTCCATAATAGTATTGGGTCTTCCACTTGACTGGCAGTGTCAGAAGTTGTTGACCTGAGTCCCGTACAGCTCAACATCTCACCCTGGCTTTATTTCTTATACTTCGTTTTTACACTTTTCTGCTGGATGGTTAAGACCAAGATAAAGCAAGACCTATGCTTTAGCAAACAATATTTTGAGGTGTTAAAGGGTTTTTCTAACATCTGAATGTGTCCATTCTTTGAGCACTCAGCAGCAAAAAATACAGAATTTAACTACTGATCTTGTCATTAGTATGCAAAATAAATTTTATACCTACAACTGCACATATTTTAATTAGACTAGTATGTTCAGACACCAATTCAATAATATCCTATAGTGCTGCCCAATAACCATATCACAGAAAACTTTTTCATTTCTACCAAGAAAAGTAAAATGAATTCAAAAATGTTGCCATGATTAAATCACAAAAACAAAAACAAGCAACATTAGCGTAGTAAAACAGACTTTTTCAGTCACAGTTCAGGGCTTCCAGGGAAGAAAAATAGCTATGATTTAGTATTAGTAAAAGACTGTGTATGTCATGATGATGTAAACAAAACATTCATTGATCATCTTCTCTGGGATAAAAAAAAAACATTGCTCTAAAGATACTTTGTAATTAAGTGAATGAATTTCTTTTTATTGAACATCTACTATGGATATCAATAATATCTTAATTTTCCATATCCTATTGAACTGAGAACAATTTGCAAGAAATATCTGCTAAGAAACTGCTTCAAACTATATATAAATTAATGTTGTATTAGTTATATATAATGGATTCTGTAGCATTACATAGCAAATTCATATTATTAAAATCATGATTTTTAAATTTGTCTATACCATATAAGCTACTGAAAAAATACAAACACATATGCATACATATGTACATTTTAGGAATGACTGAATCTCTAGTCTGTTTCTTTTTTGTTTGAATTTTTAAATTTATTTATTTGGTACAGGGTTTCACTATGCAGCTCAGACTTGTAGTGATTTTCCTATCTCAGGCTCCTCAGCTCTGGGATCACAGGTGTGTGCCACCATGCTTGGTGTTGGTGGCAGGCTGGGCATGGGGCGGGCATGGTGCCGGCATGGCATGCGGTACTGGGGATCGATCCTGGGTTCTTGCCTTTGCAAGGCAGGTGCTTAGACCACCATGGCTCTCTATTCTGTTGCTGCACAGCATTTTACAGAACTGAAGAAAATTAATATATTACATTCACTAAGAGTGACATCTTGTTACTGACAGACACCTACCTCTGAAAGTAGAGAGAAAAAAAAAAAAAAAGACCACATGGAAAAAAGAAAGGACATACAGGCACATTATGGAGCTGTCTGGGTTGGGGAATGGCTTCATGTATATGAGACCTACATGAAATGCTTGATTAAATGATCTGCTGCTGCCATCTTGAAATTATTATTATTTGTTTCACAAGTGGGCCTGCATTTTTCTTTTCTGCAGAAAATTACATAGCAAGTTCTGCCTATATTTGAATTACAACTCTGCAGTTTCATATAAGCAAAGTTAGCCTAAGCCTTAAATTTTCATGTATAATGAAGTGGAAACACTCAGTTGATACAGCTGAAATACCATCTATGAAATAATGGGCATACAGCTGGATACATAGGACTAAAAAGAGATATGAAATAAAATGGAGATGCAATAGTTCTTATTACTTCTAGAGATCTGAGATATAGAAACAACCATAAATCATAGGTATAGCTAGAAATGAAACTGTGTACTTACAACCCGTATATCTGTGGTGCAATTTCCAGTCTGTTCAAGTGCATATAGAGCTCAATATCATGCTTCTTCAGTAGATGATCCTGGATCTGGTTGACTTTAGTAACAATAGCAATTGTTGGTCCTAAGTCCTGTGGTCTAGCAAAAGGGATAGGAGTCATCAGAGTATCTTTCCCCTATAAACAGGAAAAATGTATTATTCAATCTGAAATAAACAACTACTGTACACAGATATTGCTATCAAATGGAGTATAAAAACAACAGGAACTATTTTATTACAAATGCTTAAAGTGAGTGATCTTATACTGATATACAGATGGCCATATTTATACATGAATAGCCAGGAAATGCTTTCTAAAATATTTTCATTTGAACTACTTTGAATATTTTCTGTATTTTGGCTAGATGTGGTAGTGGATGACCAACACAAACTATCCATGGCTAACTTATCTGATCAGTCATGGTAGATAAATGGAAAACTTATTTGTTGTTGCATAAAATATAAACATGAAATGCAGCAAATGAAAACTATTTCACTTGGAGTTCTGAAAACTATATTTAAAAAAGCCAAGAAATTACTATAACAAAAATGTATTTTTAATCATCTTTCTCTTAATTTAAATAGCAGAGTAAAGTGATTTTTAAACTCTGTACACTAAAAATACGGAGGACTTACAATATAAAATCCATGTTTGATTCCACCTATGAAGTTCTTTTTGGCTATTCACTATCTATTAGTAAGAGGGGTAACTGATGCAATTGTTTCATATGAACTTCCAATTATCATGTTCTTCAAGTCTGACCATTTTCCCTATTACACCCCTCCTTTCTTCTGAGAGTCAGTCCTCAATTTCTACCTCTTAATCTTACCATCGATCTTTGAGATTTTCAGTTGATCATGAATTTGTAGAATACATACCTAGGACAAATTCTGTTTTTCAAAAGTTGGTCTTTCATATAGAATTGGTATTAATTTTATTCTACGTAATGTGTTCATTAGTGATTTCAATCATACACACTGTACTTGAGTAATAATATATATCTTACACTGTATTATATATATCAACATACTAGGATAGTATATAATAATTTTATAACTAACAATACTGCATGAATCATATAAACTTTATGTAAAAGAAGTTTCTACTCACAGGAAGTCTTTATACTGGCTTTGTATTCAGTCAGTAAGAATTATATTTTAGAATCCTAGCTTCCTTGTAATTACATTAATATTTTCATGATAATTAAAATAAAGTGATGAAATAATATTTTGTGTTGCTTACTGAAATCATTTGTTCACTCAAACACTCTATTACTGAGAAAAATCTGTACTTTAATATTTACCTTTTGACTATCATGTTCAAAAGTAGAAAACCAAGGCTCAGCAGTTTCCATAAGTTGTGAGAACATTGCACTAAAATGTAGGAAAACATATAATGTTTAAGCTTCATGACAGCATGATCATATAAAAAGAAAAATATAATAGTTTCTATACTCACTAGGCATCATGTTCCAGATATTCAGGGTTCAAGAGAGTTTTCATTTCCTCACTGTTAAAAAAGCAATACAACCAATTAAAATTGGTAACCCATGGATTCAGTTTCCGTTATTCTACTTTCATAAGATAACTCCCACATAATAAGTGAAAAATTAACTAAAAGCAGCCTCTCCTTTAACAAATGAAAATTTTTTTACAAAGATAAAAAATATATTAGTTGTCATGTCAGTATCACTATAAAGTAACTAATTATTCCAAATGGCAAACACAGAATGTGAAAGTATTTTCCTTGATAATGTTTGATCTAAAATAACTTATCACTCCATAATCTATCATTTGTCATACAAAAGAAATATATAATTGGTGGATTATGCAATATCAAAACATCAATTTTTTCCTAATAGCTTTTTATTTACTTTATCTTCAAGTAATAAGTGATAGAACCTTTTACAGATCTACTTCAGTATTGCTCGCCTTTTGGCCCTTCCTTCCTTTGTACCAGGGATTGAACTCAGGACCCTGTGCTTCAAAGGCAGGCACTTATTCTGTTTTCACTTTATAATGGATTGAAATATTTGAAAAAATATGTTTTACTCATTTTATTTTTTAAATTTTTGTATATTTATTTGTTACAGGTTCTTGCTATGCAGTTCAGACTCATAGTGATCCTCTTGTTTCAGCCTTCCCAGTGCTAGGATTACAAACATATACCACCATGCCCGGTTTTGGGGCCAGTACAGTGTGCCAGGGGTTCTGGGACTGACACCATATGCAGTACTGGGGATCAAACTCGGGTCTTTGCACTTGCCAGGCAGGTACTTAAACCACTGAGCTCTTTCCCCAGCTCTATCTATCTAGCAATCAATCTATCAATCAATCAATCAATCTATCTATCTATCTATCTATCTATCTATCTATCTATCTAGTTAGTTAGCTAGCTATCATCTTTTTGAGACAGGGTCTTACTGTGCAGTTTAGGCTACCTTGAGCTCACTTTGTAGCCCAGGCTTATCTCCAACTCACAAGGATCCTCCTGTCTCAGCCTCTCGAGTGCTGAGATTACAGGCCTGCACTACTAAGCCCAGCCTATCTTACTTGTTTTAAAACTGTTCAATCATCTATATTTTCCTGTCAAGTATATTCTGCATGTACTTGCCTTTAAAAATAAAGCTAGCACAAAATCATGATCAAACCTTACTTTTTAGAATAACTGAAGTGATGGCAATTTTGATGCAAGTACTCTTGTTAGGATCCAATAAAGTCAGTAAAATGAGAAAAACTTAAAACTTAGGCACAGGCCTGTATACATGTTTAGCAAAAAAGCAGTGTAATATTAAAAAGATTATATAGTTAAGACTTGTGAGATGCTATTTGTTAGTAGTTTGTTTTCTGCATCTAGCTGGATGAGCCTGTGGATAAAGAAATGGCTTAGAATCTTATAGTTCTCCACTCCTAAAAATGTTTCTTGGTTACTTCTCTGGAAAATTAAAGTTTCTAGTTACTTTGAAAATGAATTTCAACAATTATCTAAGTTAAATCCAATCATAAAAGTCGTTTTCAGGAAAGTATAAATGAATTTAGTAACATGAGAACCATTTAATTTATAGACTAAAGTTCTTTGTAACACTCTTCCTTTATTGATGAATTAAGCAGAATCAAAGCTGAGAAGGAGAAATTATCTCAAAGTTCTCAATTCTGTCTATAATGAACAGTGAGACATTAAAGGATAATATACAATATAAAGTATTATTAATAATTTTCACATTTGATATTATAGCAAACATATTCTCTTCTTGACCTATTGCATGTCTGTTTTTCTTGACACAGACCTAAGATTTTTAAATATATGATTTAAAAGTTGCCCTATAGCTAAACTGGCATTAGCATTACCAAATGGAGTTAACAGAGCCAATAAAACAAAAACAACTGTTTAGAACTTTTAAAACACCTTCAATTAAAAAACAAACAAACAAACAAACAAACAAACAAACACATATTATTGAAAAAAACCAGCACATTTAGGACTGAAAAAAAATAGACGGAACTCATCAACACTTGCCTGGGCTGTGCAGACTCACTGGCATGTAGAAAAGCTTGATGGTCACAGTGAAGTATGAAGACTATAGGTGCTAATAGCTCATGCATTCCCTGAAACACAATATCAAGAGAAATGAAAGGGAAAGATACTGAGAATCTGCTAATGGATAATGTAGGTTAACTTAAAATGCTTTTTTAAATTTTTATTTATTTTGGTGGAACCAGGGCTTGAATTCAGGCCCTTGTGCTTGCTAGTAAAGCACTTATTCTACTGAGTCATCTCCCTGGCCCGTTAAAAGGCTTTTTAAAATGGATTCCTGCCACCAAGATTTCACATTACACACAAAACTATAAAAATGAGATTTTTCTTTTAGAATTTGATTCCAATTCTACCACCGCACACATTCTTCTTTAAAATCTGGAGAGAAGCTCTTTTTTAAATGACATGACAAACAATAAATTGGCATGCCACACAACCTTGCACCTGTCAGTTGCTCAAGATCTGTACTCATAAATATGAATCTCATTTATGCAAATTATAATCATGAGCTACAGTGTGGGATCTGCACTGAAGAAGGGCAACGAAGAGCTGCAGACCTCAGGAAATTACATCCAATGTTTTCATTATGTAATGGCTCCAATTAGGGTGTCTGTAGATTTAGAAAGAGCTAAAGTCAGCCAGCTAGGAATGCTGGATAATAAAGAAATTATCAGACAGTGACAAAACCGAAGTTTTTAAATGGAATTTTCAACATGTTTAATCATAGAACTCATTTTTCCTGCCTCCTTCAATTATAGGTTAACTTTCAATATATTTAATAAGCATATCAATAAAATTCCTTATATTGGAGTTCAAATGTGGAATATACAATTACACACAGAAATAAAAAAGTATGTTAGTTACTAACCTATTTTTAAAAATTACTGCCAAAAATCTATTGTTTACTCATTTTGTAGGGACACAAGGACTTATACAACAGTGGACAACCTTGTAAATTTAGATTATTTTCCCTTTTAAACACCAACATTTTATCAAGTAAACATAGATTATATTTTCTGCTGCCTTTTCATGGGAGCAAATTACCACTTTACTTTTGCTTAGTAACTAAGGATGCTCTTTCATAAAAAGAGAAAAGAAAAAAAATAAAAAGAGAAAAGAAAATACTTTTGAGCAAATATAAAAATAAATATGGGAGCAAAAAGGAGAGAACTCTCTTGTGGGTAGAATTAGCAAAGGCTTCTTACAATAGGACAAACTTTGTAACACTTCATGTAATCTAGCTGCATTATGCTGGTCTGAGCAAGTCAGTTAATATCACAATGATAAAATTTCATCAAATTTCAGTTGTAAGTTTTGTCGAACTAGAATGACTTAATGGCATTTTTACAAAATAACTTAGGATCCAATGACAATTTGCTTGTAAACTGAAGAAAGTACCGTACAACATTTCAGTCTTTTTAGGTAACCCTTCTTCACATACCAAACCTTGAAAAGAATGGCTCTGACAAGATGAGAGATATCCAGAAAAGATGAAATCAAGTGTGATGTATTTTTAAAATTATTAAAAGTGGTTTATCTTCTTGGAAAAAAACCCTCAAGTTATCTTAAAAGGAAAACACCATAACTTCAACATCATGGTAATAGTTACATAATGTAGAAAAAGAGAGGAAGGCAAAAGTAAAAAAAGAATCCAGAAGGCAGGAAGGCAGGCAAAAACTAAATGAGAGAAAAACTTTAAATTCTAGGCTGAGGCAGGAAGTTAGTGAGTTTACAGCAATTCTGACAACTTAGCAATACCCTGTCTCAAAAACAAAATAAGCTTAAATGTAATTTGGTGGTAAAGTACTTGCCTAGCATATGTGAGCCTTAGGCTCAAATCTCTAGCATTAGGAAACAAAAAACAAAAAAAAGGACCACCAACAAAAAACACTTAACACACATCCTTCAGGAGTCTTTTTGGCTTCCTTAGCATGAAGCCTTTCACAGAATCTCTGGGGAAAGTCCGTCGGTTAGCCTCAGTCTCCCACTTCCCATACTCTTACCATCCTTGGCACTTTAGATGTGTACCATGAAGTTGCTCACTAGAAAGAATTCACTCAATTGTATAAAATCACTGTCTCACACATCGTGACCTATGTTCATAGTGTTTTTTTAAAAAAATCTTGTTAAATTCACAAACTGTAATGAATTATGTATTATTGAGATTGAACTCAAAAAATTTATTGGGAGTTTTTATTTCAGGAATTGCCCATTTCATCCTTGCAGTATTTCCTTTTCCCTAGTAATTTTCAACAGCTTTCTGAATTAGATACACTAACACTTTGTCATTTTTGTTATAAGAATTTTTGTCTATTATTGTCTTAATTCTGATAAATCCTTCTGAAGTTCTACACTTGAATAATCAGTGCAATTTCCCTCCTTTTTCTTCTTCCTTCTTTCCTTCTTTCTGCTATCTTAACTCAAAAAGATTTCTCTTACTGATATAATAATATAGGTAGGAATATAGTTTCTTTTTCAGGAAATTTTCCTTCACTTGACTTTAATTTTTGCCATGAAGAATATACACTGCCCCCCAAATAGCTAATTTATTGAACATCATCTATCTTCAATAAATGCAATCTATTCAATATGAATTGAACATCCCATTTTTCTTCAAAGAATTCTGAAAGTTATCTTTAATAGAAAGTGAGTATTTGGCCCCTAACTTCTAGGATTTTACTAGCATTCCACTGGTTTGTATATCTTTAAAAAAACTGTACTATTATAAATACTTGACCCTAGAAAACATTCGTATTCTTTCTTTCTATCTATCTATCTATCTATCTATCTATCTATCTATCTATCTATCTATCTATCCATCCATCCATCCATCCATCCATCCATCCATCCATCCATCTATCTATCTATCTATCTATCTGGGACAGACCCTACGGCTTTCACACTAACTTACACCCCAACCTTCTATTATTTTTGAGACAAGGTCTTGCTAAATTGCAGTTTGAACTTGCATTTCTCTTGCCTTGGCCTCCCAGAGTGCTGGTATTACAGCAAGAGCCAACATGCCCAGCAAGCTATGAACTGTGATTAAAAAATATTTAATTCTTTAAAATTTATTACAGTATGAAATACACTGCCAATAATCCCTTTCAAAATATTTCCCTTCATTTTGAACATACTTATCTACTATTATTGCCATTTGCTCAAGGTGTTCTGGAAGTCCTTTTTTGTGCCTTTAGTTGGGGCGTCATTGTTGCCTTGATGTTTTGAATCGATTGCAAATGTTTACTTTTTGTGGTTATTTTGAATTTGGGGAAGAGCCAAAAGTGACATGGTGCTCGATCTGGTAAATAAGGTAAATGAGGACACACCATAATGTGTTCACAAGCCTGCCTTTAATTTGAATGGCATGAGGCAGCAGCACTGAATGACTTTTCATCACTATTTATAACTTCCATACTCTGGTTTCTCTTCAGATTGTATAAATCTTTCGCCTTTTACTATTTATAACTTCCAGATTATTTCACAAAGTGCCAAGTATGATAAGTGTGTGTGAAGTAAGGGGTAATATTTTTCAGGGACTAAGGGCAACGTGCCTTTTACAATAATCATATTTGTAAAAAATATATACATTCATAGTATATTTTGGTCACCATTTGTAGATATTTTAAGAACATAAATTCTGGGTATGGCGACATACTACAGTCCCAGTACTTAGGAGGTTAGGAGGGAAAACTGGTTGTCAGTGTGAGGCCAGCCAGGGCTACACAGGTCTGCTTGAATTATATAGTCAGATATTGTCTCAAAAAACCCAAAACTCAAAGAACAAAGAACAATGGGTATTTGATAGTTCTTATTAATCAGTTTGTTAGCTCATAGGTTATTACTAGGTATTCTTTTTTTGCTGCTGGTGGCAATTTTTTGAGGTGGTCTTTCCCCCCTTTGTTTGATAGCTGCTTTAACAAAGAATAGTTCTTATTGAAGTGCATCTTTTTGTCTTCTTTAAGTGTCCTCTACACTTTCTAGATACTCCATCTATTCAAGTATCACTGAAAGTATTACTGGATACCAACATACACTGTGGACACAAAAATGAATGAGACAGGCTGGTTCCAAACTTTGATGGAGGTTGCAGTTTAGATAGGAAGATGTACAATGATAAAACGAGAACAGAAATCATTATACAATTATAAAGCATAAGTGATGTGTATATATAATATATATATACAGAGAAAGAGAGAGAGAGAGACAGACAAAGACAGACAGACAGACAGACAGGCAGGCAGACAGACAGACAGGCAGACAGACACAGGGGGTTGGGGGAGCACACCAACTCTCTATATTCATGGGTTCTGAATTGATCAATTTGATCATATTTGACTATATTCACAATATCAGAAGAAAAACTAAAAAGTGTATATTAAAACACTAAAAATATAGATTTTCTTTCTTGTCATTAGTCCTAAATAATACAGCTTTACAACTATGTACACGGCACTTGTATTGGGCACAGTAAGCAATATAAAGATTAAAGTACATAGGAAGATGTGCATAGGTTGTATACAAATAGTATGCAACTTTATGTCAAGGAGTTGAACAACCATATATTTTGATATACATGGGAATCCTAGAATGGTTCAAGGATACTGAGGGATAATTGTATACATAAACCAAAATTTTACAATTGGCCTACCACAAAAAAAGATTTCCTTATACTATTGACTGATTCAATGAAATAGCTACCATTTAATACATGGACACATTAAAAAGGTTGAAATATCATATAACAGAAGAATAACAGATCGTATTTTAAATCAATAGAGGACATTTTTGTAGAAAAAAATTAAGATCCCTCCAAGCACTGTTAAAAGAATCTTTGATAATTTCAGTTTTGAGTTTCACTTAAAAGAGAACTTTCTTGATACTTTTAAGGGACTGAAAGAGCCCAAAACTTGCTTTTGCTCAGAATTCTACACTAGTAAAATCTAATTAATAATTACAATGAACTTGGAATATGGTTGACTGATACAGTATTTGCCTAGCCTCTGTGGGAGCCTGACTTAGATACTCAGCACTGGAAAAACCAAAAATTACAAGTTGCAAGTATACAGATAGCTTTAAAAGAAGAGATATATCCAGAAAATATATTCATGACTTCAATACCCTATAAATTTGACAGAAGCAAAAATACATATTTTCAGTATACTTCTTGGTTCCCCAAATGTATATTTTGCTTCTGTCTATAGTGTAGCATTTCCACTTGGTGAAATCCTTCATCCCTGCTAGCTCGTTAGTAGTCACTGCACTCAAACTCATGCCAGTTGAAAATAAAGGTAACAAAGTTTTCCTCATCAACAGCCTGTAGGTTCACAAAATTGAACCTGTTCTTTTATCTGACTGTGCTCATTTAGCCCACCAAGCAGTCTTTATTAAAGCTGAGGCATCAGGCAGTCAAAGTTCATTAATACCATTTATATAATCTCTGCAGTTTCAATTAACTCAGCAAGACATTCTACTACATGATAACAGTCTCATTAATTCAATAAAATCCCATAACTATTAACAATATGGTCGATGTTAAACGGGGTGTCACCTAGTACAAAATAATAGCTTTAACAGCTTGTGATGAAACTCAAGGTTTTTCTCAAATTTAATATGGTTAAATATTCAGGCTTTCTACAACATGGTATTTATTATTTCTTTGTAAAGAATCTATACATTTTAAACATATAGGGAGTAATTAAATCTTTTTAAGTGAAATCAAGTAGTAAGCTAATAACACTTTCTCATTCGATAGGTTTTGTCTAAAGTACCAACAAGATCTTCCATATTACTGTGTAATCTCTCATATAAAAATATGGTGGTTCACATACATCAAAATGGCACACTGTGATGTTATTTTTTCCCTGCCCAAAAGAGCTTGTTTCTGTTATAAGACTTCCTTGATCTACTTTTTTTTTTTTCCTCTAAAGAAAAATAGGAAATAATTTCTAACTTGGGAAACAATCCTGATTAACTTCTTATCATCATAATTCTTTTCCTGTGGGGAATTTTAAAATACTTGAAGAAGGAACAGGGAGAGTAGGAGATAGACATAGACAAAAGAACATGAGCCAACACAATGATAAATATTCTGAGGTACTAAAATAACTAATGATGTGGAACCATTTACTCCCAGACAAAATTTTTCCCACCCAAACTTCTTTTTCATTTGTTTTTGTTCTTTTCATTTGTATATGTTTTTCATATAGTCTATATTGTATGCAAAGCCATTTTCTACCTTGACAGCATGCAAATATCTTTCTAAATCTTTTTTTACTTTTTTATATGCTTCTAGTTTTCACAGTGATATCTTTAGTCCATTTAAAATGTATTCTCCAATGCTGGTATATTTTAGATAATCAGTCTTAGTAAGTAAACTTCTTCTCTATTTCATATCATTAACATCTTATACATTAGGGGCTGGGGAGATGGCTCAGTGGAATAAGTGCTTCTCTGGCAAGTGCATGGGCCTGAGTTCAATCCCCGGCTCCGCAAATAAATAAATAAATAAATAAATAAATAAAATAAAGATCTTATACATAACTGGACCTGTTCCTAGATTTTTCAACTGATCACTTCTCATAATAACACTGCAATATTTTGATCTCAGAAATGTCTTCTACTTTTTACCCGATTGAGATCATGCCCAGGATATTGCACATGTCAAGGATGCATCCTGAAAAATTTGCAAAGAAAAAACAAACCAAAACAAACCCTCTCAGTCCTAGATCATAGACCTTATATAGAAGTTTTACACAAATTTTAGGGAGGATGTAGAGAAAAGGAATTTTTACATGCTATCAATGGGGTGTAAGTAGTAAAGCCATTATGAAAAACTATATGGTAAATCCTCCAAAAATTACAAATGGGTCTACCACACAATGCACCAATCCTAGTTCTGGTTATATATCCAAACAAAATAAACTCAGTATGTTGGTGAGGGGTATGCAATCCCATGTTCATTGTTACATATACACAATAACCAAGAAATGGAAACAGCGGGTCTACCAACAGATGAATGTATAAAAGAAAATGTGATAAATGTAGAAAGTGGAATACCTCTCAGTCATAAAAAGTAAGAGGGGACTGGGGATCATGGTGTTAAGTGAAATAAGCCACAGGGAGATTATAAATGTTTCAGTAGGAAGAAATACTTTTAATACCTGGTAGGCAGTAAATTTAAAGTAACACTGTCCAGTTTTTCTAAAACACGTGTTAGTAGCAGTAGACCAACACATTTCTACATTTATTTGAAGAGGAGCAATATTGGTATTAAAACCACGATATTTTTGTATTTATTCAATTTTTGCTTTATATCCTTTGACAACATTTAAAATGTTCTTCAGAAACCTTTCATGTTTATAGTCAAGTTTATCTGCAGAATTTTATACTTTGTCATTAGGAGTGGTATTGTTTTTACATTTCTAAGTTGAAAGAGCTATTGTCAATATGCAGTTAACCTAAATATATGTTACTAATATTTAAAAGATGCAATTATATTTACTAGTTATTTTATGTATATAATAACAAATATATTACTTTGTGTAATTGCAGCCTGACTTGGTTTACCATTTTTATACCTATAAAGCTCATTCCAAATTAAATCTATTACTTTTACCATAAGTATTTTCTGTTAAAATTTCAGTGCTCATCAATAAGATATAACTTCTGATTCTTTTACACTTATGAATTTGGTTTGTATTTAATATATAATCAGGAAATAAAAATGATTTATAGTATATATCTCTTTATGGAAACAGAATAAACTTTCATAGAACACCTAGATATATCCTTATATACTAAATAATTTACATTTAAAAAGCCCAAAGGAATCCAACAGCTGTTTTATTTTGCTTAGGTAATGAGGTAAATCAAATAACAAAAGCAAGAAGTAATTTTCAAAATATATGTTAACTTCTTTTAAAAAAAATTATTTGTGGCAGTAGGGATGGAATTCAGGAGTGTTCTACTTCTAAGATATAATCCCTAGCCTTCATTTTTTTTTTTTTTCAAAAAGTCTTGCTACAATGCCCAGGCTAGCTTTGAATTTAAGATTATCCTGCATTGATTGAGTTACATGACCAGAAAAAAAGAACAAAAAACAAACAAAAAAAACCTCTGAAGTTTTGTTACTAGTAAGTTTTAAAGAATACTTAATTATTTTTGCATACTGTTACATACTTATAAATGCTGTACTCAGAAATAATATTTAAATATGCAAGTTTGAAAAGTTTGTTACTAGGTAGGTTTTAAATATATTACCAAAACAATTTCTACAAGTTGAAAAGATTGAACATGATACAGAAGACAAGCTGGCAAAACATCTTATAATAAGGAAGAAGCATATGTGCTTCAGTAAGGTTATTTTCTAACCACACAGCTAAAAAGCAGCATTTGGATAGCTTTAGCATTGTGATACAACTCTGGATACAATAAAGGTTGCATTATTGCTTTATCATTTGTCTAGCTACTGTAGAGAAAAATTTAAGCCCATGTATATTACCTGTAAGATAGTTTCATTACCTGTTTATAAAGTAACTGCTCATTTTCTCGAGCATAACAGAAAAGAACATCTGTAAGAATTTTTCTCACATTTTCCTGTTGGAAAAACTGCATTTCAGGAAACCTAAAAAGAGAAAATACACAGTTGAAACTGACTAGAACAGTTTCAAGAATCACCCTCAAACATCTCTAGGATCTACCAAGGGCTGCTTTGGGTTTTACAATTCTCTATTTGCCATGTAACTAATACCAACAGTGAGTTTTTAAAAATGAGGGACATAAGGAAATGATTATATTCCAGAGCTAAATGACATCCTTCATGGCAATTTTTTTTTTACCCATACAAAAGTCTCTGCACATGTGAATACAGCAGTTTTAATAATGATTATAGTCTACCTATTTGGGGAGAGTTTTCCTTTTTATTTAAAAAATTAGAATCTGATTTTGTAAATATGCCAACTTTTTCAAGAAATCATTGCCATTTTTTTATGAAAATAGTTTTGACTTAGATTATACATGACCACAGTTAGTTTCTTTGGATTAAGCTACATACCTCAAATAGAAGAAAACTTAATAAGCATTGTTTAAATGTTCTCTAATAAAAAATTCTACCATTTTATAAGTGCTCTGAGGTACATAAGTAACAGAAAAAGGCCAGAGAATAAAGTTATAAGAATTTAAAGAATATAAAGCTATAAGAACTCATGAAGGGGCCAAGGAGATGGCTCAGTGGAATAAGTGCTTCCCTGGCAAGCTCAAGGATCTGAGTTCAATTCCCGGTTCCACCAAAAAAACAAAAAAACCCAAAAAAAAACAAAAACAAAAACAAAAAAAACCTCATGAAGTATAATGGTGCAATACACATAATGATATAATACACTAGGGCTACCTATAGAAGGCCTGTTGTTTAAGAGTAAACAGTTTTGCTAGGACGAAAACGATTTGAAAAAGAACTCTGGAAAGAGGAGAAATACAAAATGTAAGTGGGAAAGAGAAGTAAATCAGAAGGAAAGCTATGAAGGTACAAAAACTGAAGATTTCAACTGTGCAGCAATGAAGAGTGATTAATAATCAGAAGGAAAAGCGAATTCCATAAAGTATTGCCTGCTGGGCCTAAGTGTGGCAGAAGAAAAGACAGCAACTGTGTAAAGAGCTCTGAATGCTGAATTTACAACTAAAGAAAAAAATCAGTGTTTCTAAATTTTGAACAGGGAAGTGATAAACAAGAGTCTACAGTTATATGTAGAAATAAGTCTGAAAGTGGAAAGTTCATAGAAAAGACACACAATAAAAGGAAGATAAGTGAAAAATCGACAAATCTCAGGAGAAAAGCCTGTGTTCAAGATCATGTTGCATATAAACTGCTTCATCTATTAAATAGAGTTGACGGTACTGATTTTGAGATCAAATCACATGAAAACACCAAGAACAGTATCTGCAAAGTAGTAGACACTAAGGAATAGAAGTTACTATTAAGCACTGAATAACACAACATGAGGAAAAGGTAAATTGGGGCTCCAGAATTAAAAACAAAAGAGAAAATATGAGAAAAGGGAGAACACTACCAGTGCATAAAGCCAATGGTATTACTGAAACGGAAAAATATTCCTCAATGGAGTCCTTTAGAAAGGAATAAAGGAATAATGCCTGTTCTACTTCCTACTACTTCCTGGCTTCCTGCTTTCTGTTTCTGGAAATCTCAGGTGCTTTATGCTTTATTCTGGTCTTGCTGGCTTTCTATGAGAGTCTTAACTTTTCTATTCAAGGCTAGGTTTCTGAGTGAATCATGCTAATGACTGATGATGGGTATCATTTTCAAAAGTAATTTTTAAAACGAATCAAGCTCCATTTTATTTTCACTTGTTAATTTAACTTTTGTTTGAAATTCACTTTTATGCGCAACTGTCCCCAGATGCAGAATTTCTGACTTTTCAGCTCCAAAAGTGGAAGCCTCTTTGGAGACCCAGTAAACAATCTAAGGACTTGAGCAAGGGGACTCCACATCTTGGTATCAACTTTAATGCAATGATCATCCAGGCACTGCTTGCTCAGGCATGCAAGTTCATGGAGAGGTATACAAGTGACTCTGCAAAAGGCAAAATTAACTTGAAGGTGACTTAGGGTATACCTAATACATCACAGAAGTCAAAAAAGTTCCACAAAGACTTTAAATGGACTAAAACACGAAAGATATATACATAAATACATTAAATGACTTATTTAGAATAAAAGAAATTTGCCAAAGTCTCAGAGAGTCAATATGCCAAATCAAAACAATCAGGTTGATAAACAGTTATACATAAACTTGGGGAGGGGTAACTCAACCATTAAAATAACATATAGTAATATTTTTGAGAAATGAAATTTCTCCCCCTTCCTCATTATATAATGTACATGTATCCCTCTAAGTAAGGCTCACCTCTAAGATTTGGATCACCTGGCATACCAATTACATTTGAAAATTTTCTATATAAACTTACGAAAATATACAATTTAGCCTTTGGAATATGAATGAATCATAATAGAAAGTTTTGCAACTGATTTACTGGGGAACAAATGTCCATGAACTAAATGGAAAGAGTTTAACAACTAAATACTAAAAATGTAAAATATATTAAATACTGATTGATATTTTCATTTAAATGCATGCTAACCATTTGTAAAATTAAAAATAGAGATCTATACGAATTAAAGACAATTTAAGTTGCTCAATTTTAGCAAAAAATCAACTGAAAATGTATGTGAAGCAGATATAACAAATCCATGCAAGAACACAAATCTACAATTCTCTTCTGTAATGATGAAGAGTCAATTTATGAAATTTCATGATATTTATTGACTGATAGACTCTATTTAGTACAGGGTCTCACTACACAGATTGGGCTCCTAGTGATTCTCCTGTTTTCAGCCTCCTAGGCGCTAGGATTACAGGTGAGTGCCACCATGCCTCGTCTCAGTCACCAACTCAGTGTGCCCTGGAGGCAGGGCTGGCATGGCATTCTAGGAATTAAACCCTAGTATATTGTTTTAAAGAAAATATGACTTGTTTTAAATTCTGATGAAGACTCCATAGCATCAAATAAGTAAGGGAGGAAGATACTGACCAGTTCTAAATAACTATTTTATTTGAGTTGTTTGCTTGTTTATTTTGCGGTACTGGGTATCAAACTCAGGACCTTGCACTTGCTAGGTAGGTGCTTATGCCACTGAGCTATCTCCTTGGTTCAACAACTATTTTATTTGAAACAATACTAAAAATGACAGACTACTATACTGATCCAACATGGATTAGCAATTTTTGAGGTTTTAAAAAAATCAACAATATTCAAAAATTTCATGCCAAAAAAATAAAAAGATTTAAATATTAAAAAAATACAAAGGAAACAAATCAGAACAAAACTATAAGCTCATATTTTGTTCAAACCAAGATATTCAACAGAAAATAAAAGAAAAAAAAATCACACTAACTTTGGACTCAAAATGAATTTTGTCATAAATGAGTCAAGAAAAGTTATTTTTGTACTTGGCCAGAAAATGGAAATGGTACTGCGAAGTGACGATAGGACTCAGAACAGAGAGGACAGCAAAGGAAATATTCCATGATGACACTTAGAGCTGCTTCCCCCAAAAGTCTAAGACTTTTACTTGATGGAAAATTTTAGGTTATTTTAGATTTAACTCTCTTGATCAGTTGTTACTCAGATACGTGGTGTTAACTGAAGAAATACAGTGTACTACAGAATAGTATGAATTACCAAAAGCCCGTAGTACTTCTCTATGCTAATAACATACTTTTTGAAGAAGAAAAATCACATTTTCATTAGTTAATAATGTTAGAAATAAATGTGAGATGTCATGGTAAGTTTTCTAAAAATGGAGTGTCAAGTGGGTATATAATACCCACACTTATTTTTTAGGAGTATTTCTATTGATATATTAAATTTCATGAGTTTTTGGCAGAACATAGTTGTCATCTCTCTAGTCCTCCTGTTTTGTCACGAGGTTCTCATACAATGCGTACTTTAAATAAAATATCAATATAATAAAATACCAAATATGTACTGAGTGTGTAGAATAAACAAACATTTCATCATCAACTATTTGTTTATAAATCTAGAAAATAAAAACAAAAATAAATTCCTATGTGAATTGCAAGAAAAATATTAATACAACTGTATTGCAAAAATAATCTTTAATTATCACACATAAGGCAGTTTTCTCACATGCAAACAGCATGTTCCACACACAAGTATTGCTTACACTGTTAGCACATGTGGGTTTTCCTGTTTTCTTTGGTAGACACACTTGACATCTTGCTGGTCTTCCTATTTTGTTAGGAGGATTTTGTGATGTTTCACCTATCTTTTCAATGATCTGCTCCAAAATTCTTTTGCAGGGTCCTTTGGGCATATACTTACTGCTCTTCTTCTGTTGTAATTAATCATTTATTAATTCCAGGACTAATCCTCTAAGAAAATTTCTCTGTGATACTCTGTGCTTATTATCTTTGCGAATTACAAAACTATTGATGGCTGACATGTTTAAGGTTTGGAAGTTTCTACAGGGCTAAAAAATATTTCTTTCAAAATACATTTCAAGAAAAAGGACACTTGTACAGTAAAGGAATAATAAAGGCATATCATTGTATTAGTGGGTATTGAGAAACATTAACAAATCGCAATGGGCTGAGAGATATTTCTTAGGTTTCTAATACCTGTCTTAGTTATGCTTCTCTCATTGCTGGGACAAATACCCAACACTAAAATTAGAGAAGGAAATGCTTACTTAGCTCAGTTACTGTAGGTTTCAGTCCATACTCCAAGGCAGAATGGCACAGGGCAAAGAGCATTCATTCATGAGGGAAGCAAAGAGCAGAGCACAAAGGGAGTGGCAGCAGCTCAGGCAGCTAGCTAGCCTCTCAGCTCTCCTCACATTGTAATGCAGAGTATCTAACCTCAGGACAGTCATGTCCATACCAGCACTGGATCTAGAATCAATCACAAACTCTAGAAGCTACCCCCTTGAATGCATGAGGCTTTGGGGGACAACTAGACACAAACCGTGGCAATATCTTATATTAAAATTTTTAGAAAAATCACAGAAATTTGAATACTGACTAGATTAAGTACTGGATTATTTTTATTAGCAACCATGTTATAATGGTGCTATAGTTAGGTTTCCAGAGTTAACTTTTTTTTTTTTTTTTTTGGCGGAACCAGGGATTGAACTCAGACCACTGAGCTTGCCAGGGAAGTGCTTATTCTACTGAGCTATGTCCCTGACCCCAGAGTTAACTTTTAGATATGCAATACACATTGTAATATTTACAGTAATATCTGATAATTTTTTTATAGCTTTGATAATATTGTAATATAATTGTCCTTAAAATCATGGGTATTCTACTTTCTAATTATATGTTGACAAACTATAGATCTCTCTCTCTCTCTCTCTCTCTCTCTCTCTCTATATATATATATATATATATATATATATAGTTCAAAGTGACACGATGTTAATATGGAATGATTCATTAGTAACTTATCAACTCAAAATTTGTTATTTTTTATGATGAAACATTTGTAATTAACTCGGTGTTACAATATAGGGAACTCAAATTATTAGCTGTATTCATTATACTGTATAACAGATCTAAAAATAAACTTATTCCTCGTATCTGAGGATTTAGACCCCTTGATGATCATTTGCCCATTCTTTGCACCTGTGTGTGTTAACCACCGCTCTACAGGTTGGCTTTATGAGTTCTGTTGTTTTAGCTTCCACAGATAAGTGAGAAATTCAAATTTTTTTTGTTTTGCTTTATCAGGTAGCATGATGTTTACTAATTTCACCCATGTTGCTGTGAATGGCAGAATTTCTTCAAACTTATAAAAACTGAATAGTATTACCTTTGAATGTTCACTAGCAGTATACAAGTATTCCTTTCTTCCTACAATTGAAGGTCTCACTACATTGCTTGGACTCTTAGTCATTTTTCATGGTCATTTTGACTTTGAGAATAGCTTGAAGATACACAGTACCAGAACACACTGTAATATTTTTATAAGCCTGCCCTCTCAGCCTCCACAGAGCTGGGATTACAGGCTTGCACTACCAAGCCTTGTGTCTGTGGCAGGCATGGCATGGGATGCTGGGGATTGTACCCTAGTCTCTGTTCTTTCCTAAGTAGGTTCTTAGTCCACTGAACTATCTCTCCAGTGCCAAGAGTTCTTCATTTTGAACATTAATACTTTATCAGATGAATGGCTTGCAAATATTTCTCTCATTCTATAGGTTGTCTCTATACTCCTGTTTCTTTTGCTATGTAGGATTTTATTTTATTTATTTGATGCTGAGAATTAATCCAGAGCCTTGTACATACTAAGTGCACACTCCTAAAACTACCCCCTTTAGCTCCCAAAGCATTATTTGCTTGCTTGTTTGTTTTAGACAAAGTCTAAATTGCCCAGGCCAGACTTGACATCAGGTCTTCCTGTGTCATGCTTCCAGAAGGAATGTGCCACAACATCGAGATCCAGGAGCTTTTGATTTTGATGTATTCTCATTCTCTTGTTTTTGCTTTTGTGTCCTGTGCTTCAGAGATTAAATCTAAAAAGAAAATCACTGCTCACACCAGTGTAGTTTTTCTTTTGTTTTCTTCTAGTAGCTTTATGTTTGAGGTTTTAAGGATAAATTTAATCAATTTTGAGGCAATTTTATATGTAGAGTAAGGTAGGGGTCCACTTTTTTTTTGCATGTAGATATCTAGTTTTTCCAGCATTATTTATTACCCCCCCATTGTACAAAATATAACCAAAAGAGAGGTTGTGTCTAAAATTTTAAAAATTTATTGCAGCAAAAGACACATGGCTACCAATCTCCCTCAAATCCTTCTTTCTCACTTTGAACATACTTATCGCTTCATTTTTGCTACTTTCCACTTCCTCAAGCAGTTCAGAAATCCTTTCTCTTTGAGAGCTTCAGTGTGCTGTCATGGCTGCCTCAATATCCTGAATCCATTCAAAACATTTATGCTTCATGGTCATTTTGACTTTGAGAATAGCTTGAAAATACACAGTACCAGAACACACTGTAATATTTTTACAAGCCTGCCTTTCCCCTGGATGGCACCTGGCAGCAGCATTCGTTATTTAAAAAATCGTATTTCATAAAGATATGAAAGAGGACTTCCAGAATTACTTCAAAAACTGGCAAGAACAATGGGCTAAGTGTGTTTGAAGTGAAGGAGAGTAACTGAAGAGGATTCATGTCAATGTGTCTTTTACTGTAATAAAATTTTGAAAATTTAAACAAAAACCATTATCTTTCAATCAGTCTTTATATACTGTGGTATCTTTATAAAAAATCAGTTGATCATGAATATGTTCATTCATTTTTTCTGTTCCCTTGTAAGGGCTGATGAATGTTTTTATACCAGTGTCATCCTGCTTTGGTGTTTAGTTTGAAAGCAACTAATTTGATGCCTCCAACTTATTCTTTCTGTTCCTGATTGCAGGGGCTGTTTGGGTTACTTTGTGGTCCCATATGAATTTTGGATTGGAGGAGAGATTTGACACAGATTACACTGGATTCTTGGGCTGCTTTGGATAGGCTGGTTATTTTTTATTTTCTTAAAATTTGTTTGGTACAGGGTCTCACTACGCAACTTAGACTCGTAGTGAGCCTCCTGTTTTCAGCCTCCCCAGCACTGTAACTGGGATTATAGGCATGCGCCACCACGCCCAGACTCGGTCACCTGCTCAGCATGTTTGGGGATGGCGCTGGCACTGCATGTGGTACCGGGTAGGCTGGTTACTTTAACAGTCTTACAGTCCATAAGGACAGAATACCTTTTAATTTACTTGTGTTCTCTATAGTTTCTTATAGAATAGTTTATAGTTTTTTTTTTTTTTTATGTAGAGAGCTTTCTCTTCCTTCTTTACTCTTGGTTCCTCTTTTTAGGTGACAGAAACCCATGTCATTAATGAAAAGATTTAGTTGAGCTAAAGGGTAGCCCCCTATGTTTCTCGGTAGCTGCACTGGGGACTTCAGGGATCATGAACAATAATGTGTACGCATGTGCGTCAGAGTATGAGAAGGTGAGTTTTTAACCACACTTTGTGCTCTCATATTACATTTTTATGTATTTATAATTTGTTAAATGTTTTCCTTTGATTTTTCTTATAGAATTAGCCCAATTCAATAGAATACTGCATGAAAATCTGCTTTTACAATTTAGCGGGGAGTTTGAAGTTGGTCATCAGCTAACTCAGCTACTGATAACTTGGATTATGTAAGAAAAAAGTTGTGACAGGAAAGATGGAGAAAGTATGACAGAAACAGAAATACAGAATGAAGTCTTGATTTATATGAGGATAAAAACAATAATATAAATATTGGACTAGTCAAAATACTACAGAATTATTAGAGCTAAGTTAGAAAATGTTATTAGTTTCTTCTCAGGGATTAAACCTATTGGATGGAAGGCCAGCACTGCAATTTAATGTTGGAAACTGTTTCTAATGGACAATATGCTACAAGATGTTGTGGAATACACTAATAAGGAAATACAAGTAACATAGTCTTTATGTACCAATACTAATAATATACAAAAATATATTTATCATGACACCTCACCTTCTGAACTTCGGGGCAGGACTTCATCATTCTAATTGTCAGAATCTAAAGGACTTATGGAGAAGTGACATGTGCATTGAGATTTTTAGAACAATCATGACACTTGAGAGACTTGCTATTCTTCAAAATTGCCTATGTTTTGGTTATAAAAAGACCCAAAAGAAAGAAGAAAATGAGATGGTCTGGCTAGTATTAGTTCATTTTTTGAAAGCTTTATTTTTAAGCTTTCAAGCAAGGTTGGAGAGATAGCGGCATCTAAGTACCTGCCTAGAAAGCACAAGGACCTGGATTTGATCCCCAATACAATGCCATGCCAGGCCCATAATCAGCTGGCCACTGAAACTGGGCATGGGGGCACACAACTATAATCCCAACACTGGGGAGGCTGACACAGGAGGGTCACTATGAGTCTGAGCTGTGCATTGAGACCCTGTACCAAATTAAATAGTCAAGTAACTCATGTTGCATCTCAATACATGAAAACTGATAAACAATTTGCTTCTTTTCATGCTTGTTATAACTTTCACCAGTATATGCCAAATAAACCTTCCAAATACAATATAAAAGCACAGGCCTTGGGGAATGTGAAGACATTTTACACCCTGACTTTAGAGATTTGTCCTGGAACTCAACAACCAGATCTTCATTCTTGCAGTAATAAACTGTATAATCTTGTGAATAGACTTGTTGCACCTATTTCAAAAAGCAAAATGTTACATTCAACAGGGGTTCACTGTTACCGGTGGATGGGTGGATGTTACATTTGTTAAATGAAGACCAACTGACCAGCATAGGAACTACTTGTAAAACCCAAGCAGAGATTCCAGAGAAAATGTTTTAAGATCCAGTGCAACACAACCATTAGCCAAAGATGTTCTGAGAGAATTCATAGTTTCTACTCCACCTATTGTTTTGTTGCAAAATATACCCACTGCTGGCTTCATTTGTGTTGAAAATTCACTATCAATCCTTTTTTGTTGAGGTGAAGGAGTTAAGAGAGGGTCTTGGTATGTAGTCCAGGCTAGCCTTCACTTACTATGTAGCACCAGGTGGCCTTAAATTCACAAGATCTTCCTGCCACAGCCTCCAGAGTGCCAAGTTTACATGCATGTACACTATGCCTGGCTTCACTATCAATATTAACATCATACCAGTCCTAGCCCAGGCCCGGTGAGTGTGTGGGAAAGCTTCTGGCTACCCTGCGCCGTGGGACCTACAGGTCCAGCCTAGGTGCAGCGTGGGTGAGAACCTATTCCACCCCTTTGGGATGCCCCCAACCACTCCACAGCACCTCCCCAACCCCGCCTGCCGAGTAGGTATTTCTGCTGCGTTCTGGGAACCTCCAGACCCAGTCCAGGCCTAGGCCCAGTGAGTATGTGGGAGAGCTTCCGGCTACTATGTGCCGGCGGGACCTACTGGTCCCAGCCCATGCGCAGGGTGGGTGAAACCCTCTTTCACCCTCTTGGGATGCCCCTCACCACTCCGTAGTACCCCCACACCCAGGCCACCAAGTAGGAATTTCTGCCACATTCTGGGAACCCCCAGATCCAGTACTATCACAGGCCGAGTGAGCGTGTGGGAGAGCTGCCTCTCCCTCCTATTCCACCTTGTCAACTCCAGACTCAGCACAGGCTTGTCATACAGGCCTGGGGTGAAACCTTGCAGCTGCAATCCCTGCAGAGAGTGTAGGGGACAGAATCATCCAGCTAGTCCAGGAACAGAACATTTTGATACAGGGGCACAACAGGTTCATCCCCAAGGGCAGCAGCAGGAAGGAACTGAGCATAGCAGCCAGGCCCAAGCCAGGCACAACAGATAAATCCAAAATTTGTAGATCTGCACCTGAACTTCAGTAGGTGCTAAGGTTATAACTGCAACAAAGATCTACAACAAAGGTCAGAA
>NW_004524619.1:2689702-2695425 GCF_000260255.1 Octodon degus | reverse complement strand
GATATATAGTTACATTCTCCTAATGAATAGAGGGATTTGTTCTAATGGTGTTTGTAAATAGGATATCATGTCCACATCTTGTACAGCAATTAACCACAAGGAAGAATGTATGCAATGTGTTAATTATTGAAATTCTCCTACCAATTTGGTTTGAAACTGTCTCATTGCTATTTGTTTCTCAATAAAATTATGGGAAAAAAAAAAGAAAAACCCTAATTCGTATGTATACATTTTAAAAGTTCCAAAAGTTGTATTAAAGAGTTAAAATACTCAATTAATGAAGTCTTAACTATTATCTTAATAAACTAAGAAATAGTGTAAAAAATTATTAACATCATAGTGTTATGCTGACAGTTAACAATTCTACTTAGTTTTTCTTCGCCGTTCAGGAGGACAATATGCCTTTCTGAAATCCAAAGATTGTACTGTATACATTTTTCTATTGTGAACTTGTAATACTTGCAAATTTTTTAAATTTTTAATATAGTATTAAAAAATTAAGAAGTATCTTTCAGTACACAGCAATTTTTTAAAAAATGTATTTGGTTGTTACAAGGCCTCACTCACTATGCAGCTCAGACTTGTGGTGATTCTCCTGTTTTCAGCCTCCCCAGTGCTGGGATTACAGGTGTACACCACTACGCCTGGACTCTGGCTGGCTCAGCCAGCCCCCTTGGGACAGGGTTAGCACGGCATGTGATGCTGGTGATAGTACCACGGTCACTGTGCTTGTCTGAGCAGGCGCTTTAGTTCACTAAGCTATCTCATCGGCCCTGCAATATGTTAATGTTTCTCAATATCCACTAAATAAAGTGATACACCTATAAGATTCTTTTACTCTGTAGAACTGTCCTTTTTTTTTTTTGAAATGTATTTTAAAGAAATCATAATTTTTAATCCTGTAGAAACTTCCGCATTATTAATTTTATTTATCATCCCTCCACTGTGTTATTTAACACATCCCTCTGCATTTATATGTCTTATATATTGGTAACTAAATCTCAAGATATAACCAGATTCCACTTCAACTTTTCAGCAAGATTCATCAAAGGTTAAATAAAGTATGATGGTTTGAGAATACACTCACAGTGCCCATAAAAGGGCAGAGGAATAATTTCCTTCTTTTTGAATATGTGCTAGGCTTAATGAATTGTCTGTCACAAACTAAATGCAGAAGTCATTCAGTGATGTAGGTTATATCTTGTTTTCTTTCTAAACCAGTCCTCCAAACAAGCGCCTATGCTTTGAGGAAGTTTAAGCAGCTATATGGAAATGTCAGGTGGAATGTTCCCACCAGAGATCCAGAGAACGGCTCAACTGATAGCCAGCTTCAACAACCAGACATGTGAGTAGGTAGCCTACTGATAATTCCAGCCCCTGTTCTTCGAGCTGCCTCAACAGACACATGTGGAACAGAGATGAGCCATTCTTTTTGAAGCTTGTTAAAGTTGTAGAATAATCAAAAATACAGTTATTCTTTTAAGCTTTGGGGTAGTTTAAGTTGAAATCATATGTAACCAAAGCAGTTAGTGTTTACTTCCACTATGAGGCACATAACATATGTGCCTTCTTTTTATGTGATACTAGCAACCACATGTGAGTAATGCCTATATCTACTTACTATCTAAAATACTTTAGTAAAGGTTTTCTCCTAGTTTTAGTCTTAAATTCAATTCTCCATAATTCAAAAAATTTTTCATTTTTCTTGTTTGTTTCACAGATACTTGTGGTTACTGGCTACACTAACATCTATTAATTGTAGAATGACTGCTACTTCTGCCATAAAAGACAGTTTATAACAAACTGACTATTGTACACTGCTTTCCTTTAGGATGTTTCCTCATGTGACTGCAGTATGTGGAAATGAATTAGGAAGTGAAAGATGGAGGGCAACTTTGGAGCTGCTAGTAACCTGGAACCCAGGAGTCTGATGGGACAGATGGAGAGACATTCAACTAACGGTCTTTCAAAACACAGATAATAAAGAGAAGTCAGACAATAAAGAGAAGTCACAACAAAAAGAGAGAAAGAGTATTTCCTAAGAGAGAAAAGGGTTAAGAAAAGAGTAAAATGATAAAGGGCTTTGTCACTGCATTATAGTATATAATTAGGTAATTAGAAGTATTAAAACAGACACAGCACTGCACCCAGATGAATTACTGAAAGTACAAGTATTCAATAAGATGCCCCAAAGGAAAAAATAAAGACCTTGGTGAGAGTTTATAATCAGGAACTAGGACAAAGAAGCATAGAAGGACTTGAAGAAACAATAAATGATGTCACGACTGCATTTCCAGAACAGAAAGTCAAAAGAAGCATTTATCAAAAATTTAAAATGAGCTAATGACTACTCCCTCATATACCATGAAACACCAAAATAATCATAATATTTTACTGTGCTTATGAAAAATTAAACCAAAAGCGCAAGAAAAATTGGATATAGAGCAGAAACAGGCATGTAGAGTCCTTTTTCTTCCTGTGCGGATGATTTTACCATTCTTTCTATTCAATGAAACTATTTTCTATTGTTTCCTAGGAACCTACTTGGATCTAATTTTCCAGCTTCTTCTTCAATTAATTGTGGTGACAAGTGGAATGAAAGTGGAAGTTACATATACATGAACACAAAACCTACTTCATCACATACCGGCAGGCCCCTATACACATTTTCCTTTAAGTTGGCTAGAATGGAAAACATTACTGGAGAGATCTAGGGAAGGTACGCAAACCATAGTGTCTTTTTTTTTTTTTTTTTTCTTTAAACTAACTACATCTTTAAATTTTTGGTCATACCTCCTCCTTTGTGAGGTTAGAGCGTAAAAACAGGATAGCTTCTTCCTCGTCCCCTTTCTTGTATCACTTTCACTAGAGGAAGACACTGAGGTGGTTGTGGGAAAAACCACATCAGAAAGAAAGCAGTATGGATTCTCTTCAGTCCTACTTATGCTACCATGCCAGTAACTCTGGTTTCACACTGATCCCTAAGACAGACATTCCCAATTCAGCTGTTCCTACACTACTGATTTGTAGCAACTATGAAATAATAAATGAATATAGTTCTAAGTTACTAAATTTTGATTTATTTATATAGCAAAAGATAATTTGTGGATGTTTTGAAATATGAAACTGAAGTGCTATTAAAAATGGTTATTTAAGACTGGGAGTGGTGGCAAATACCTGTAATCCGAGTGCTGGAGAGGCTGAAAACAGGAGGATCACTATGAGTCTGAGCTGTGTAGTGAGACCCTATATCAAATACATTAAAAAAAAAAAAAAAAACAAAAAAACAACCTAAAAATAGTAATGTAAATGTATTGCAAAACTGCATAGAGGACTTGGGTAGAAGAAACTTCAAGAGTGTCAGTTAAGGACTAAAGAGTGTGAAAGAGACTGTTAGGTAAAGACAGGCCAGGAAGAGGTTCCCAATGAGGGATTAAATGAAAATGGGGAAACTATTATAGAAAAAAATGAAGGAGAATGGTTCACAATATATAGTGGCAGAAAGTCTGATGTAGTAGCCTCTGGTTGTATAAAAAATAGAAAATGTCTTTAACAAACTAGGCATTTAGCCTAGCAGATATACAGAGGGTCAAAGATGTTACTGTCTCTGCTTTATATTCTTATTATTTACAGTAGAAAGAAGAGGAAAGCAAAGGGAAGAGATCATAAACAGAAATTTGCTCAAAATTATTAGGTTTGATAATATACTATATAACACAACTTACAGAATGAGAAGCTTATTTCAGCATAGGATTTTAGTCTATGGTCATTTGGATCCAGGAAGAAGAAACGTGAAATAAAGGCCTAGGTGGAGGAAAGCTGCTCATATCATGAAGGCAAGGGAAGCAGAGAAGCACAGGAGCAGCTGCGGGGGGGGGGGGGAGGAGATGCACCCTTGTAGGTCATACATAGCCCTATAACCTACCTCTTGTCACTTGACCCTGCCTCTCAACAGCAAATCAGTCATAGTGCCACCACAATCCAATAACCTTCCAAAGCCCCATCTCTGAAGTGTGAAGCTTTTCAGGGGATATTCCAGACCTAAATCCCTAAATTGCAATAATCCTGATTTGTTAATTTTAGTTATTAAAGAATACAAAAGAGTGATAAAAAACAGCATTAGAAACACCACAAAATTGCACTGAACACAGCAATAGGAATTAAAACATGGTTGTTATACTGCATGTTATCTTCAAATTAATCGTTTACGTACCAGATATAAACATACTAAATTGGTTTTAAAAAAACAGCAAAAAAGTTTTAAGAAATATAAAAAGAATAAAAAGAAAAAAAAAACTAAGCATTAATTGTTCCTTTCAAAAGATCAGCAGAAATCGGCAGTACAATTATCCAAATTATCCTGCATGCATAAATGTATCGTTTTTCTTTTAGCCTTTTGCTCATGCCAATTTTTTTCTTATCAAACAAATTCTTTCCTTTTCACAGAATCTACTGTACCTTTCAAATTTTATTTACTCTTTCAGGTTCTCACACTACTGAGATAATATGATGTTTATATTTCAGAAGAAATCACCAACAGAGTAAGAAGAAAACCCATGAATTGGGAGAAAATTATAGTGGACTGTCCTTCAGAGAAAGGACTCCTATCCAAAACATATAAAGAATTAAAATAAATCAGGCTTCCAAAATTCAAAGATCCAATCCAAAAATGGGTATCTGAGATGAATATATACTTCACAAATGAAGAGATACAAATGGAAAATATATGAAAAAAGTGCCTAACATCATTGGTCATTCAAAAGATGCAAATTAAAACAATGCTGAGATACCATCTTACGCCAAAAAGAATGGCTATCATCAAGAAGTCAATAAATAACAAATGCTGGAGAGGCTGTATCGAAAAAGGAACCCTCCTCCACTGTTGGAGGGAGTGTAGGCTGGTACAACCATTATGGAAATCACTCTGGAGATTTCTCAAAAAGCTAGGATTGGAGGTCCCATTGAAGCCATCTATTCCCCTCCTAGGTATTTTTCCAAAAGAAATGAAACCATCATACCATAATGATACATGTACACACATGTTTATAGCAGTGCAATTTGTCATAGCTAAATCTTGAAAACAACCCAAATGCCCATCAACTGAGGAGTGGATAAAAAAGATACAGTATTTTTACACATTGGATATGGTATGATATTTTACACATTTACTCAGTTATAAAAGATAATTCAAGGCTTCTGTAGATAAATGGATACAACTAAAGATTATATTGGTAAGTGAAATAAAGTCCTTTTTTTTTAATTCACAGAAAAGAAAATAGCACTCTATTTTGATGACAGATTACATGATTCATCCCAAGATGGCAGCAGAAATATCTCCAAATGTCTCACAAGGAATATGGGGTTTGAACTCACCATAGAATAGAAAAGATTTACCAGAAAAGTTGGGATGGTAAGATGGATGGTAGGAAAAGGTTAGGTTAGGTTAGGTTAGAATTTAGGAGGCAGTAATTATTGCCATCTGAAGTTCTTTTTGCTTCTGTAGCGCTCCAGATTATATAATAAAACCATCTATTTTGTCTCCTCTTCTCAAAAAAAAAAAGCAAAAAAACAACAACAAGATTTTACTCTAACTATAAAAGTGAAAATTCAGGGGAAAGTATAAAAGTTTTACAAAAACATGTATATGAGTGTGTATGTGAGGTGCAAAAGTATGTCACAACAGTGCATATAAAGTTTATCTTACAGATTTCAAACATTCAGAA
>NW_004524619.1:2688987-2689517 GCF_000260255.1 Octodon degus | reverse complement strand
CTTGCCAGGGAAGCGCTTATTCTACTGAGCCATCTCCCGGGCCTTGCTAATAGATTCAATTCTAAGTATGCTCAAATGTTCAAGAAAGACTGTGTAGCACTAACAAACAGGCTCTGGAAAATGGCAAAATTTTACAATGGGATCTTACTTTATCATTCATCAAACAACTTTTTAATCCTTATTATACATAACTACTTTTTTTCATGTACTACTGCTTGTAAATTCCAAGGAGTGGGAGCATTGGGTGCTAATCAGAATACTACAATTGTGTTCTGCAGCAAATAAATGTATATTTCATCCAAATACTAAAAAATTCAAAGTTTTTAAAATTTTTATTTATTATTTTTTGGGGGGTACTGGGAATTGAACCTAGGACCCTGCGCTAGCCAGGCAAGTGTTTATTCTACCGAGCTATCTCCCTGGCCCTCAAAGGTTTTTTTAAAAGCTAATACATTAAGATAAATGTATGATTAGAATTTGAATGCTTACATGAAACAAATGGGAAATACAGCATACACTTTATTTTTTTT
>NW_004524619.1:2687543-2688887 GCF_000260255.1 Octodon degus | reverse complement strand
AGCTAGTGAAAAGGTAAGAAAGGATCGCCTAAAAACAACTTGGATGCAGGAAAAATAATCCATCACCCGCAAGATGATGCAAAGATAAACAATGTGAGACTAATAGGCATCAATGAGAAAGAAGGAGTCAATACAAATGACATTAAAAAAACATGGGCAGAAGTAATAGCAGAAAACTTCCCAAATATGAGGAAACAATCTGATACTCAAGTAACTGAAGCATACAGAACGTCAAGTAACCTCAACCCAATGAAAAACACACCGAGACATATAATAGTCAAGATCCCAGAAATTCAGCACAAGAGTAATATACTGAAAGACGTTAGAGAAAAGAAGCAGATCATATTCAAAGGAAAACCCATCAGAATTATAGCCGACTTCTTGTCATAAACCATGAAGGCAAGAAGAGCATGGAGCAGATTACTTCAAGTCGTTCATGAAAACAAATTCCAGCCCAGACTACTATACCCTGAAAAACTCTCTTTCAAGTTTGATGGAGAAATGAAATACTTCCATGAGAAAGAACAAATAAAGAATTTCATGATGACAAAGCAAACCCTAAACAGGCTACTGAAAGACGTTCTAGGGAGGAACCAAAATGATCAGAACTCCACAGAAGAGAACAGAAGGAACCCACTAAATAGGACAAACAAACACAGGAGAAAAAGGAGTAAACGACAACTGGTAAATAACATGTGAATCGTAAGTCAATACATCTCAATTCTAACCATCAACGTAAATGGACTCAATTCACCAATTAAGAGATATAGACTGGCACAGTGAATTAGGAAACAAAATCCAACAATATGCTGTATACAAGAAACACATTTAACTCATAAAGACATTCATAGGCTGAAAGTCAAAGGATGGAACACAGTATTACATGCCCCAGCACCTCAGAAAAAAACAGGGGTAACAATCCTATTCTGAGACAGTCTCAACTTCAAACTAAGAATGACAAGCGAAATAAAGGCCATTATATACTGGTTAGGAGAAAAATTCAAGAGGAAGAGGTAACACACATAAATATGTATGCACCAAACACAGGAACACCCATTTATATAAAGCAAATCTTTTTTATTTTTTATTTTTTAACATCCACTCAATTTATTTAGAATGCTATTCCAAAAGTAGGTAGATCAGGTGTCTGGATCTTAGTGCAGCTTTAAATAGGGCAAATCTAAGCACTTTGAACCAAGAATATCACTTTATTTACAGTTCATTCAGGCTTTAGACTTTCATTCAGAGAGAAAGTCCATAGTGCTTGAGTTCTTTGGTAAAAGGCATTAAGAATTTAAAAATTTAAATATTCATCTTATGATTCCATTACTTATGGTTGGAATA
>NW_004524619.1:2668977-2681768 GCF_000260255.1 Octodon degus | reverse complement strand
TGGTGCTGGGGGATTGAACCGCGGTCCCTGATGCTTTGCTAAGCTTGTTCTAAGTAGGTGCTTTAGACCACTGAGCCATCTCTCCAGCCCCCACGGCATATACTTTAAAACAAGAGCTGTATATGTATTTCTAGAAAATCATTACACACACACACACACACACACACACACACACACACACACACGGTTTTCTGCTAAGGAAATGAATACACACTTCTACAGTTCACCACACTACTGAATATCTGGAGCTAATCATCACCACTTTGATCAAATTAGACTCCAGATGTAACCTGTATTAATCTCAGGATGCCTCAATAAATTCAGTGTTAAAATATTTATGCAATTTTTTCTGATGTATACATTTTTTGGTGCTCTCTCTTTATATGTGTATGCACACAGACACACATACATATATGGCTACAATTATTTCATTTTTACCTTAAATATGAGATCGGGAAGGAGTATAGGCTACTGTAATGAAGAACCATTTCTTGTATTCCTCAAAATCTGTTTTCTCCCCTCTTTAATATTTAAGAAACACACACACAGGTTGCTGACAACCTTAGAGAGCGGCTTGTGTTGTAGTTTTCACTTTCTCGGCTGTGAACAAGTGCATATGTGAGGGCTGGTCGTGCATGCACAAGCATGTACTTTGCCTGCATTAAATAAAATCACAACACAACACCAAGTACATCCACTCATTCATGTGTGCCTGCAGTCCACCTCAAGGAGACTGAAAATATAAATACAAGCTGCTATGTTGGTGTGATCACATGAATACGGCAGCTTGTATTTTTTTTTTCCTCCTTAACATTTTAACACTGGGCAGATTGTCTGCATTAACACACACTGAAATCAATTCTGCTCTGAAATAGCTTGTAAAAGCCTGCTTTCCCTGAGGAATTTGTTTTTTATTTAAATAAAACTGGGCTTGGAGGAAATTGTGCAAAAGACACCAATATTTAGGACACCTTAACTCTGTAAGGTGTGACAATCAATGGACCAAAGGTTGGGAGCAATCTGTCAAAACAGGGCTTGAGAGGAATACTGTCTTTAAATTAAAAAAAAAAAAAAATCAATGAACTCCATGAAATCATTTTTGTATACTGCTCATATAAAAAATTCAACACTAGCCTAAGTTACCAGCTATATACTACAATGTAAGAAGTACATTTCTCAAGAATTTTAGAGAAGACTTAGCACTATGAAAATTTCCATTTTCTTAAGAGGAAATAAAATGTGATGTTAATATCAGGTACTATACAGAAACAAAACAACAATGAGTGATTTCTACAGTGCTGTCCAAAAGAACTTTCCGTAATGACAGAATTACACATATACCGTCTAATGCAGTAGTTATTAGCACTTGAATGTGGTTAATGTGAATGAAGACTGAATTTTTAAATTTAATCTTAATTTAAATTTATGCAGCCACACTGTCTGGTGTCTAACAAAGAGGACAGCACATATCTATAGTTTTAAAAGAGATTGCAGCAATTGTTTATTTTATTTTAATTTTTAAAATTAAATTTTTTTTTTTTGTATTTAGGGAAGAGTCTACAGGGTGTTCCGGGTCTCACTACTAGATTGAATTCACAGTGATCCGCCTGTTTATCGCCTCCCAAGAGGTGGGATTACAGGCTCATGCCACCACGCCCAGTCTCAATTGCCAATTGCCTTTTCAGTGTGCCCTAGGGGTTGGGCTGGCATGGCAGGCCCAGGGATCGAACCCTGAGCCCCTGCTCCTACTTGCAGGTGCTTCAATCTGCTGAACTATTTGGCTGGCCTGCAGTTGTTAATGAATACTCAAAATACGTTATGGCAAGATTTAAAAACAGTAAGGACACAAAGTTTGCCTAAATAAAGTATGTCTGACTCCTGGCCAACCAGTAAACTAGAAAAAAAGCATTAAAATACAAAAGCTGCCCCTGTTTAAAAAAAAAAAACCTAACATCATGTACATTAAGGACAGAAAAAATAAGTGGTAAGTGAGCTACCTAAACTACAATAACTAGAAATTAAAAAATACTCAAAACTAAAGATGATAATGAACATACACAATAGATAATAAAATTTATTCAAAATATGTTTTAAATATGGTCAAAGGCCCAAATATAAAATAAAGCATTTTAATCAGTTAATTTAAGAAACAGAACACATCTGAAGATGAGACTCTTTGGCAATCGCTTAATATGTTAATCCACAAATGATGTCATAGATGCTGTCTATATATTTTTAAAATAGACCTTGACAGACCAAATAACATACTTCTTTGACATTTAATATGGAAATGATATTCCACCGGGAACTCATTATTTCCCTTCATTTTGAGTAACACTGAAATTCAATATTAATCTAGAGCTTTTAAACTTGGCAAAATTTGTTCACAATAGATATTTCAATTCTAAATTAGAAATACAATAATTTGGAAGTTCCTTGTTTTACCTCTTGATTACTAGGTATTTTTTAGTAATAAAAATGGGAATAGTAACAATTCAATTAAGTACAGAGCAAGTACATGAATGTAAATCCCTTTGAGCCAAAAAGGGGTTAGTAGCATAAAATAATATAAAGTTATTTAAGAGGAAGATTGTATTTAATATACTGACAAATTCAGTTCAAAGAAATTCAATAATGACTAAAATATATCTTGTAACACCAAATTATCTTGTTTAAACCCCTAGTACAAGGTTGATCATAAGAGTATTTTTAAAGTATGCTTATATTTCTGAAGGCTGAAAAGATATTACAGAATATAACTGAAAAATGAGTAACACCGGTTGTCAGTGATATGATTCACAACTAGTGATGCTTTATTAACAACTTGACAAAATCCAACAAGACTGAAAGAAGACGGGGCCTATGTACCACAGAAGCTCACCATAAGTTAGGAAGATAAGACCTGGACTACCATTGAGTTTTTAATATAGATACTATTGCTACTATGACAATAGTTAACTTTACAGTTTTAAAGATATAAGTCATATTTATCTTGGTATCACCAGGGTCTGGTGCCCTCAATTTAGTACTAATATAAATGTACTGAAAGTATTAGCAGATGTACCTCAATAAATACAGGCCAAACCAAATTAAATGTCATTAAAAAGTCTTAAGAAAATACTATACAATAAAAGCACAAATTATTTATAATTATAGAGACCTAAAAATGTACCATAGACACAGTGGTGATAAACTCAGACTTTAAAAACCAAGTTTTTGAGGAATCCAACAAGAAACTTTGGAAGAAAGTAGGGATCCAACAGAAGAGAACACAGAAAATTTCAAAGCATAGAAAATGCTAACCACAAAATGTATAAATGAAGTATTGCCAAAACTAGTTGTGTGTTAGGAGATCTGGGTACAATCACTCTTCTGAAGGCCACAGGGAACTGCAGACTTTAGATGATGCAAGTAACAAGACTAAAATTTGCATTGAGAAGAGTGACTAGGCAGTAACACATAGAATGGAGTGGCTGTAGACAGACACTAGATCCTAAAACAATAATTAAGAGGCTGTAAGTAGCAGGCAAAAAGTATTTTTCACTATAGCCCAAAAGACAGTTTGGCCTTTGCTCTCTTCTCAGTTTTCTGTCTTTAAACCACATGGTTCTAGCTACCTCTACCTTCCTTGGGTTCTTCTTCACAGAGTTTATTTTTTTTATTTTTTATTTTGCAGAACCAGGGATTGAACTCAGGCCCTTGTGCTTGCCAGGGAAGCGCTTATTCTACTGAGCCATCTCCCTGGCCTACATAGTTTATTTTTGCTAAAGAGTTTGTACTTGCTATTTTCTCTGCTTGGAATGCTTCCCTAGATCTTCACATGACTGGCCTTCAAAATTTTCAATCTCTTCTCAGAGGCTATTTTCTCTGATGCCTGATCTGATCTTCTTCCCCAAATACTTTTCTCTTTAGTTATTCTACTTCCATGTTATTCTTCTGAGTAATTTCCACCTCAACAATTGCTTTTTTACTGTACAGCATGTTGTCTCACTCTCTTCCACCAGAGAATACATGCTGGGATTGCTGAACTCTGCCTGTGTCATTTGCCACTCTTAACTCCTCAAGGCAAAGGTGCTGGCTGGAATACAGGAGATAATAGATGTATGTTTTAAAAACCAAAATTCTTATCAGACATTTTAATGAACAAGTAACGCTGTGTACAATTCTCTGAGTTGCATTCTTGTTTTATTATAAGTTAAAGACTGGATTAAAAACATGGATTTTTAGATCACAAAATGCCTTACAGAGAGATGCAAAGCAGTAAAATTATTCAAGCTATTCAGCCTTTGTAATTAAGCAATTTGGTGGCTTTAAAATATAACTGCCTTACCTTAAAGGCTATATTCTTAGCCATAAAATTTAGACAGAGATAGGAATGTAAACTCCCTTGAAAATCAGGTGAAAGCCACAGGGAATTCTTCAAGGAAAATAGATAAATGGAACCTTCCTCATCTACTGCAAATGATTCATTCTCCTAGTTGCTGTCTCTGAATCTCAGGCTTTCACTTTAATTAAAATATATTAGTGGAAATAAACTTTAAGAAAAAATTAGTTCCATATGCATGTATATATCTTGTATTTTTACAAGACAAACACCTAGAAAATATAAAATGAATGACTAGAAGAATATAGCTTTCAAGAAGTAACTGTGTTACACAATGAAGCAGAAATATTTGAGCTAAGTACACAAAATGAGAAGCAAGCTTTTATTTGGGTTTGTTATCAGGCTAATTCTCCCTTGTTGTTTTGTGTTTCTTTTAAACAATCTGGTCCTTATGGCCTGTGAGAGTGTGACCCTGAGGCATTTCCATTTACTAACCATGGATAGATGGATTATAATCAGTCTTATTAAGCACATCAATTGAAGCTATCAACATTTCAAAGTTGCCAAATAGGTTTTTTTTATTTTTATTTTCATATTTTAGGGAAGGGTCTACAGGGTGTTCTGGGTCTCACTACTAGGTTGGACTCACAGTGATTCGCCTGTGTACAGCCTCCCAAGAGCTGGGATTATAGGCATGCACAACCACACCCAGTCTCAATCTTTATCTCAGCATGCTCTGTGGGCAGGGCCGGCATGACAGCCTGGGGATGGAAACCTGGCCCCTGTACCTACTTGCAGGCACTTTAATCCGCCGAGCTATTTGGCCTGCCTGTCAAGTAGTTTTTAAAGAAAAAACTTTACTGTTTGGCTAGCCATATATATCATACATTTTTTTTTTTCATAAGAGCTATTATAGTGCTACTGGCTAATGAGAAAATTCCTTGCTTTATTTAAATACTGTGTGCCTGTGTATCACCACAGTGGTGATCTACTTTCTGAAACAAATACTAGAGAGATCAAACACTGCCACTTGATACCTGTGAAAGTAGCTTCCATATAAAAAATGGTTTATGCCTAAATAACCCATACAAGATAATCCAAATGATCCCAGACCTTCCAGCCTGCACCCTATAGTTAGCTAAAGTTTGTGAAACTGTGAATTATTTCAGAGTTCAGTTTCTGAATTATTTTTATTTTAAAATAGCCTTCATCTGGTAAATAATATAACTTAGTAGCAGTCCATAACATCTAATTATCCAGTGTTTGGGACATGGAAAATAATGAATGTCAGAAAGTCAAAGCCTTAACCCTGTAATAGTTGATAGGAGCTGAACTAGCAATGGAGCAGAAAGCTCCAGAAGATCTCAGAGTATACAACCAGGTATACTCATGGCTCTGTATATACCCTGTTCATCTAAATAATACTAGTTAAATGTGTTTACATTTACATAATGCTTTACAGTTTAAACTACACCTATATAATTACTGCCATGACTATAGATACTGAATGAGGATCTTTAATATCAAAAAAACAAAACACAAACTTTTGGGCATTTGTACAATGCTCCACAAGTTTCTGATTTTGAAGTATTTTGATGTTGAATTTTTGGATCAATAATAGTCAACTGATAAACTACAAAAATGTTTTGAAATCTGAAAATAAAAAATAAAAAATCTGAATCAAACCAACAACCTCACACATTTGCCAGGTTGGCACTTGTGCTGCTGAGCTATCCCCTGGCTGAACCTGCAAATCTGAATGAATAGCTCCAAAAAAAAAAAAAAAAAAAAAAAGAGAGAAATGAGAAACAGTAATAGTTGTCATTTTAAAGTAAGGTGGCTAGAAAGGGACTAAAATGAATAAAGCAAGAGGTAAATTTTTCTAATAGTACCAGTATAATGTCCACATAACAGACAGATCAGATTAATATAACTTCAAATAATTGCTGAAAAAACTGATAAGGTGTATTTAATATCTCAAATATTACATAAATTATTTCGAAAACAGAGGAATGTGAAAACATTTTAACAAAATATAATTTGTATTATCAAAGTTTGGTCAAAACATCTTGCTATTAATACAAGTAGACTACAAACATTCAATTAAGACTCCTTTATAGATTTTATATTTTGCTAGAATTATAAAAAGAAAACAATTTCAATTATTGAAAATGACAAATTCTACATACGTTCTTTTGACATCTTGTTCAATCATTGATCGAAGTTCTTTATCTTGGAAAAATTTGTTCCAAAGACTCTGAAATAAGAACATAATTAAAATAATCTTACCTCTTTGCCTGGCCTATTAGGAGTTCAATTGAATAATTTCAGTGATTACTTTATGCCTCTACAGTCAGTTCAGGGTTCTCAGATGTGAAATCTGAGATTGAAACAATTCTTATTAAAAATCTAGTTTAATCTCCAAAGTACACCTTTGTTCTAACATCAACACTTTCAATTTGACATTATTATATGTATTTTTAAAATTTCTATTATCTCTATAAAGTGAATGGTTCTGTTTACAGCTGTTTACATGCTACTACTCCTATAACACAAAGGTGGATTAGAACAGAACCCATTCAGCCAACAGGCCACAGGCTGACCCTCACCTGAATTTCCAATGCAGCAAGACAGATTTACAATGTTTTCTATAAAGCTTGATTTTATAATATAAAAGTTTGTATGTAGATTTTGAAATAGGAACCTAGGTAAAGTTTAAAAATTACTTAATATTTTAAACTGCTATACCAAAGACTTTGTTATACTAATACCTACAGGAAAAAGAAATCCTACTATTATTTCTTAAATAGGAAAAATATTTTTCTATTCTCAGCTAAGTAGGAACTACAGTAGTAACTTTAAAGCTACACAAACTTTCTTAGTCTCTCCACTGATATTCTTCTCTCTTGCCCTTCCCTGCCTTCTCTTTTCTCCCCTCTCTTCTTCCCCCTCTCTCTGAATAGTGGGCTTGAAAATAGGGCCTCACATATGCTATGCTCGGGTTCTACTACTGAGTTTTCTCTCCAGTCCAGAGATTATAAAAAAATATCTGAAGCAGTAATTATTTCTAGTCTTCATGGGAACATGAGTAGATGTAACTCTGATCTTTTTTCTGACTTCTTTAAAAACTTCTTCCCATACACAAATAGGTACTTCTTCCTTCCTGGGAGTTAGTTCTGCTAAGTAGACAATTCTCTTTTCATCTCAAATGGCAGCTTTTGTTACCTGCCCCAGTGTGTAAGCCAATTAAGACAGTGCAGTGTGCCCATCTATTTTACCCTAGTTCTGATAGACCACTGGGATTTCTCTGTAGTGTCACTCTAGAGAAATAAATTTTGAACTTCCTATAACACAGCACATAAATACACCACAGAATTACCAGGTTTTTAGGTAGTATATGTGGAGTAAAGAAAATACTTGACATGAAAAACATTTTCACTACTGATTTTTAACCAGTAACATAAGCATAACCTTACAGGTAAAACAGGTTGAGACAAAAATAAAAACAAACTTTACCCCTTCATCCTGTGAAAGGGGATTGTTGATCATCAAATCTTGTTGCCCAACAACCTTCCTGGGGTTTGTGATATGCTGGTAAAGAAAGAAAACACATATATACAAGATCAGAGGGTACTTATCCATATATAGAAAACAGTTCATTAATTACATTTATTATTTACTTACTATTTCTTTAATGTTGCTGTACCATAATCTTAACTCTTTAATTCTGCTTATCCACTGATTTTTATCTTGAGGAAGAACACAGAGAAATAGCTGTTAAGAAAAAAAAGAGAAAATGTTTGTAAAAATTATAAATACATTGTGCAAGTAGGCCAACAGAACATCAAAAAAATTGAGAGACACGTCTTTCATGGAGTTTCATATGCATATCTGCATTTCAATTTCAATTCCAAGTAATCTGTATTTGAGAATATGTAAGAAAGAAATACATAACTAGAAAATTCAACACTAACCAACCAAAGGCCAAGGCCAAGATTGGAAAAGCTACACCACAGAACAAAATCAAAGAAGTTTCCAGATGAGTATTAAAATGAAGAAAACGTAATTGAGGTTCAAGTAAAATTTCCATTGTGCATTCTAATCTTACTGGGAGTGACAGGGAGTTACTAAGAAGCACAAGGTAAGATTAGTAATTTCTAGATTTAAGATTTTTCCTTACAGTTAAAAGAGAAAAACAGTTTGAGTACTGAGGACACACAGCCTATGAACTAGTTTTTCTTTTATAATGGAAATGTAATTTACAGCTAGCCATCAGATTGTAAAAATAACCATTCTTAAAGACAAATATGATTTAATTGGCTTAATACAACATTAAAATAAAATTGGATTCAGATTTATTTTTAGCAAATGAAGGACACTAAAAGTTAAACAACAGGGAATAGGGGTGCGGCACAAATACTTGTATACAAATACTCTAGCAGCAGGTCTCCTGACTTTACTGCCTGCATCTAACAGAAGAAAAATGTATTTTAATTATCAATTCTAAATTATTAAATCTACAACTGTCTAATACATCATGCATTTCTTGCTGTCTTGACTTGCACAGATTCCACTTGCTCGATAGATGCAGATAACTCTTAAAACTTATGATAAAAGTCATTTTAAAAAGGAGACTAAACCTAAATTAATTCATTTTTGGAGGCCAAAAAGGGACAATTTTTTCGAAGCAATTAAAAAGACAACTACAGATTATTACTGCTAGTTTTGGCAAGCAATGACCCATTCCCTCAGAAGGAACTGACCCAATTTCCTTCTATTTCTGCTTCTTATTGCCCTTCATGTTGCTTCTTGCAAACAAAATATAAAAATCTTTTCCATTTCTTTTTATGACGAGAACAAGGATGACAAAATGAAAACTTGTGCCATGACAGGAACCTGAAAGTTATCCACCACCCCCACGTTTGCCGAGCTTCAATAATTTCTTTGAAAGCCTTCAGCTAATATAATGGTGTTCTGAAATTTGTGCCACCAAAAGAGAAGACAAGACAGTTATTTCCAATATCTGTTTACCATTATCAGCTATTCAGGAATACGTAGTTTAACCTTATTAATAAATGTCCTATAAAAGATTAAACATGAGTGGCAAAAAATTGGGATCAAAGTCTCTTGGAAAATTCTATTACACACCCCCTCACCCCAACCTCCAGCATGGGAGGGCATCAAGTAATGTGGTGATATATTGCAAACACAAACTGTAAACACATATTTTTTCTTACCTTCCAGCAAATGCTGCGGAACCTGCTGCTTCTCAGCTGCCCATTAATCCCCTTCTGCCTTATTGTTGCCAAGTAATTGTTGTTTACAAACAGTTCTTCCCATTCTTTCCTATTTGAAAGAAACCAAAGCATGGGAATCCTTTGGTAAAATTTTTCAGCTTGGAGAACAGTACCATACAAAATTAAATTTAAATAAATCTAAGAAATACAACTTTTAAAATGTATATATTTAGTTGTTCTGTTTCTAAATGCATGGCTGTCTTTCTGGACACTGTTCTTCTGTAGATTTAATGAATATGTAGATAGCTATAATTAAGCCAGCTACTGAAATTCATAATGTCTATGGAGGCTATTCTGTTTCCTCTAAAATGTTGGTATTGCAGTTCAGTGAAAAAACAAATACAAAAAAGAAATACTAAAAATATATGACTGATATGGACATTTACCAACATAAACCTGCTCATAAAATATAGAACAAAAAAGTATGCTATTGATTATATTAGCTTCTCACTGGAAATGTTTGAATAAAACCATTTCTTTTTAATGTTAGGCTGGGTATTTAAGCATAACAGAAGACTACTTTTAACTTTGGTATTATTTACTATAATTCTTTATATATGATCAACTTTAAAATGTTAACATGTCTGGGCAAATATGAAGAAAATATCAAAAAACAAAAAAGTTTCACTGCAAAAACTGTTAAATGCAAGCCTGTATACCTTGCAGTACCTATGGCTGAGTAGATAAACAACTGAAATATGCCTCCTAGGCATGCAGACACTAGGGGCCTAACACCTGTGCCTCATTAATATACAAGTAAATCTGCTCTACTGGGAAACAATTGGAAATTAATTGTCCCAAACCATTTACTGCGTTTGAATAAAGGAATTAGACCTACATTCCCAGCATCTTGTATCAAACTAAACATTAAAAATCATTTATCAACAGTTGAGGCTACTGAGATCAGCGTCATGAAATTAATGATATTCCATGATACCACAATAAAATTAACATGTAATTTAACATCTTATCAAAGCTGAAAACCCATACACAATTTCTTGAAAGCTTTTCTAAAGAGCCTCTAAAACCTCCAGTCATTTTTCTAAAAAATGTACATGCAACCATCACTGACCAGATCCCTCTCACTTGGAACAAGGACTTTTAGCATATTATACTTACAGCCATTACTATAATCAACATAAAATCTAAAGTTCAAAAGCCTGACTACACAGCAAGATGGATCTTTACCCCAGAGTTCCAGAAGAGTGACCAAAGATAACGGGTGAATTCCCTACTTCCAGTCAGTTGCACTGCCGCCATGCATAGGAATCCTCCTGCCCATAAAGAATTGTGGCTATGTATTTCTGCCAGTATTCCAATTTTTTTTTTAACTTTCATCAATTAGTAGAAAAATAAATTGCATCTGTGCTATTAGTAACACTGGTAATTCCTCCTTTCCTGTTCATTTTAAGCAGTGTGAGACAGCAATTAAGAGCTTGGATCTGAAAGCCACAATCTTGAGATCAAAAGGCCAGCCATACAGTTAGAAATAATACACAGTTCACTGGCTATTTACTGCCCGTATCAGCATGAGTAAGTACACTAGGTCCCATATCTGTGAAATGGAATTAAAGTAGCATCTATCTTAAATAATTATTATGACGACTAAAAGAATACATGAAGGCTACACAATGCATAATATTTAAAATAATACTCTTTTTTATGTATTTAGGACAGGGTCTACAGGGTCTCACTACACAGATTGGGCTCATAGTGATCTTCCTGTTTTCAGCCTCTCAAGTGCTGGGATTGCAGGCACATGCCACCATGCCCAGTCTCAGTCGCTGTCTCAGCACACCCCGGAGAGGGGCTGGCAATGCAAGCTGGAGATTCAAACCCAGCTGCTGGGCTCTGCCTAAGCAGGTGTTTTAGTCCACTGAGCTATCTGGTTGGCCCTAATAATTATTGTTAATAATTATAAACCCTTTTTATTTTAGATACCTTATTACTGATTCCAGAGAGAGGAGTTTTTCATATATTAGAGACATCATACTTTCGTCAGGTATGTATTTTTAAAATACAATTAGCTTGACTGTTCAATACAGTGAATGATTTGGATCATGGTTCTTTATTTTTCTATTTTTTATTTTTTTTGGTGCAACTGGGGATTGAACTTAGACCCTTGCGCTTGCCAGGGAAGCACTTATTCTACTGAGCCATCTCCCCCACAGTGAATGATTTGGATTTGTGAATACTTTAAACCTAACATCATATTCTTATATTTCTCTATCCATTGTTTTCTTTCTTAATTCTTGTCTATTCGAGAGTAAAGAAATATTCACTTAAATCTTGTTTTACAATTTAAATCCATTTGTAGTATCTATAATGTCATATTTTTCCAAACAACTTCACACATACATCCACCTTTCATTTGTTAAATTTTATCTGTTTTTAAGCAACAACAGATAAGCAACGAGAAGCTAAGCACATTAGATAAGTACACCTCAAAAGATGTATGTTTAAATATTTTAAGTCTAAAACAGATAATCATTTGTCAGAAACCAGGCACTTCCATGGCTTGAAAATACCAATGATTCCAGTTGAGATAAAGAAGTACAAAGCAATGGCTCTTGTGTGGTCTCTTGCAAAATCAGCTCCTATTCACAGGTATCAAGGAATTGTGAAAGTACAAGCACAGCTGGTGGCTAGATTCACTGCCATCTTGTCAAGGAAAGCACGCTTTTAAGGTCAAGTTACATACTACTTATGTAATGAAGGATAATTATTTGTTAGCTTAAATAAGACCCTGTACCTTGATTACAGTGTTGGTACAGAGAAAAGGAGACTGAGGCATATGAATTAGAAACATTATCTCTGAAATTTATAATCATTTAAATTTATTCATGGGTACTTACAGTTCTAATTAAGGCATAACATCTCAAACTGATGAAAGCTCTAACAACAGAGGCACACAAAGGCCAAAGATAATCTACTAATTGTCTTTCTATTCTATGGAATTGTGTCTCAACATTAAATTGTGACACAGGGTAAATAAAACAAATAGTAAGTGCCTACTCCACGTGGAAGGCACTGTACAGAGTTTTGAAAAATTTTTATTAGTACATGTCTATACCACATGATCATTACATTCATCATGAGTAAATGTACATAGCATATCTTAATTCTTTTTTCAACCCTTCTCCTCTTTCCCTTTTTTTTTTTTTTTTTTT
>NW_004524619.1:2647211-2668877 GCF_000260255.1 Octodon degus | reverse complement strand
TTTTTTTTTTTTTTTTTGAGGAACCGGGGATTGAACTCAGGCCCTTGCGCTTGCCAGGGAAGCGCTTATTCCACTGAGCCATCTCCCTGGCCCTACTCCCTCATTTCTATTAGCTATCATTTATTTAGCACTTTTGTTAATTTCTGATGTAAGAGAAACCATGTGTAAAATTTGTATATCTAATTTGTCTGACTCAACGTTCTGGTCTCAAGGTGTCTCTACAACTGTCTCAAGTTTATCTGTCGTTATGGCACCACAGTACTCTACTGAGTATAAATATATTTTCTTCATGCATTCATCAGTTGATGTACACAGGTTGCTTCCAAGATTTGGCTATTATGCATTGCATTGTTATAAGCATGGGTAGGATGAATCACTGTTATTACAATGTCATTAACTCTTTCATAAAGATACCTGGAAGTGGAATTGCTGGGCTGAATGGAATTTCTAGTTTTTGTTTTTTGAGGAAACTCCATACTGACTTCTATAGTGACTACACTAGTTTACATTTCCACCAACAATATTTAATGGTTCTTCATTGTCTGCAGTGTTGCCAACATTTGTTATTGATTTATGAGGATAGCCTTTTTTTATGGAACAAGATAAAATCCCAGTATTGTTTTGATTGCATTGTTTCAATAACAGAAGATGTTGAACAATTTTCCATATATTCATTGGTCAATTGTATTTCTTCTGAGAAGTGTCTACTCATTTCACTTGTCCATCTGCTGATTGGTTCTTTTGGAGAGGTGTTTAGTTTTTTGAGTTCTAGATATTAGAAGAGTAGCTGGTAAAATTCTGTAGGTTGTCTCTTCATTCTATTTATTGGTTGTTTGCTTTGCAGTACAGAAACTTTTCAGTTTGATATCATCACATCTGTTGATCCTTTTTTCAGCACCAAGGATTGAACTCAGGACCTTGTGCTTGCCAGGCAGGTGCTTATGCCACTGAGCTATCTCCCTGGCCCACATTTATTGATTCTTGAGGATATTTCTTGGGCAACTGAGGTTTCTGTTCAGAAAGTTCTTGCCTCTACCTATGACTTCAAAAGTTTTACTTATCATTTTCTTCCAGCTGATTGGTTCTGCTTCTATATTTAAATTTTAATCCATTTTGATTAGTTCAGTACACAGTGAAAAATATGGGTATAATTTCAGTCTTCTGCTTGTTAATAGCTAGCATTTTCAGCACCATTTGTTAAACAGGCTATCTTTCTTCCAATGTTTGGATTCCACATCAAAGATCAGATTGCTAGGTATGCCTAGGTTGTTTTAGCATTATCTCTTGTGTTCAACTGACTCTCTTTTACTTTGCCAGGGTCATGCTGATTTTATCTCTGTAGCTTGGTTATAATGTTTGAAATCTGGGATTATGAAGCCCCCTGCTTTGCTCTTGTTGACCAGGAATGCTGAACTTCCTACTATAGTTTTCATTGTGCTGGTCTTACATTTTCTGAACAAAAACCCCAGTTGCCCAAGGTCCTGTACTTGGTTAGATTCCTAATTATTTAATTATATTGACACTTGTGAATGGTATTGCTTTTGTAATGTTTTTTCAGTGAATTCCTTATAGCTATAAAGGAATACTATTGATTTTTGGGTTATTTTGTATCCTGCTAGATTTCTAAATTTGATTATTAACTGTAGTAGTCTTTTGGTGGAATTTTTAAAGTCTTCTATATACATAATCATATCATCTGCACATGATAATAATTTGACTTCTTTTTTTAAAATACATATCCCCTTTTTATATTCCCTTGTCTGATTGCTCTGGCTAATGTTTCCAGTGCTATATTGAACAGATATGCTGATAGTGGGCAGCCTTGACTGGTTCCTGATTTTAAAGGGAAAATAATCAGTTTTTCTTTATTTACTATGATGCTGGTAGATTTGTCATACATGCTTTTATCAGATTTAGATAAAAGTCTTTCTATACTTATTTTGTTCAAGATTTTTACCAGGAGTGTATGTGGGATTTTTCTTTTTTTGCATCAAATGATATTTTTTGGTCCTCACTTCTATTTATATGATACCATATTACATTTATTAATTTGTGTATGTTCCTCTATAGATGTACGTTCCCATGCTTCCACTCCCAGGATGAAGCCTACTTGGTCAAGATGTATGATCTTTAAGATGATTTGTTGCATTCTGTTTGCCAATACCTTGTCGAGATTTTTACAACTATGTTCATTAGAATAGCCCGTAGTTTTTTTCTCTCTTTTTCTCCTTCCCTCCCTCTCACTCCCTCTTTCTCTCACTTTCATTTTTTGTATTGGTACACAGTGATCCTCCCTTTCCAGCCTCCCCAGTGCTAGGACTGCAGGCATGTCCACCAAAATCGGACTTGGTTGCCAGCTCAGCGCACCCCAGGGGTGGCGTCAGCACAACATGTCGGACTGGGGATTGAACCCTGGTCCCTGCACTTGCCAAAGCCAGCACTTAGTCCACTGAGCTATCTTGCCAGCCCGGTTTTCTTTTTCAATTGGGTCCATGTCTGGTTTTGGAATCAGAGTAATGCCAGCCTCTAGGGAGGACTTATGGAGTACTCTTTGCCTTACAATTTCATTAAACATTCTGAGGAGTATTGGCATTATTCTGTGAAGGTCCTGTAGAATATCCTGCCTCGATAGGCTGTTGTTGTTATTGACAGGGTTTTTTCTTCTTCTTCTTGTTTTCTTATGTATTTGGTACAGGGTCTCACTACACAGCTTGAACTCATAGTGATCCTCTTGTTTTCAGCCTTCCCAGCACTGGGATTACAAGAGTGCCCCACCATGCCCGGACTCAGTGGCTGAGAAAGGGCTGGCGCAGGATCCTGGCATGTGGTGCCAGGATCAAAACCAGTCCTTGTGCTTGCCTAAGGCACTTGGTCCACTGAACTATCGTGCCAGCCTTGATAGGGTTTTTAAAATACTGCTTCAGTTCCACTGGCTATTACTGGAATATTCTGAATTTTTACATATTTTCAGTTCAGTTTTGGTAATTCATATTTTATTAGAATTCAATCCATTTTTTCTGTATTCTCCAATTTGCTGAGATACGGATTTTCAAAATATTGTTGATAATCTGCATTTTGGCAATGTCTTATTGTGATTTTGTCTTTTAAACATCTAATCACAAACGATCTATTTCTTTTTTAAAAAAAGTAGGATGGGATAAGAGTGTTCTGTCTTTTGATAAATTGGTTTGTAGATGCATTGATTTTTTTTTTTTTTTTGATTCTTCTTCATTCTCATCTTAGTTACTTTTCTCATTGCTGAGACAAAATACCTGATACCTGGGCTAGAGAGATAGCCTGGCGGTCTAAGTGCCTGCCTGGCAAGGGCAAGGTCCCAGCTTTAATCCCCGGTCCCGCATGCTGTGCTGGCTTCAGAATCCCAAGCATGCTGTGCCAGCCACTGAAATCAGGCGTGGTGGCCATTGTTGGGAAGGCTGAGATAGGAGGATCACTACAAATCCAAGCTGTGTAGTAAGGTACTGTACCAAATAAATAAAAAACAAAAACCCGAATAAAACAAAGTACCTGACACCCAAAGTTAAAGGAGGAATGGTTTACCACAGCTTACAATTTATAAAGGTTTAAATTCATAGATGGCTGGCTCCACAGCAGGGCGGCATAGCAGAGGGGCATTACAGAGAGGAAATAGTTCATTGCAGACAGAAGGCAGCAGGAGCAGCAGCCCTTCAGGCAGTACTAACCATATCCAGGATAGACCTGCCCATATCCGTACCCAGAACTATGCCAAACCAACCAGTGTACTAATTTAATAATCACATACCCTTAATCCCATGATCACACAACCTAGATCAAACCACTTCTGAAAAATCCTAACCTAAGACTGCATGCAGCTCTGAGAGGGCATCTACATATAAGCAGTTAACAGTTCTGTTTCATTAATTTTTGTTCTGATCTTTATAATTTCCTTCTTGTACTAGCTTTGGCTTTGGATTATTCTTTTTCTAAGATGTCAGAGCATATCATTATGTGGGTTCAACCAGTAATTCTTTTTTTTTCTTTTCAAAGTTTTATTGATAAACATATAGCAATGAGACAGTTTCAAATCAAATCGAAAGTACAGTTTCAACAAATAATACACTGCATACATTCTTCCTAGTGGTTAATTGCTGTACAAGATGCAGGCTTGTGATCCTACTTACAAACACCATTAGAAAAAATCATTCTATTCATTAAGAGAATGCAACTATATATCTATCCCATCCACTTTGAATACACAGATACAAAATGGACATTCATAGTTATACCCCAATTTTTTTTAAGTTCCGTTGTTGAATATTATAGGTGTGTAAACTCAGCAAAATATTCTAAAAGAGTACAGAAGCCCATAATATCATTGGGTCTTCTGTTTAACTGGCAATGTCAGAAATTATTGACCTGAGTCCCCCACAGCTCAACATAACAACATGGCTTTACTTCCTATATTTCATCTTCATACTTTTCTACTGGATGGTTAAGACCAAGGTGAAGCAGGACCTGTGCAACAAGAGTTGTAGCTTTTTGGTCTGACAAGGTCAGTGAAATGCCCTCAGGATTTATCTTGAGATCCTGTACCTCAGATTGTAGAACCTTTGTCAGTGTCAGCCATGTGGATGAGTCACGGCCAATGCTTGGCCTATGTGCTCTCTGTGAAAGCCTGAGAGAGTGTCTTCTCCCCATGTGACTCTCCTTAGGCACACTCTACGTCATCGATCACTTTCCTCTTTGGCCCCATTATCTTCTTGATCAGAAAATTTGGGACACTACCGAGGTACATGACGTTACAGTACAAGTTCTCATATGTCCTGAGTCTTAATTGACCTTAGAAGGGTAGGGCCAAAAATGTTGGCTTTCCTTGTAGCCCTCCTTTTTCTCTAATTTTGGTCTGCAAACTTAGGTTGTTAACCATCCAGAAGACAAGCTTATTGTTATTATCAAACGATTTACGCTATCAAGCTTAACCTCACTATCTCACTGCATTTCAAACATCTTAGGCATAATAAGGAACAGGTATTTTTCATCAAGTATTGATATGTTGAACCTTAAGTCCCTACATAATATGATAAAGAACATTTAAAAATTAGATTATATTTTAACAATAGGATAAAGAATTCTATGCTTCTCATGTTTGCACATAAGTCCAAAAATCTCACCATATACAACCTTGAAGCAGGACTGTCCCACAGTATTCCTTTTCCTGTCTCTTGCTTTCATTCACCACCCCCTTCTTCTTGAACATCCACCTACCCGAGAGACATCTTAGCAGTAACTGGCATGTCATGACAAGCAGCCCATGTTCAGAATACCACAATGACAGGCGCTCCCAATATGAAACTCAACCAGTAATTCTGATGTGGGTGCTCAGAGCTGTAAACTTGCCTCTTAGGACTGCTTCCGCTGGTTCTACAGGTTCTGGTATGTTGTATTGGCATTATTCTTTCATTCTTTGAATGTTCTAATTTGGTCCTTAATTTCTTCTGATTACTCAATAGCGTATTATTTAATTTCCATGTTTTTCTTCCCATAATTTCTGTGGTTTCTTCTGCCACTGAGTTCTAGTTTTATTGTTTTATGATTTGGTATTATGCATGGGATAATTCTGATTGTTTTGCATTTACTTAAACATGTTTTATTGGCTGGTATGTAGAGTATTTTGGAGAAATTTCTATGTGTTACACTGGAAAATATGTATACTATTGGGTGGAATAACAAATATTTTTTAAAACTGTAAAGTGAAAAGAATTGATGGATGTGTGAATGAAAAATAATTTTTATAAAGTAATATGATAATACAGTGAAGTGAGAAATGGTTTTGTAGTTAAAAAATTAAACTGCCAATATATAAAATCACTATCACCACAGATGCTGATATTCTACTCTAACAGTGGGGCTCTGGCGCCTGTGTGTAGTGGCCCAAGCCTGGAATCCCAACATTCAGGAGGCTCAGGTAGAAAAACTACTGGAAATTCAAGGTTAGCCTAAACTACTGAGCAACACTTCACCTATAAAAACAAAAACAAAAAAACAAACAAACAAAAAATAGACCTCTGAGAGGATTAAAAAAAACAAAACTACAAATGGAAAATATTGAGCAGTTTAGAACTTCTAAAGAACTGGACTAAAATAAAAGTTTTTAATATTTTTTTCAATCATAAATTATCACTGGGCATAGTGGCACACACCTGTAATCCCAGAATTCAGGGGTCTGAGGCAGGAGGATCATTGTGATTTCAAGACTGGCCTGGTCTACAAAGTGAGGTCAAAGTCAGTCTGAACTGCATAGTAAGACACTGTTTCAAAAAACAAATCATAATCATAATATTAAAAATAACAAATTATAGACAGCATACCTCTTCTTGAACTTGGAGGATGACATAGGAAATTAGGAAAAGCACCTTTCCAGAATAATATGGGAGACAAGTAACATCAAAGCAAGTCTCCTAATGTAATAAAGTAGGATAGAAATATGTCCTTGTTTTCTTCCTGAGATTGTGGGTTTGTGAATATCAAGTCTAAAGATACAAATATAAGTTTCCAATAATTGGAAAATATATTAACAATTGCTTCTGCAAGGAGTTAAGAACAACCTAGTACAGTCAATGTGTAAAAGCCTCCACACTGATCAGAGACTTGGGCCTTTTAAGACTCCCATTACAAGCAGTAGTGCCATCTGGTGGTAACTGCTCTACTTTGCAGGCACTCGGTCCCTGAAAACAACTGACATCTAAAAAGAGAGGTGCAAAGATGGATCAATTTCATTTCTTATGCTAATGGGAACATGTTAACACTGATTATCTTGCACATACTGTGTTGAAAAGAATCTTCAGTCTACTATCCTTGTGCTCATCAGAAAAGGATATTGTGACATTAAAAATGGTGATGAGTACAGCAGACTTCAAAAACAAAATCAACTTTTGTAGCAGCAAGTGATACCTTCTCTCTAGTAAGATCTGCTTACTAGTAAGTTTGCCTCCTGAGATGGTTTGTTTGACATGGAAATCAATTTGAATATGCAGTGATTAAATACAGCTGATTATTATAAAGTTATCTTTTTCTAATTATATATTTTAATGTAGTATTTTCCAATAACATACACATAAAATTAATTAAAAACAAGTTAATACATCTAAACTTATTAGTACATGTTAACATTCATCATGGGGATTTGGTACATGTATATAACAAATCTTAATTCTTATTTCATCTCTTTTCCTTCCATATCTCTAAATTTAAGTTTTATAACCTAAACTATGATTAAATGTCTATATTTTGTGCTAATTTAGGATTAGAAAAATTTTGAATCATTGTTCCAAATGGTGATATACCACGGAAAATTATATTCTGTAAATATATGTATGTATGTGTATATAGGGGTGGTACTAGGAATTGAATGCAGGCCTTTTCAAAGAGCTACATCCCTGACCATTTTCATATTTTTTATTTATTGTCATTATTATTATTTTTAGAGGCAGGTTCTTACTAGGTTGCCCAGGTAGGATTTGAACTTGAAATCCTTTTGCATCAGCCTCCCAGGGTACTGGGAATATAGGTATGTTCCACCACAACTATGCTATCCTATATATTTTATATGAATTTTTCAACTCCATTTTCAGGCATTATTTGGATAGGAAACAAGGTCTCTATGGTAGTAAGGTAAGAAGCCCAAACAACTTCAACAATGGAAAACAGTTCTGAGTCTAATATTAAAGATCTCCAATACTTGGTCAAGGAGAGATTCTTTTTTTTTCATATATTAATTTTACTGAGACAGAAATAGCAATGAGACGGTTTCATAACAGGTTAGTAGGATAGTTACAATAATTAATACACATATTGTTGTCTCCGCAGTAGTTATTCATAGTACAAGATGCAGATATGATATCTTGTCTAAACACTATTAGTACAAATCTTCTCATTGAACTAAGAGAAAGTAGCTGTATATCTGTCCTATTTTATATATAGAGATATATATATAGAGATATATATATATATATATATATATATATATATATATATATATATATAATTTTTTTTCACTACAAAATGGTCCTTCATTTATATCCCCTTTTTTGTTTAGTTTTTTCAGAGATGGGTATTCCATTGCCATTAAATATTGTAGGTGCATGAATTCAGCAAAGTAATCCAATATAATCCAGTAGCCCATAATAGTAGCGGGTTATCCGTAGGACTGGAAATGTCAAAAGTTTTTGACTTGAGGCTTTTATAGCTTAACATTAATATGGCTTTACTTTTTATACCTCGTTTTTATACTTTTCTGCTGGATGCTTAAGACCAAGATAAAGCAAGACCTATATAACAAGAAATGTAACATTTGTCTCTGATAAGGTCAGTCAAATTCCCTCAGGATTTACCCTGAAACTCTGTACAACAGTTTGTAGATCCTCTGTCAGTGTCAGCCATGTGGATGAGTCATGGCCACTGTTTGACCAATTTGTTCTCTGTGAAAGCCTGAGAATGTTTTCTCTCCATGTGACTCTCCTTAGGCACACTCTACATCATTGGTCACTTTCCTCTGTGGCCCTATAATCTCCTTGATTAGAAAATTTGGGACATCACTGAGTTACAGGATGTTACAGTTCAGGTTCTCCTATGTCCTGAGTCTTCACTGATCTTGAAAGGCTAGGGCCAGAATGTAGGCGATCCTTGTAGCCTTTCTTTTTCTCTAATTTTTTGGTCCGCAAACTTAAGTTGTTAACCCTCCAGAAAAGAAGCTTAACGATATTATTACCCTAAAACAAGGGAGAGATTTGGCATCTACTGATACTAATATTTCTGAGTGGATAAGAGAAGGAATTATCACCATGGGGAAGTGCAAGTTATAGAAAGTGAGAAAAGAGAGGGAGAGGAAATGCTTTGGATTCTGGGAGGTAGAGTCAGAATGTTGCAGAGTGAGCTCTCAGAAAAGGCCAAGTATTTTACAAGGCCTGCCCGCCAACATTGTTCACCTGCTTGTGATCGCAAGAGGAAAAGATTAGCTCAGAGGGTAGAATATGTGAAACCAAGGAAACACAATGTGAAAAAGCTGAACTTTACACAAAAATTTTCGTATAATTTTATAATCTTAAAGTTAATTTTTATATTTAAAAAAATGGGTGTATAATTATGATCACATTTGTGTTATCAATATTCTACATAGTATCATTTTAAAGGTATAATTTTGAAAATACTATTCAAACAGAACAAGGAACATCTAACTTAAAATCAATGGAAATATGAGAAGTGTAAATTAGATATGTCAGCACCAGACTGTAAAGTATGGCACCAGATATGGGTAAGCTACAACATTAGGACTGCAGGTGCCAAGATCAACCAGATAAACACTGATGTTATCTATAATTACCTCATTTTTAGCTTAAATCACAGGTAATGAGGGAACTCAGAGTCTCTAAAAGGCAATTAGAAACTGTACTGGCTTTTTTTCCTTCCCCTAACAGAAAATTTTCAAAACTTACTTTTAAACCTTCTTTCTCCTCTGTAATGAAACAGCGCATCATATCACTTATAAACACATATAGAAACAGAATTTACAATTACCCTCTAGCTTAAAATAAATTTCTTTATACATCTAGTTAAAATATGTTCTCCTACACTGAGGCTCCACTGAAACAAAGTGAAAGAGAAGTTCAATGCTTGGAGGTTTCCTAAAATTAATTTAAAATGATGTTTTGATTCAGATTTGTATTGAACTATCAATTGGGAAATCCTGAGGCTCCATCTTAATAACATTCACATGAATACAAAGAAAAGACTTAAAAACAGTTGAGAACCATTATGTGAAGCACTCAAAACTATATTATTTTCTTGAAAGTAGTGTTTAGGAGTCTTTAAATTGAGGGACATATTAAAATAGGCAAACTCAATCATCTTTAGGAAGGAAATGAGAAAAGTTCTAGCATAAGACTTTTTTAATTTAATAAAACCTTTAATTTTACAAAAATAAACATATAATAAAAGTCACTGTATTACTCAAAGAAACAACATTAGAAATGAGGCGAGAAAAGGATCCTGTATCAAATAATCTCTGTGAAGTTATTTTGAGTGAGCAATTTTACATTCCATGTTTTTAAAATAATAAGGCATGCAATCCTCTTTGAGACTTCTTGCTGCAGACTTCCTTCACCATCTATCTATGCTCCCTCCATATACACCTTGATATCTGTAACAACTGGCATGGACTTGATCCCCAAATTTTAAAACATGATAAAAAATTTGCCATGTAGTCTGTACTGCAAGCAATACTCTAAAGGAAATGCTTAAAGAATTGAGAACATTATTTCCCAGGATTCTAGAAACAACCATTTACTTGATAAAATCTGATATCCTAATTAAAAGGTTACCCTATTTATTAAAGTTTGTTTTATAAGAGTGGGCTGGTGACTAAGGTTGTCTCAGTTACTCTTCTCTCGTTGATGGGACAAATACCCAACACTCAAAATTAGGGAAGGAAAGGTTTACTTAGCTCACAGTTACTGGAGGTTTCCAGTCCACATTCAGCTGGCTCCAAGTGGCACATGGCAGAGAGCACCTTTCATGGTGGTGGCAAAGAACAAGAAAGGAAAGGGAGGAGTAGCAGCAAAAATGACTACAAAGAGTAAGTCTGTCTCTCTTACATTGCATTCATTCAGGCTATCCACCCCAAGCTGGGTGCAGTACTCACACCCATAATCCCAGCAGCATTTACACCCATAATGCCAGTAGCTCTCACACTCATAATCCCAGTGGATCATGAGTCAATCACAAATTCTAGAAATCAGCCCCATGACTGCATGAGGCTTTGTAGGGACAAGTAGACACAAACCATAACAAAAGTATTACATAAATAGAAATACAGCTGTGTTTGAAATAAGTACTTTCTCTGGAAAAGATTAAGATGGATTATATTTTAACTGAATCCATCATTCACTTGACAACCTCTAGCCTGGCACTATCCAATGGAACTCACTAAAGGGAAGGAAATGTTATACAACTGATTGACTGACATATCATTGTGAGTCACACATAGCTCTAAGCACTAGACATATGGCTAGTACAACTGGACAACCATGTATTTTATTTTCATTTGAAACTAAATTAGCTTCATGTGGCTAATAGTTTCTGTATTGGACCTCACAACTCAAAAAACTTTAAAGATATCATTCATATATATATTTTATTTTAAAATAACCCTTCAGGCACAAGGACTTTCAAGATAATGTACACTCATACATAGTATAACAGGAAAAAGAAAGCAAACTGTAAATATTAAATAATACATGTAGTTGAAAAAAGTAATTTCAGAAGACTATTAAAAGTATTATAATTATTAAATGTACATTGCTACTAAAATAACTGTAGAATATGAACGTAATGCTTTTTTTTTCTCTTATCTCATTACCTCTCGCTGTGAGTGTTATATCTCTTTGCTCCTCCTACATCACTCTTCCATACTCATTTGTGAGCTGGGACAGCAAATCTCTCTGTATGACAGTGTTACTTTTATTAACTTATCAAAAATGGCCAACACTAGAAAGAACTAGAATAAGGTTTGGATTGTGAGCCTAATATTACAACACACAGCCACAGGCTGGCTAAAAGAACTAAGAAAAGATCAATAAAATGAAAATAATGAGCCATGTGATAAGCTTCAGTTTAAGGTTAATGATATACTTTGTTTATTTGGGTTAATGTTAACTAGGAAGAGAATTTCATACGGACTTCTGAAAAGGTAAGGGAACCCTCCTCCCCCCAAAAGGCTACTAGAAAGCTCATTTAATTATAGGTTGTGTCAGTCATATCTGAAATGTCTGGGATCAGAAAGATTCAGATTTTGGACTATGGAATATTCCTAGAGTTTCTTAAGCTAAAAATCCCAAATTGAAATACTACCAAAACCAAAACCAAAACCAAAACTATTTTGTATGATTATTGCTCAAAAATGTTTCAGATTCTGGAGCATTTTAACTTTTGGATTTTCAAAATAGGGCTTCTTTAAAAAGAAAAACAACCTCATAGGCCTGGGGGTATAGCTCAGCTGCAAGCTCCTGGGTTGGATTCATTGTGATGCCAGGGAGGGAGGAAGAAAGGAAGATGGAAGGAAAAACTTGTAATTTTCAAAAATCTTGCTCGAACACAGTAATACTTCATTAAGAGGCACAATGAATATATGCCACATACAAAATTATTCTGTTCTGTTGCTCACTACAAAATGTTGAGAGTACCCAAACATTCTGAAGTCTTAAAAGTTATTCTGTTGAAATGTGATGTAGATGGAAAATGCAAGACTATTTACCCCTGCATTAACACAGCACTTTGTTTTATTCTTCTTCTTCTTCTTCTTCTTCTTCTTCTTCTTCTTCTTCTTCTTCTTTTTTTTTTTTTTTTTTTTTTTTTTTTTTTCCCTTTCCACTACTGGGGACTGAACCAAGCATTCCACACTGAGCTATATCCCTAGACTTTTTATTTTTATTTGAGACAGGATCTTCACTAAGTTGTTAAATTTCTTAGGCTGGCCTCAAAATTATAATTTTCCTGACCTGGCCTCATATAATGCTGGGATTACTAATATACACCATCACATCCATCTCTTTTATGTCTGCTTTTGTAGATTATCAACAACTCCTTGAAAGTGGTACAGTCACCCCCTTACCTGCAATTGTACTTTCTCTAATCTCAGTTACCCAGTATACTGTCAACCTAAAATTAAGAAATGGAAAAGTCCCAAAATAAACAATTCCCAAGTTTTAAATTATGTGCTCTTACGACTAGCATGACAAAATCTCACAGCATCCTACTCCACGCTGCAAAACATGTGGCATCCCTGTTTAACACATCTATACTGAATATGCCATATGCCTCTTAGTTACTTAGTGTCCCTCTTCTTAGCAAAATAAGTGTCTTGGTATTCATTCAATGCTTGTTTTCAAGTACCCCTTGCTTTACTTAATAATGACTGCAAAATATTTCATTTAGTAATGCTGGCAGTTTGGATATGCCAAGGAGAAACTATGAAGTACTTCCTTTAAGTAAAAAGGTAAAATTTATCAGTTTAATAAGGAAAGAATAAAAGTCATATGCTGAAGTTGATCTACAAGAAGCACAACTCTTTCATCTGTGAAGGAAAATGGAATTCATGTTTTGCAGTGCCTCAAACTGCAAACAGCAGTGTATGTAATATGTGTTTAATTAAGATGCAAAAGGCATTTTAAATATAGAGTTCAGTATTATCTGGAATTTCAGACATGAATTGGGAGACTTAACACAGTAGAAAGAGAAAAGGAAGGGTACTACTATATATTAGCTTTTTTTAAAAAATTATTTATTTATTTGATATAAGGTCTTACTCTACAGTTCAGACTCACAGTGATTCTCCTGTCTCAGCCTCCCCAATGCTGGGATTATAGTCATGTAACACCGCCCCTGGGATCCTGGAACTGGCAAAGCACACAGTATAGGGATTGAACTCGGGTCCTTGCACTTACAGGCAGGCACTTAGACTGCTGAGCTATCTGCCCAAACTTACATTAGCTTTTAGACATCTCAAATTAGTTCCCCTCTGTCATTTGCTTGGCTTGTCTTAAAAAAATTAAATTTAACCTATTTCAATTTCATAAAATATGATACTTTTAATTAAAGATGAGGCTGTGAACAAGACTAACTGGAAGAAAGGTAGGGATCTCCTATGACTAAGTATATTGGAGAGATAGCTTGGTGGTTCAGTCGCATGCCTGGAAAGCACAAGGACCCAGATTCCAGGCCACAAGGACCCGGTACCACATGCCATACTGGCCACTGAAACTAGGCATGGTGGTGCACGCCTGTAATCGCAGCACTGGGAGGCTGAGACAGGAAAATCAATAGGAGTCTGAGTTGCATAGTGAGATCCTATATCAAATAAATAAATAAAGTTTAAACAAACAACTAAATAAGTTTTGGGACTATTCTGCTATTTCATTCTTAAAAGATTGAGATTCTATTCTAGTTCACTCAGTCTATTGAAATTGGACCTCTAAGTAGTTGATGTGTTAATATATATCCAAAAGAAAGGATGGGCCTTCTTTATAATGTTCCTTAGTAGCTTCATGTGATCTTGGCAGAGTTTTGAAAGATGCTCAGATTTTGGGGCAGTACAGCTGACTGGCTGTTTGGAGACATGATTTAAATTTCTAATTTTCTTTCATTAGCAGGCTATTTATTCCATATTCACAGCCTCCCAAGACCTGGGATTACAGATGCGCACCACCATGCTCAGTCTCAATTGCCATCTCAGTGTGCCCCAGGGGTGGGGCCAGCAAAGCAGGCCAGGGGATTCCCCAGCCCCTGTGTCTGCTTGCAGGTGCTTTAATCTGCTGAGCTATTTGGCCGGCCCTTTATAATAATCATTTTCAATTGCATAACCTTCTAATAGTTTATAATTTTAATTCAAAGGTTCATTTCTCAGTAAAATTTTTTGACCTTAAACACGTATGGTGTAATAAATGTTAGTAGCAAGGGCCGGTCAAATAGCTCAGTGGATTAAAGTGCCTGCAAGCAGGTGCAGGGGGTAGGGATTCAATCCCAGGCCTTGCTGTGCTAGCCCTGTCCCTGGGCACACTGAGATGGCCACTGAGACTGGGTGTGGCGTCACACAGCTGTTATCTCTGCACTTGGGAGACTGTAAACAGGAGGATTATTAAGTCCAGTCTAGCAGTGAGACCTTGAACACTCTGTGGACCCTTTCCTAAAATACAGAAAACAAAACAAAAAGTCAAACTAGTATTCATCACACTTAATATTGTCACATATGAAATATACACATAAATATATGGGTCACATTAGCTGTCTAATAGTATAATTTTGTTACAAGCTAAGTCCGACCAAATCTACCCATTCTAATATTGCAAAAGAAACCACAATAATATACTGCTAAAGAGCAGGAAAAAAAAAACAAAAAACAAAAAACAGTTCTTGTTCATATTGTTCACCTCCCAGAAACTCTTATCCTCCTAGGATGACTAACAAAATTTCACTAACATCTCACCCCTTTATTTTAGTGAACACATTTTGTCTTCCAATGTTCTTGATAAGTGCCTCCACTATTGCACAGGTATCACCTCTACTAGACACCCAGACATGTATCTCTCCTTTTAGATCATGAGTATCCCAAGAACAGGGTCAGCATTTAATTTCTCTTTAGGCGTTAGAGGTTTAGGATATTGACTTGTCTGCACTAAAAGTACAGTAAAAATATTCAGAATGATTAAAAACATGCTAGCTTTCTTCAAATGTGCACACATGCACACGCGCGCACACACACACACACAGAAGATAACTGGACAGGACATAGTTTTGTGCAAAGATTGGGGCAGGGGCAGGCAAACAACAGGATCTTAAAAAGACTGTAAACTTATTATTGAGGACTGAACAAAATCTAAATAAGTCTATTAATTCTAATATAGCAGAGCTTTGTGGTTTAAGAGAACTTTAAGACCTAAAAGCATGTTAAAAAAAAAACCTTGAAATCAAAAGTCTGTGTATACCAATGTTAAAAAAAAAAAAAAAACTTAAGAAAACTCTGGATTAAAAATTAAAACAAGAACAGGATTACCAGTCATTGCCACTTTTTCTTAAAGGACAATAATTCTGATATAGAAATAAACTACTATTAAATGTCAACTTCTACAAAACATTCTGTGAAATTTTTTTCCCTTAAATTGTATCGTTTATTCCTAGAAACTGCCCATGAAATGAAAGATCAAAAATTATTACTAGTGATACGTGACTATAAGCCAGACCAGTAAATGGGTTTGTAACTTTCTACTTCTGAATTGTAGTTTTATGCAGTATTTTTCCACATTATAGCTCTACTAAAACAATTCTATATTACTGACCAAATATTTAATTGGTTTCATATATTTTGCCTCAATAACTAAACAGTACTGCATGCTAATACATATTACAGTGACCCACAGACCTGACATCAGGCATTTCAACTGGGAATGCTAGTGAAAGCACAAGAGTGTCCAAGGGAAAAGACTTGCAATACTGAGTGACTCTGGGTGGCTTTTCATATTTCAAGTGAATGCCTGTCTTTTCAAAGATAAACATTTACACAGCTTTGGATGATGCACCTTACAGCTGACTATGTAAATTAATAAACATGAAAAATTCTTCCCCTAAAGCCTGGCCATAAATAATAAAAAGGGCTTGAAGGGGTTTCCAAAGTAAAGGAATTCAAACTATAAAAATGTATGTTCAAACAAATACTGGTTATCAACTTAAGTCTGCAAATGCAAACGTATTATTTTTTTAAATGAAAAGATATTTCTATAGCCTAAACTGACCAATAATTAGTTCAGACAGGTTATATACAAAGACACAGATACTGACCAGTTCCACTATCATAAAAACACTAATATTACTTCAAGAAGATTTATCATTTAAATGTAATTTCCCCCCTCTTCTTAGGTGTCTTTACCTTGGAGATTTGAAGAAAAAGTAATAGTCTGACTTTACTTTCTGGAAAGAGAAGGTTACACATTTTATGCTCTGTGAAATTATCATTTAAAGGTTGTAGTGATTCTTGAACAGTATAGAAACATGAAAGAAGCAAATATAATGAGATTGTGAGGTTAACTATTAAAAGAGTGCATAAAATTGTTTGTATACAACACTTAAGTAACTTTTGGTAAATCTCATTCTTGAAATACTCATTTATTGCCACTTTAGGACTATGAAAAGTTTTAATTAACTTTTCTCAGGCAAAGGTCAACTTTTCAAGTGAAAGAGTTTATTAAAACATAAAAGAATTTAGAGATGGAACTTAAAAGTGAAATAACTATGTGTAACCCTCCATGTGTTATGTGACTACATCAGTTAGTTCATACATTTCATAGGTATGTTCAGTACAACTTTTATGATGTAGTTGCTGCTAACAATTAATCTTACAGAGGATATAACTGGGAATCAGAAATGTTAATTACTTTTCTGAAGCTCACAGAGTGGAAGAGTGAAAGGTGCAAATTTTGGTCTGACTTATTTATGTTTTTTTCTAAATTGATTCCCTAAATCAATTAAGAATTTATAGTTGGTGTCACATAATTTCACAAAGTCACAACAACCGATAGGCAAATTATAAACAAAAAAATCAAAACAGCATGTGCTAGGAAACAGGAAAGAAAACATACTTATCTTCTATTTACTACATAAATATAAACCTATAATAAAAGTAATTAAAATGTCAAGGCTTTAGGAAGTTATGGTGAGTAGACAACTGGGGAGAGAGGTGACACATCCGAATTGATCTGTACCAAATAAATTAATTCTAGTGAGCTTATTTCTTAAACATAGAAAAAGCAACAAATTTATATAATTCTAAGGATAAGCAGAACTCAGAACTCTGAATTTTAAATCTTGGTTGTCCAAAGTAGGCTTTGCCTACTCTTCTACTACTTTCAACTGTTTCACTGCTACTTGAATAAGATATACAACCTTTAGTTACAAATGCATTATGGTAACAATACATTTTTCCAAGATAATGGTTACATGAAAATCAGTGTAGACATTCCTCAAAAACTAGGACTAGAGGTTCCATTTGACCCAGCCATTCCCCTCCTGGGTATCTTCCCAGAATTAAAAGCATCATACCACACTGATGTATGCACATACATGTTTATAGAGGTACAGTTTATAACAGCCAAACCTTGGAAACAAACCAAATGTTCATCAACTCGTGAATAGTTAAAGAAGATTTTTAAAAATACAATGCAGTATTTCTCTGCCATAAAAGATTTTCTAAGTATATAGATGTACCTTGAGACCACACCCTTAAGCAGAATAAATTGGACATTTGTGTAAATACTGCATTGTTTTTCTGGGGTGAGAAACTAAAAGTGTAAATAAGGACCAAAACGTATAATAGTTACTGTGAAATAGGAAAAAATTGTTCTAATGGGGAGCAGAACAAGGAAGGGGCAAGGGGAAAAGAAAGAAGGGAAAAGTAAAAAAAAGAGAAAAACAATGTCAACAAAACTTTTACAAATGCGGAGGGGAGTAAGAGTTGAAGAGAACGTAGGGAAATGGGGAAAAACAAACAAGTTATATCATGTACTGGTATAATTTTTTTTTAAAAATGTATTTATTTGGTACAGGGTTCACTATGCAACTTGCACTCGTAGTTATCCTCCTGTTCTCAGCTTCCTCAATGCTGGGATTACAGGTATGCACCACCACACCCAGTCTCAGGGGCACAGCCAGCTGGAGGTGCAGGGCTGGGGTGGCATGTGGCAGGTATAAATTCTTTATGATGAATGTAATTATTACATATATTTAAAATGGGTCATTATCTGATTGGAAAAAAATAAGATGGATACAAATCTTTGTAATTAAACGATGCTTAATTTTTCAAATACAGTCAGTACTTCAAAAGTATGTATTTTTTTTATGTTTCATGAAAGATTTAACTGATGCAAAAGGCGAATTTAGCAAAATAAATAAATAAAAAATAAAAAGCAATTTAGCAACTTAGATAACCTTGGACTGATGAACACATCATGTAGAAAAAAAAAGAAAAATAAATAATTTTTTTAAAAAAAGAAGCAACTTTGAAGTGCTAACCTCCTTAAGAAATTAGCAATTATGAATTTGGAGAAAGGTTTCTTTGTCTTCCCTAAAATGATAAAGTGTCACTACAGAAGGGAAAAACTCCTTTATTTTCTCAATAAAAGTTTTTTTGAAATATAATACATACAGTATTTCTTCAGAGCAAAAAATAAGCATACATTTTTTTTTCTTAAAAATGAAATAAAGGCCGGCCAGATAGCTCAGTGGATTAAACGCCTGCTTAAGCAGAGGCAGGGACTGGGTTTGATCCCTGGTGTACTCTACTGGCCCCACCCCGGAGCATGCTGAGACTGAGACCAGGCTTGGTGGAGCGCACTTATAATACCAGCACGTGGGAGGCTAAAAACAGGAGGATCACTATGAGTCCAATCTACATAGTGAGACCCTGTACTAAATACATAAAAAATAAAATAAAATATAGCTTTTACAAATATTCAATGTCTTATACCTTCTTAAATCACCTCACTATTCCAGTTGTAGGATTTATTAATAGAGAAGTATATTACAATCTTCTTTGTATTTTTCATGGAACTTCTGTTTTCTAATTCAATACCAGGGTTCCTAAATTAATATAATATTTAGTGGCAATAACATGTAACTAAACAATCATTGTTTGTATTATTTTAGGTATCTCTTGAAGGCAACACTGATTTTGAAAACTGTCCAAGGGTCAAAACTCTGAAGACAGAATGTTTTTGTTAATAGCACGGTTTAGAAAAATATACTCATAAATGGTGCTATGTGAAATTGTACTTTAAAAATTTAAGCAAGCTAGATCATTTACTAGTATATATCTAGATTCTAGGAAATCAGTAAAATATAATATATAAATTCATTTTAAAACAACCTAAAATGATTTGATTATATCCTATGCTATTTTACAATGCCAAGATGATATGTAAAAATTAAGTAGTAATTTGAGTTTCTAAGAGAACTCTAAATAACTGGTCTCAATTTTCTCTAATTAAAATGACTAGTAAGCCAAATTTGCCATGAAATTTTGGCTATACACACAATCTGTGACTCATCAATAAAGGGGAAAATAAAAAGTTATTTTCTATATTGAAAATTATACAGCATTACTTTTAAAAAATCTCTTCTAAAAAGCAATATATACATTTCTGATGAACTTTTGTAGAAAGTTGAAATCTAATCAAAAAGATATTCAGAAACATAAACTAATAAAATAAAAGTTTTGAAATGTTCACCTTCAATTTATTTCATAGGTCACTGTTATATCATCTAATAAGATAATTAAAAACATGCAAGCAGCTGGTACTACAGCTAAACAGATTAATGTAATAGTCTGGAGTCATATGTGCTGGCAAGGGGTTTGCCTCTTTTGGTGAGAAGAAGGTCAGCTGCCCTTGGAAAGAGGAGGGGAGTGGTAGAGAAAATACTCCTTCTACCTAGTAGCCCTTGGTTATAGTCATTAAATTAAACTATGCAAACTGATCATCAGGAAATTATTGCTCTTCTTCATAACCAGCAAGGTTCTCTAAGTCTCCTGATTAAATAAGAAAGCTCATCATCTGACAAAAAACATTAACAGTGGTCTTTAAGAAGTACAAGACATATTTCATAAAACCAATGTCATCTCAATCTTATAAATATTCTATTTTAAACTATCTACAGATTAGCAGGAAGATTTACAGTCATTTCTTTCTTTCTTTCTCTTTTTGAGATAAGGTCTCTCTATGAAGTCCAGGCTGGCCTTGAGCTCACTTTGTAACCCAGGCTGGTCTCGAACTTGAGAAGATCCTCTTGCTTCAGCCTCCCAAGTGCCAGGATTACAGGACTGCGCTACCACACCCAGAGATTTGATTTACAGTCAAATTTTAACAGAAACTTTGAAAAAAAGATTTATTTTATTACTCAGGCATCATAATAATCATACTGACGCCTTATGAATTAAATACAGTTATATACATCTAAGTCAAAAGTAAATCCAAAGCAAAGTAAATCTAAAAGCAAATCAAAATAAAACTATCAAAGCTATTAAAAAGTGTATGTGCAGGAGCCTTTAGACACTCAAAGCTATACTTAAGGGTTGACAGACTTTAAATTTCAAAACACACTTGCTAAAGTTCTAGATATCTATCTCTGAATTTATTAGTAAAACATCTTTCATTCTACTTCACTAGGTGTGCAAATGTGTTCTACAAAGACAACTTGGAATATTTTACCAGCAAGAGTTCTAAGCCTCCAGTTAAACTTGTTTTTCAGCTTTAAACTCCCTTTCTGCTAACATACAAATAATTTTTCCCTCTATAAGACTTTTTTTCTCTCTTCCTTTTGGTACTTCTACCTTAGTGCACTATATAAAAAAATTTCTGATAAAAGGTTAATTATGGTCACAAGGATGATTATGACACTGACTAGAACATAAAAATGGCCATAATTTATGCAGCATTCACCATGCGATTATATGTTATTAAACTCCCCCATCAGCTGTATTTTATTATCTTCACTTCAAAGGTAGGGAAAAGGAAGATAAACTTGGCACAAGTCTTCTTACATATTCAGAATCAGAATTTCAGTTTACATACTGTACTTAGATATTATAGTTGAAAACAATCACCCAGCAAACTCTTCCTTCTTGAAATATGACAATCGAATATGCTAATGGAAAAATGATAGAAAGAATATAGATTCAGATATCAATTCAAGACTGAGTTCAAAAGTTAGTAAGACTTCATTATATGTTACAAAAGCATACACATGTTTAATGGTGAACACTGAGGAAACAAAGTTATAGGTTTACATGGAGTGAACACAGAATAATAATGACTTTGCATTTAGTTTTTATTGATTGATTGATATAGGGTCTCCCTATGATGCAGTTCAGACTCATAGTAATCCCCCTGCCTCAGACCCCCAGCACTGGGATTACAAATGTGGGCCACCATGCCTGGTTTTGGAGCTGGCATGGCATGTGGTAGTGGGGATAGAACTCAGGATCTTGTGCACTTAGACAGCCAAGCTATCTCCCCATCCCTGCATTTAGATTTTATTTTTTAAAAAAGGCTTTATTTGGGGCTGGTGAGATGGCTCAGTGGTCTAAAGCACCTA
>NW_004524619.1:2643303-2647111 GCF_000260255.1 Octodon degus | reverse complement strand
AAAATAAAATAAAGGCTTTATTTAACACAAAAGATTGGTAAAAGTCTTTTAAAAGATGTGGAAAGGAGACAGCTTAGAGATTACAGTGTCATGTTATAGATGACAGAGTAAAGCCAACAGTATTCATCCTGGACTCAAATAGACACAACTTAGTATGCTAGTACAAAATATAAGATCTGAAATTTTGAATATAAAAAAGTTTGATTTCTGAAACAGTTTAAATAAAACAAAGTCAGAAATGCTACACCAAAGAACGTATGAATGTCTGAGGGCTGGAAGAAGCTCATTTTTCTGATAATCTATTTCTAGTTAGTTTAACAGTGACACAATGACAACAGAGAAACAACTTTCATGATCAAAAGTAAATTTTACTGACAATTCTGTTGTCACTTTAATGTGGTTCTACAATAATTCATAGTTTTTCTTCAGTTAATCTTAACATGAAAATATACCCTAGAGCTGTTTTTATCGATTCTACATTTAACCTCTGTCAAATTCACAACTACTTCCTATACTTCATTTTTATACTTTTCTGCTGGATGGCCAAGACAAAGATAAAGCAAGACCTATGCAACAAGATTTGTAGCTTTTGGGTCTGACAAGGTCAGTGAAATCCCTTTAGGATTCATCTCGAGATCCTATACTTCAGATTGTAGATCCTTTGTTAGTGTCAGCCATGTGGACGAGTCATGGCCATTGCTTGGCCAATGTGCTCTCTGTGAAAGCCTGAGAGAATGTTTTCTCTCCATGTGACTCTCCTTAGGCACACTCTACATCATCAATCACTTTCCTCTTTGGCCCCATAATCTCCTTGACCAGAAAATTTGGGACACTACTGAGTTACATGACATTACAGTACAAGTTCTCATATGTCCTGAGTCTTAACTGACCTTGGAAGGCTAGGGCCAAAATGTTGGCTTTCCTTGTGGCCCTCCTTTTTCTCTAATTTTGGTCTGCAAATTTAGGTTGTTAACCCTTCAGAAGAGAAGCTTACTGTTATTACCATATAACCTAGGCTGTTAAGCTTAACTTCACTGTCTGTCTGAACATCAAAAATCTTAGGCATAACATGGAACAGGTATTTTTCATCAAGTATTGATATGTTGAACTTTAAATTCCTACAGAATATGATGAAAAAACATTTAAAAATTAGAATATATTTTTTAAAATAGGCATAAACAACTATGTAAGTCTTATGTTTACACGTAAGTCCAAAAAACTAAGCATATACAACCTTGAAGCAGGACAGTCTCACAACATTCCTTTTCCTGTCTCCTGCCTTCATTCACCACCCCCTTCTTTTTGAATAATCATCTACCCGAGAGACAGCACAGCAGCAACTGGCATGTCATGACAAGCAGCCCGTATTCAGAAGACCAGAATGACAGGCACTCCAAGCATGAACCTACTATTACAAATTGCCATCTTCAGTGCAGTTGCTTAGTTCATAGGTGTCAGTATATATAGTTAGTCAGGGTGAGAATCTTTCCAACTAACTGCTAGATTCAAAAATCTTCTGAAGATTCTCAGGATCATTGCCTTGCCCATCTTCTACATATAACTGTATGGCTTGTCATTGTCATGTTTCCTAGCTCTTCTCCTTTCCCTCTCTTAATTAGTCCTCGAGTTCTTGCTTTCCTTTTACTTGTATTATACCTTTCTATTTGTATTTCTTCTTTTGAGTTCTTATATCTGGGAAACTATATGATATTTACACATGTGTATCTGGTATATTTCACTTATGAGTATATCTTCAAGTGGTATCCACTTCATGCTGTTGTGTTGAGCTGTAGGGTACTCGGGTCAACAATTTCTGACATTGCCAGTGAAGTGGATGACCCAATACTATTATGGACTACTCGAGTTTTTTGGAATGTTTTGCTGAGTTAACATACCTATAATATTCAAATAATGGAACTAAACAAAGAGGTGGATGTGGAAGGATGTCCATTTTCTATCTGTGTATTCCAGGTGGTTAGGGTAGATATATAGTTACATTCTCTTAATGAATAGGGGGATTTGTTCTAATGGTATTTGTAATAGGGTGGATATATAGTTACATTCTCTTAATGAATAGGGGGATTTGTTCTAATGGTGTTTGTAATAGGGTGTCATGTCCATAGCTTGTACAGCAAATAACCACTGGGAAGAATGTAAAAAAAAAAAAAAAAATTCACAAGTAAGCTAATTATAAGACTGCCTGCCTACTAAATTTAAGAACGTTCATTTCATACCTTAAACATTATAATATTATTTAATAGCAGTACTGCACTGTCAACTATTGAAAGCTTACTTTTACATATAGTACTATTTGAGCTTTTTATCTTGGCTTTTAATTATAATTATTAATTAATATGCTAACATTACAACAGTGACTAGCATTCATTAAAAATATTGTTAACATTAATATTTATGTTAAAAGGGGCATTAAGAGTTCATTTTCAAAAATACATCAATACTAAGATATTTAAATCTGAAAACTATTCAAGGACAAAACAAACTACAAGCTAATGCTGTCTTTATATTAAAACATTAACATTATGTTGTGTCCATTCTTATAATTAGCTAAAATGTAGCTGTAAATAAACTAATTTTAAAAAATGCATACATAAATTTTAAGAATACTTCCTTTCAAATATATTTTCCTTTTGTCTTTTTGTATTTATATTTAATAAGCACATTACCACTATAGATTTCAAATGCAGGAACATATATTAACATTCCTCAGCTATGTACCAAATCATGAATATTTATTTAACTATCTTTTTATATTCACTTTTTGGTTGTTTTTGTGATCAGCTATGACATGTTCAGCTGTAGGATTCTGCCTATTATTTAACATGTCGAACTTCAGGCTTTGTTTCATACTGGAGGACTAGAGGAAAGATCTGGAGAACTGCAATGTTTTTAAGACAGGCTGGGTACAGTGAAAATACCATGGTAGTAGATGAGTTTTACTGCTCTGATAATATCCATCTAGAACACATTAGGAATATAAGTTTTGCATAGTATCGGTGACACAAAGGATTCATTATTTATACAGGCCCCAATTGTTATAAAATAAAGATGTCAAGTGTTCCAATTACTATCTCATTTCTCAAATACATAAACAAACTTTTACAACTTCCTCATCTATTACATCCTTATTAAATGCCTTCTATGTAAAAGGCCCTTCTCTAAATGTTAAGCCTACTGGAATCTGAAGAAACAAATGACACAGTTCCAGTTAAGAGAATAGAATATATACACAAAAACATAAGCATAACCTTTATATTTAATATACAAAAGGAGGCAACATAATAAGGTTCCAAGTGAGTAGGATTTCTTGCATATATTTTATAGTGTTGTTATACATTTTTAGAACTAACTGATCCAAAGATACTATACTCCAACTGAAGTATTTAGTCAGTCATCTAAATTACCAGCCTTAATTCTTAGATATGCCAAAGCTGAACCAGCACTTTTCCCTAAAATGATCAAGTTCTTATACTATTTTCATTCACTATATGAGTTTTCATATATTGCTACGAACACATTAATCTTTTTTCTTCCTGATTTATGTTATAAAGAACTAAACTGATAAACATTTACTTGTCAAAATTCAAGTTACAGTATAAGGAGACTAACAAAATGTAAGATAAAATATATATTGTTAACTAGTAAAACCTTTCAATAATTACTGAGAAACAGCTTTTATGCTGAAGAGCCCAAATAGTATACTAACAGTATTTAATTCATCCATGAATTGCATTTTAAGGTCTCTTAGCCCTGCTCAGCAGTGTATTCTACTGCAGCAGGAAATTTACTA
>NW_004524619.1:2601493-2643063 GCF_000260255.1 Octodon degus | reverse complement strand
TCTTTCTTTCTTTCTTTCTTTCTTTCTTTTGCAGAACCGGGGACTGAACTCAGGCCCTTGTACTTGCCAGGGAAGTACTTATTCTGCTGAGCCTGAACTCAGGCCCTTGTACTTGCCAGGGAAGTACTTATTCTGCTGAGCCATCTCCCCAGTCCCTAAGAAAGCTTTATTTTAATACTATAACAAAAAGTAGAAAGGCAAAAACATGGGTTATAATGAAGTTTAATACAAATACCCTACTATAAGATTATAATAGATATCTGAAGTCCATTTATTGAAGAATTTTGGATATTACATTTTCTGCAACTTACAAGTATATAATCAAATATCACAATATTCTTTAAAAATGCCACCTTTTAAGAGCAGAGGTATCAGTTTCTTAGTAGTCTACGATTATGTCCCTATAAGTTATTTATCTTCTACATTATCTTGTAAAATTATGTGTTTAAGCATTCCTTACTTACCTGTATGAATTAAAAGTCCCTTCTGAGTCTAAAGTAGAACTTGTTCTTCCATTTCTATTTGAATCTCCTGGAAAAAAAATGAAAGCACTGAAATAATGTAGATTGGAAAAATGAGTATTTTAGTTAAAAAAAAATCCAAAAAACTATGGTGTGATAGCTCTATGCAATAATCAAATAGCATATCCCTTACACCTTTTGAAACTACCTTTTGTACTGACTCTTTTAGGAAAGAAATTCATTTGGATGCTAAACTATAAAGCAAAACTATTACTCCTAAACTGGGTATTAGAATAACAAAGTAATTACTAAAAGAAACAAATGAAGTATGATGTGGGCATTTTTTTCTTATGAATCACTGATAAACTACTTACAAGCTAATGTTACAAGCAAATGCAATTTTGTTATTGTTGTAATTAGTGACTAACCACCTATCTTGATTACAGACAAATAATTACGTGGCAAAAACCAGTTCTAGAAGCTTTTGAATGCCCACTTTTCCACTACTTAGAAATTTCTTTGGCAGGTAAATTAGAAAGCAGACTTGGGAGTGTGATAATTAAGGATGCATTTTAAAGAACTTTAAATATACCTTAAATATTTTCCCCACAAGTATTTGTTTTATCTACTACAACTTCAGCAGTTTAAACCATGGAAGAAAAAAATATCAAAAGGTAGCTATGTATCTTATAACAGGAGAGACATGTCTCAAATAACATCCAGGAAAAAAAAGCTATATTTACCATAAAGAAAAAATTTAAACAAATGTGTACATGTCATTTATATACTAAAAAATAACAATAAAAATTTTTAAATGCTAAAATATATATTCTAGCTGACAAAAATTAATACCTTAAATTTTAGAAATACTCTTTTATAGTACTGTATACCACCATTAAATGTTATTTGTTCTTGAAAATAAAAAAAACTAGAATCTCAGTGCATTTTATACTTCTAATCTTTGCAATGTAATTCCAAACATCAAGTTATATTCATTTTTATAATATGTAAAACAATAAATTAATGATTAAGCAAAATGTAATTTACACTTTTAGCCTTCTTTGAACAATCTAAGGTGTCACAGAGAGAAACAGTGTTCTTAGTTAAGTCAAATGGTAATTATGGAGCGTTCAGTTTAGAGATAAAACTGAGTACAGCTCTTGTTAGTACACTTACATAATTAGACTATATATTAAATAGTTACTGAAAGCTGAAATGTAATTTTAATGACAGCTGCCTATATTCTTACACATTTTATGTCTTACAGATTAGTCAAGGATGTTGGTTCTCTTCAAGATATTTGAATCTCTGACAAGTGTTTAGAATTCTGAAAATTGGACTCAGCCTACTTCTTGAACTTTTAATTCTATGCCATTTTCAAAATATAATACAGGTGTTTTATTTTAAGCTTAACCAATACTAAAATTATTTGCTACAATTAAAAATGTGACAATTTATAGAAGAAAATTATCAAAAAAAACTTAAATGTTTAAAATCAACTTAGGTGTATTTGCCAGTTTTTTAAAACTATGGGTAAGACAGCATGTACTTCGTTCTTTTTAAAAATCTTTGACACTATAATAAATGAAAAAGATGAAAAGAAAATTAGTCTCTATCTGCTAAATGAAATTTGCTATAACACATGCTATTTAACAGCTTGCAGGCATTTCCTGTGAAACATTCCATAGCAGCGTAGAATAAGTATTATATATTTAAAATTGAGCCTCTCTCTTTAAAATGACAAAATGCTTAAATATACACAATTTCACCAAAGGAATACCTACTCTTTTAAGCTAATATTTACCAGATCAAATACAAAATCCTTCAAATGAGAAACTGGTTTTGGAAACAAGCAGCTTGTGTCATAGATATTACAAAGGTTTTCTTGTTTTTAACTCTTACAAAATGAAGGTATCACATGAAATGTAACTTTCAAGGTGCAGAAGATTGTAATAAGGAAAAAAACATGCAGTTCTTCTTTCTCAAAAAACATACCAAATAAGGAGTATAATTAACAACATTAGACAAAAGATTTTAGAGTTTGCTATATGCGGAAAAAGGAATATAGTTTTAAAGTAGGAACAACTGCTTTGTTCCTTCAATCTAGGTGAAATTATAGCAAATGTTTATGAAAACATCTGTTCTTATAGTAATAAATTCTTAATTTTAGTACAGATCATTCCAGACTCTTATTTTAGAAGGAAACTATTGAAGATTTACAAAAGAATAACAGTATCTGTAATTCTGGAAAAAGGTAGATATGATGTGCTCTATATCCTATAGAGATAGATATTCACTGTGTGAAACGTTTGGAAGGTTTAAAACTGGTTACTAGAAAAAAAAAAAAGGAAGGAAAATAGAAATCCTCATTTTTCATTTAAGAAATAAAATGCTAACAACATATCAGTAACATAAGAAAACATTAAAAGCTGAAAACAAGTTACTTTACTATGTAATTTAATTTGGAAGTGAAGTATAATGAAATAACTATTAATTTTATCAGGAACTAAGTGACTGTGATAACAGTAAAATAACAGGAATATATGTGTAGTATTCCCCAAAAATAACAACAGAGGGTGCAAGAGAGTTTAATATGACATTTTTTCAGTTATTCTGATCCTTGAACTAAGTATCCTGGTACCCATAACTACAATAATGCATAGGCTTTTTACCAATAAATATATATACACACAAATATGCCATTTAAGTAATCTTATCCAAAGGAGTTTAAATGATCAAACAGAACAAATACCTAAATGGATTTTAAGAAGCTTTCTTTCACTTGCTTGAAAAGTAATCTGAGAATAAATTGTTAAATACAATTGTAATTTTAAAAGGTATTCTAATACTAATGAGTAAAATAATCCAATTACATTTAAATTATGCATGTTAAATATATGTATAAATTGTAATTATATATGCTATGCCATTATATTTGTACAACATATTCTTTATCTACAGAAAATATTCATTATTACTTGTGATCATAAATTTGAAATTTAAGTAATAGTTCTGATTCATTGGCAAGCAACTTTGCAAAACAAGTTCATGATATTCACAATTAAATAAGATGATTATTAGAAAACAGTCCACTGGTACATAGATGGTTTAAATGAAGATACAAAACAACTAGCATTTAGAAGTAATAATTTCTAATAGATGTACATGTGAGTATATATATGTCTTATAAAGCCAATAATATGTATAAAAGTGCCTTAAATTTCAATACAGGAGTATGGATTTTCTTTTAGGTTTATCAGCAACGATGTCTGGCTAAGAGCATTTACTGATTCTATCTGTATACTGTTGACATCATGCTAAGTGAAGGTTCACAATAGCATTTTGTAGTATTTTTCATGCAGAAGCATCTGTCTCCTTTGTGAAGGGAAAAAAAGATTTTAAATGAGGTTAGGTTAAAAACAGCCAAATTGATGATCACATGTGGCACCTATGCATTCTGAAATGTACTGCATAACTTTAAAAAAGCTTTAGCACTGAATGATTAGAGAACTGTACTTAACTATACGTGATCTTTAGTAGTAAACAATGAGGTGGCTTGCTTCAAACTATGAAAACTATGGCTTTAGCAAAGACCTGAAAGCTCTTTTTTTAAATGAAGTACAGTACACTATAGGAATGTTTTAATTAAATTTAGTACCGTTTATAAATGACATGATTTTAAAAACTGTGAATAAGTGCACATATGCTGACAACTGTAAAGGCAAAGCATAATAATCACTTCGGCTGTCATCACCCATAAACACAGTGGCCACTAAGCATAATACATCTCAGGGGTCAAAATAAGTGTCAGTCTCCTTGGGCTAATTATTACTGCTAAAAATCCAAGACTGTTACACAGTTCTAAAACCCAACTTTGAAGTCTGTTCAGAAATTCATGAATTTTATGCTTTTTTATTTTCTCTATTATTGAAATTTACCTATGATTTAATAGCCATATGTACTTTTCTTTTTTTTTTAACATTTATTTATGTATTTGGTACAGAGTGTTGCAGCTTGGACTCATAGTGAGCCTTCTGTCTCAGCCTCCCCAGTGCGGGGATTACGGTGTGTGCTACCATGCCCAGTTCCAGGGGCCAGCACAGCGTGGGGTCGGTGCGGGCAGGGGTGATTGAACTGGGGTCCTTGTACTTGCCAGGCAAGTGCTTAGACTATCAAGCTATCTCCCCCAGCTCCATATTTACTGTTCTAATACTTTCAAATTATTTTATATAATGAAACCTCAGGTACAAAATAGAAATATATAGGCATTATTTTAAAATATTTTCTTCTTCTGAAACCATTAAGAATTTTCTTAAAACAACAAAAGAAAACAAAGATCCGAAAACTGAGTATGATATTCCAATTACTCATTCTCTCACGGAAACAAAGAAAAAGTAACAAAAATTTAAGTGTTAGCAAGAGCACATTAGAAAGCACACAGAAACACAGGTGAGTAAAAAAAGGCTGGGCTTTATTCTGTCATGGGGGAGATAGAATGAGATCATGAATATTATCAGTAGCTGGCCAGAGGAAAAGTGTATATAGGGTCTGGGGATACGGTTACAATCTAAAGGAAATGACTGGAATGTTTGGTGTCAAAGTTCCAAGGGATGGTCAGTGGAAGAGGGCAGATAATACTAGACTGACAATGAGGAGCTCATATGCAATGCTGAAGTTTCTTTATGGCACCTGCTCTGTTTGCTGAGGATAGCATGGCCTGTTTAGTTGTTTCTTGTTTGCTGAGAAGGCCTTGCCTGAGTTAGGCTACTGGAACTCTAGAAAACAGTATGTTTTAAGATCAGCGCAAGTTTGGCTAAATGTAAGCCAGCTACAGCATGAGGCAAATCTTTGGACACAGGGAAAGGTCTTGGTTTTTTTTCTTTGATTTTGTTGCTTTTTATAGCAGATGACATTCAAGGATATTATATCTCTGTCAATATTCTGGCTGAATACAATATAAGAAACAAAGGATCCAGGGAAGACATATGTAAATACTTGGAAAACTTGCAGGAAATTTACTGAACAAGTGTACTATAATACTCTAACATTTAAAACAACAACAACACAGAAACAAATCTTAAGGACAGGAAAAATGTAATTTGAGAATTACTAAATTATAATATTCTAATATCAATTTTTCAATGAGAACAACAATAAAAACTGCACACTATATGCAAGGATAAAGGAAGTATGGCTAGTTCAAAGCACTAAAAAAATTGACAGTAGTGATTCCCTCTAGAAATTGAAGCTGTTATACAATGACTTGAAAATAACTACCTAAAGAAACTTAAAGAGGGGCCGGGGAGATGGCTCAGTGGAATAAGTGCTTCCCTGGCAAGTGCAAGGGTCTGAGTTCAATCCCCGGTTCTGCCAAAAAAAAAGAAAAAAAAGAAACTTAAAGAGCACAAAGTAATCATGAATAATGAAAGGAAATAATATATGAACAAAATGGTGATACTGATAAAGAAAAAGAAAATATTCTGAAGAGAGAAACTCTAAAGCTGAAGAGAAAAAAGAAAAATTTACTAGAGAGATTAAAAAGTTAAGTGAAGACTGGCAGCAAAATATAGCCTTTTTGGATGGAATGCAGACCCAACAACAACTTAACTGAAGAGAAAAGGAAATATAGTCCTGGAAATCTAGAACCAGATAAAGAGAAAACTAGCCAGCATGGAGAAACTGAAGGCAACATAAAGAATGAAGCAAGTTGCATGTCAGTCCTGCCTGTGCAGAAGAGGTCCTCCTCCACAAATTCATGGTAAACCCAGAGAGGGTCAGTAGCTCGGGAAGAAAGAACACACTGGGTCAGGAGACTTGGATAGCAGCGCTAGCCCACGAAAAGCCCAGGGTTACTGTAAGCAGCAAGTTCTGTATGGCATGAGGTTTTACTCTGAAAATCAATGCTGCATAGCAGGCTAGAGTTGGAAAAAAAAAAAAAAAATCAGTCTAGTGTGTACCATTCTTGGGAATGATAAAATCCGAAAACATTTTAAGAAGGGGTTTATTAAGACTGAGATACTCCAGGATTAGAAGCCACAGCACAAGTACATTTCATGGTCTTTGGGGTCATCCTGCAAGAGTAACTGGGTAGAAGGCCATGACAGACTGACATGGAGAAGGGCTAGATCCCCTAAGTTTAAGAAGCAGCAAGCTCAGGTTGTGGAGGACACAGTGATCTCACTCCCTGAGAGGCCAGGCCACTGACACATAATTTCCTAAGGGTGGCTGCTCTGAGAGTGCAGGCATTGAGCACAGCCCAGTGTGTGCTACCACCCCCAGCCGGCTGCCTGCACCCATCAGTAGTCTGTCTGCTTTTCACATCTGCCGAGACGATCAAGGACATGCCTAGGTTTACATAGCTGCTACATCTTGTGGTGTATAGACAGAGAGCCTCAGGAGCAGTGGAGGTACCTCACAAGGCCACAGACCAGAAAGCTACAGACATTTTCTTCAGAAAAATGTTCAAATAAGAAGGGAAACAAGGAAGGGGGAGGGGAAAAAGAAAGAAGGCATAAAGAAAAAGAAAGCAAAAAAGAAAGAAAAGAAAAAAGGAAACAAAGCTTTTTAAAATTAGAAGCAACTTGATCAATCTTACATGCTTACATGGTAACCTTTTTTTTTTTTTTTTTTTTTGCGGAACCGGGGATTGAACTCAGGCCCTTGCACTTGCCAGGGAAGTGCTTATTCCACTGAGCCATCTCCCCGGGCCCCCTACATGGTAATCTGAGCAACAAATCTGATAACAATACATAACATAACAACCCTTGGTTATTTGCTGTTCTCGTTTTGAAAATCTGTACCATTTTTATTGGTCTATGTTGCTTTGTTTTTGTTCTTGTTTATTTCCTCTGAAAATAAAAAAAAAAAAAAAAGCAAGACAGACCCTAGTTGTAACTTCCTCTCTCACACCAATAAATGGCAGAGGCCTGGGAATACCACAGGCCTGGGAAAGAAAAGCACTCAATCAAACACAATGAAAGATGTTTGGACTCATTCACCTTTTATAGGTTTCTTTTCAGAGAGGCATTTCTGTTTGTGTTTTTTCCTTTTACTTTGCTTTTACTCCTTTTTTCTTTTTTGTCTTTCTGTTACTTTTATTTCATTCTACTTTTTATATCCATAGTTGGATTTTTGTTTCATTATTCTCTCATTTTCTGTTTTTCTTTCAAATACACTTCTGTGAGGGATTAAGATACATTACACACAGGTACAACTTCCATACCATGAATGGGATTATTATGTATAGCAAATATGTTTTTCACTAAAAAGATGTTTGCTTTGATATTTCTCTTTCCATTCCTCTTCATTTTTATTACTTTCATTAAGCTTTTAAATCTTTAGCCATTTAGTTCACTCTGCTATTATTGCTGAATTCCTTTTTGTTGTTAATGGTGATACAGTTCTTGTTTTTAATATGTACACACTATATGTCAAAAATTGGTTTATTTATTTATGTGGTTACAATACTATTGGAGATTTTTTTTTTTAATGTATTTGGTTGCAACAGGGTCTCACTATGCAGCTCAGACTCATAGTGATCCTCTTGTTTCAGCCTTCCAAGTGCTGGGATTAGAGGCATGCACCACTATGCCAAACTCTGTGGCTGGCTTAGCATGACCTGGGGGTAGGGCTGGCAAGGCATGTGGGGCCAGGGATTGAATTCTAGACCTTGTGCTTGCCTGACCTTGCCTAAGCAGGTGCTTCAGTCCACTGAGCTATCTTGTCACCCCCCTACTTTCTATTGATAAAAGTGGCATAGTTATAGCTGTTGTTAGTTCTTAGAATACATGTTATAGTTTGTGTCTAGTTGTCCCCCCAAAGCCTCATGCAGTCATGGGGCAGGGACTTCTAGAGTTCATGATTAACTCATGATCCACTGGGATTATGTGTGATCCAAGACTGGGATTATGGATTTTAGTACTGCTGGGATTATGGGTGTGAGTACTTCTCCCAGTTTAGGGCAGAGAGCCTGAATGTAATATAAGAGAGACAGAGAGACAGTCTCTCTCTCTGTAGCCATTGTTGGCCAGTTGTAATTGTTGTTCCACCACCATGAACTGGATGCTTTCTGCCCTGTGCCTCCCTGCTTTGGATCCAGCTGAGTGTGGACTGAAACCTCCAGTAACTGTGAGCTAAATAAACCTTTCCTTCCTGCATTTTGGGTGTTCAGTATTTGTCCCAGCAATGAGAGAAAGTAATTGAGATAATATGTCATTAACTTTTTTTTTTTATACAGGGTCTCACTATGTAGTCTGGACTGTTAGTGATCTTCCTGTTTTAGTCTCCATAGCACTGGGATTACAGGCCTGTGTTACCATGCCCAGTTCCAGGGCCAGCATAGAATGTGGTACCAGGGATCAAGTTTGGGACCTTGTGGCAGGCTGGCGCTTATGCAGTTGATCTATCTTCCCAGTCTCTTCTCACTGTTTTTTTTACAGTTAGTTGTTGATTTCTACTGTTAATGGTGGCATGACTACTGCTTTCAATTAGATTGATTGATTTGGTACATAGTCTCACTACTCAGCTCAGACCGGAAGTGATCTTCCTGTCTCAGCCTCCCCAGTGCTGCGATTACAGGCCTGCACTACCATGTCTGGTTTTGGTGACCAGCTTGGCACAGGGCCAGCATGGCATGTGGAACCCAGGTCCTTGTGCTTGTCAGGCAGATGGTTACACTGTAGAGCTACCTCCCAGGTCCTCAACTGTTTTCAATGTATGCCAATTATCTTTTTTTTTTTTTTTTTTTCAGTGTCAACATTTCCGCTGTTTATTTAGTCCTTTCTGAATAGCTCTGAGCTCCAGAAGGCTGGATACTAAGAAAATCCTCAACTTTTACACTGAATAAATTTGAGAGGGATATAAGCACCAAAACACAACCAAACTTGAGGATGCATCACAGGGAGACAAACTTTAAAACAGATCTCCACAGCAGTGAAAGATATGCTTTGCCCTAACTGATTTTCAACAAAAGTACAAGGGCAATGCCAAACACAAGAAAGGCAAAAAGTGCCCACAACCCCTAGCTCCACCCAAAACACTTACAGAGAGGACACTTTCAGAACTCAGACACTCAATGATCAAAATGTTTGAAGATATAAAAGAAGAGACACACATACAAATGCAAGAGGATTTAATTAAACAAATTTAGGATTTTACCAATAAACTGATAAATTTGAAGACAAACAACACACTACTTGATTTAATGAATAGAAGATATAAATGATTACTGTGGTAAAGAGTTAGAAAGTATGAAGATAAAGCAAACAGAAAAGTGATATGAAAAATTCAACAGAAAGGATAGGTGGCACAACTGACAATGTGTGGGACAAAATGTCACATATCAAAGACAAGGTTAATGCAGATCATAAACCTTGTAAAACCTAAAAACAGCAAGACCCCAGGCAAGCTGAATCTAACAGCTGTTAGATGACTCAAACAAGAAAAAAACCCTCTCAGAATTATAAGTATAAGGGAACAAGTGGAAAACAACTCAAAAGGTATAAAATTATTTAATAAAATTCTAGCAGAAAGCTTTCCAAATCTAGATGTTATGGTTTGTCTCTAGGTGTACCCTCAAAGCTTCATGCAGTCATGGGGTGGACTTCAAGAGTTTGTGATTGACTCATGATCCATTGGGATTATGGGTGTGAGTACTAGACCCAGCCTGAGGCAGATAGGCTGAATGTATTAGATGAGAGACAGAAAGATAGGCTTGCTCTCTGTTGTCTCTGTTGCCATTGTTGTTGCCACTCTTCCCATTTGCTCTCTTGCTCATTGCCACTGCTATGAAAGGTTACTTTCTGCCATGTGTGGCTCTGCCTTGGAGCCAGCTGAAAGCTCCAGTAACTTTGAGTTAAATAAACACTTTTTTTTTCATAATTTTATTGAGAAATAAATAGCAATGAGAGAGTTTCAAATCAAATTGGTAGGTCAATTTCAATAATTAACACACTGCATACATTCTTCCTAGTAGTTAACTGCTGTATAAGATGCGGACATGATATCCTATTTACAAACACCATTAGAACAAATCCCTCTATTCATTAAGAGAATGTAACTATATATCTATCCTAACTTTGAATACATAGATACAAAATGGACATGCATCTGTATCCCCTTTTTTTGTTAAGTTCCATTATTTGAATATTATAGGTGTGTAAACTCAGCAAAATATTCTAAAAGAGTCCAGTAGCCCATAATAGTATTGGGTCTTCCACTTGACTGGTAATGTCAGAAATTGTTGACCTGAGTCCCCTATAGCTCAACATTAACAGCATGGCTTTACCTCTTATATTTCTTTTTTATACTTTGCTGGATGGTAAAGACCAAGGTAAAGCAGAACCTATGCAACAAGTTGTAGCTTTTGGGTCTGAGAAGGTCAGTGAAATCCCCTCAGGATTTATCCTGAGATCCTGTACCTCAGATTGTAGAACCTTTGTCAGTATCAGCCATGTAGATGAGTCATGGCCATTGCTTGGCCAATGTGCTCTCTGTGAAAGCCTGAGAGAATGTTTTCTCTCCATGTGACTCTCCTTAGGCACACTCTACATCATCAATCACTTTCCTCTTGGCCCCATAATCTCCTTGATCAGAAAATTTGGGACACTACCGAGTTACATGATGTAACTGTACAAGTTCTCATATGTCCTGAGTCTTAATTGACCTTGGAAGGCTAGGGCCAAAAAGTTGGCTTTCCTTGCGGCCCTCCTTTTTCTCTAATTTTGGTCTGCAAACTTAGGTTGTTAACCATCCAGAAGACAAGTATTGTTATTACCATTCAACTTAGGTTGTTAAGCTTAACCTCACTATCTGTCTGAATACCAAACATCTTAGGCATAACATGAGACAGGTATTTTTCATCAAGTATTGATATGTTGAACTTTAAGTCCCTACAGAATATGATAAAAAAATTAAAAAATTAGAATATATTTTAAAAATAGGCATAAAGAATTATATACTTATGTTTACACATAAGTCCAAAAAACTAACCATATACAACCTTGAAGCAGGACCGTCCCACAATATTCCTTTTCCTGTCTCTTGCTTTCATTCACCATCCCCTTCTTTTTGAACAACCATCTACCCGAGAGACACCAGAGCAGCAACTGGCCTGTCATGACAAGCAGCCCGTATTCAGAAGACCAGAATGACAGGCATTCCAAACATGAAACTACTATTACAGATTACCATCTTCAGTGCAGTTGCTTAGTTCACAGGTATCAATATATATAGTTAGTCAGGGTGAGAATCTTTCCAATTAACTGCTAGATTCAAAAATCTTCTGGAGATTCTCAGGATTATTGCCTTGCCCATCTTCTACATATAAGTGTATGGCTTGACACTGTCGATGTTTCCTAGCTCTTCTCCTTTCCCTCTCTTGATTAGTTAGTCCTCGAGGTCCTGCTTTCCTTTTACTTGTATTATACCTTTCTATTTGTATTTTTTTCTTTTGAGTTCTTTTACTAGGGAAACTATATGATATTTACACATGTGTGTCTGGTTTAACCTTTCTTTCCTTCGTTTTAGGTGTTGGGTATTTGTCCCAGCAACAAGAGAATAGTAACTGAGACACTAGGTAAATAATTCATTATTCAAATATAAAAAGCATAAAGAATTCCATGACAAAAAAAAAAAAGACCTGTCCATTACACATCATAATCAAAATTCTAGAACTTCAACAAAAGTTACATACACTAAAAGCTGCTGGAGAAAAACATCAAATAATTTATACACGCAAATCAATCAGAATAACTGCAGATTTCTCAGCACAATCTTTAAAGGCCAGAAGGGCTCGGAGCAAAGTTGTTCAAGACCCAAAAGGGAACAAGTATCAAGTAGACTTTTATATCCTACAAAGTAGCCCTCCAAATTGACAGAGATGTAAGACATTCCATAATAAAGAAATTCATGACCACTAATCCAGCATGGCAGAAACTACTAAGGAAGTCCTGGAAAAAGACAGGGACAAATAACAATAATAAAAAAGTCCCAGAAGAAATTATACAGCTAACTGGGAAAGTAAACAATAGAGGAAAAAGAAAAAAAGGGAATTAGCCCTGGAAAAGTGATGCAATGACAGGATTCAGTTACTTATAACAACCCTGAATGTCAACGGCTCAACTCTCCATTTAAAGGACACAGACTGATAGGTTGGAGGGAAAAAAATACAATTACATACTGTCTACAAGAGAGACACTTAATCCAAAAAATAAAAATGAAAGAATAAATAGTATATTCTGAAAGTGAGATGATGGAAAAGAATACTCCACTCAACCAGAACCCCAAAATAAGTAGGAACAGGTAATTTGTTTTCAGACACAACAGACATTAAGTCAAAAGTGATGACAAAAGTCAGTATACCACTACATACTGGAAAGGGAACAGTTTAATAGGAAGGGATAATAATTCTAAGTATCTATTAAGCAAACACTGTCAAATTCAACTAAATAAAACAAAAGCTACTAGATTTAAAAGGACAGACGCACACTAATACAATGTTAGTGAGAGACTTCATTACCTCTCTATGATAAACTGAGGTAATGAAGGTCAACTAGACAAACTCAATGAAGACGCATCAAAGACACCTTTGAAAAAATGGACTTAGCAGATACAGAGAACTTCATCCAACAATATAATACACACCTTCCTCAACAGTATATGAAGTTTTTTCCAAAATATTCCATATCTTAGATCATCAGCATGCTTAAATAGATAAAAAAAAGAACTGAAACAATCCTGTTGAGTCATGGTGAAATGAAGCTAAAAAGCAGCAGGAAAAGAAAATACAGAACTTACACAGACAGATTAAATAATGTTACTGAATAATCAGTGTAAGTCAGAGAAGAAATAAAAAAAAGTTTCTATAATCAAGTGACAATGGAAGTACAACATACAAAAGCATATGGGATACAACAAAAACAGTTCTAAGAGGGAAGGTTAGAGCTTTAAATGCACTCACAAAAAGAAAACAGGAATTCCACATAAATAGCCTAATAACACATCTCAAGATTCTAGAAAGACAAGAATGATCCAAATCTGAAATTAACTAAAGGAAAAAAAATTGTAAGAATTAGAGAAGAAATGAATGATAGTGAGACTAAATGAGATCAATTTAAAAGGTCTATAGATGGTAATTTGAAAGGATGTGAAAGTGCTCTGGAGATGAATAGGAAGAGGAGGCAGAGGAAAGTAAAAAGAATCAAGATTCGATAAATATGTGTACCAATTTCCCCAGGATGATTGTATTTACTATTGTATTTTCTATATGCATTACAAACATATATTAATAACAGAAAAATTCACTATAAGGGTTCAAAATAGGTACAAGCAGGAAGAACATAATTGTTAGTAGATGCAAAGAAAAGAAAACTTAAAATTATCTAGTTTGAGGAAAAGAAAGGGAAAAAGCACAAAGAAAGGTGAACAGAGACTGAGATTTCTGTTATACCAAACAGATCAATCCATAAACCCTAGAAATGGGAGAGAGGCATGTAGTAAAACAATATTTTAAGAATTAATGCCTAAAATGATAGAGGTATAAATTCAGGAGCTTCAACGAATTTTAAATAAACTTAAAACGACTCACAGAAAGATCCATTATAAAGAAAATATTAAAGGGCTGAGGTTCTTGAAAGAGCTGAAGAGTAATGAGCAGGATAAAGTATTCTAATAAGATTAATAGCTAATATATCTTCAGAAAGCACCCAGGAAAAAAGAAAAAGTAGGAGGACATACATGTAAAATGACTGGGGGAAAAAAGACTGCCAACCAAACATTTTCTTTAGTACAATATATTATTTTAAAAATGTGAAGTCATTCCAAAAAGCAAAAGTTGAGAGAGTTGAATAGCAATAGATAGTATTACAAGTAACACTTAAATTTCAGATTGCATGGGAGGAAAAGACAGTAAATGAAAGTTCTGGGAAGAAAGAATGACCTCTGGAAAAGGAAAACAGGTAAGTAAATATAAAGATAAAATTAGTAAGTTTGAAATCCCAAAATTTGAAAGATCAATGCATACTACAGAATTGTAAACTTCTGGGAAGATGGTATAATGGAGAGAAGCAGAGAGATACCCTGTCTGAAATTTGGAATCCAGATGCATGTATAGCAATTTGAGGAACAGGAGGAGGAAAGTGGCTTCCCAAGACAGAGCTAGAATCTGAAGTGAGAACTGGAGCCCACAGGGAGAGTGAAGAATGGGACTTCCGTGCAGAAAAGGAAGGTATCAAGTGCCTTTTTCTCCCTGGGCCCCAGCTTCTGCCCTTGGTGGTGGACCTCAAACCTGCAGGAACAGGGTGACTAATGGCAACCCCAGAGGCCTATGGGGAGAAACAGCACAGGAATGGAACAGTAGATGCTATGGAGTCCAATGGCTGGTAAATTCTTTGGATTCAAATGTTCCTCAAGAAAGGGCAACTGAATGGTCACCATTTTGGAAAGGGGCCAGCTGAGATCAGAATTCAGAAAGCTGCAGGGTGGGTCCATACAGTGATACCCTTTTAGGGTAAGGAGGCGACGGGTTCAAGCAAGGAGGAGGTCAAGCAAGAGGTGGAGCCTCTTGGCTTGCTGTGCTCCAACACAGATATGGGCTCTGTCTGCACTGCCTGTCTGCACCAGTGACAGAAGACAGAATCTTTTTTTCTGCTTGTCTTCCTTTACCTTTTTATTTCTTTTATAAATTTATCTTTTTTGTGACTGCTTCCCATTTTTATAGAAGTGTGAACATTGTCTCTAGTTTTCTTACTGTAGTTTTGTTTCTGTTTCTTCCTTCTTTCTCAGTTGTCTTCTTAATAGTTTCCAAAGTTTGCACAATCTTCTTGTCTGCCAAGTTGGCTTCTAATTGCTTTCTCTTCTTCTATTTCTCTATTTCTTCCTCTTAACACTTAAATTTTCTGAACTCAAAGTAAAACAGCCATCGTAAGAAGACTGCTACTGTATAATGACCTTGTTTTAGAATTTGTTATACACTACAAATCTTTATATAGGTAAGGTGGCAAATTAACAGTAGTGTTTGTCACTTCCAACATTGTGTTTTTAAAATCTTAAAAAAAATTTTTTTTTTCATTTATTTGGTACAGGGTCTCACTATGCAGCTTGGACTTGCAGTGAGACTACAGTTTCAGCCTCCTCAGTGCTCAGATTACAGATAACACACCCAGGGTTCCAAGGCTGACACAGCATGTGGTACCAGGGATCAAACCTGGGTCCTTAAGCTTGCCAGGCATGCACTTAAACCACTGAGCTATTTGCCTAGCCCCTCAAGATTGTGTTTGATGCTACTGTTATTTTGAATTGTACTACTTGAATAAAGTGACATAATTGTTCTAATTAGTTGTTCTTCCTTTTACTTCAAGACGGACATTGCCTGAGGGTCATAAACAATACTATAATCTAGTGCCAAAGAAACAGGAGCTAGGCCAAATACACAGCAGCTTTTCATCCCCAATAAATTGAAGAAGTAGGATCTTGCAACAGACTTAAAACCCAAGCATAGCTATTTCTGATAGATATCTCTGAAAAGTAGCCCTTTCCTAAGGGTTCTTGATACTAGCAATAAAGATAAAGAAACAATTTATAAATACTGATACAGGAATTAAAAAAAAAAGGGAAAATAAGAGGAGATAGGAGAAGATGTAACCCCACACTATGAGGTTGGCAAATGCAAACCCAGAGGACAGTGAGGTAGAGTAATTTGAAAGCCACCCACCTGAACTTTCTGAAGCAACAGAAGAAGTAACTAATTAGATGAATGAGGCTCTAGGAAAAATTAAACAAGAAATGATTTCTCACATAACTTGAGAGATGATGATCATAAAAAGGGCATGATTAATGATTCTAGGGTAGATATAGGCAAGAGAGAGAGAGAGAGAGAAGAGAGAGAGAGAGAGAGAGAGAGACAGACAGACAGACAGACAGACAGACAGAGACAGAGAGAGAAGGGCTAGGGATATAGCTCACTAGTGCAGTGCCCTGCCTGGTAAGTGTAAGGTCCTAAGTTCAGTTTCCCATACTAAAATAAAAAGAGAAAAGCTTAGTAAAATTATGGAAACCATTAATGCTCAACACTGAAAAGAAATGGAATCCATTAAACCAATTCAATCCAATAACAGATGATGAAAGAATAACATAAAACTGATCGAAGTCGATGCAAGAGCAGGAGATAGCACAAGTGATACAAAACATCTATTCAAAAAGTAATGGCACACAATTTCACAAGTATGGAAATACAGCTAAATGAGGTTAGAACTACAATTATCCAAGATCAAAACAAAACAGAACAAAACAAAAATCTTACACCAAGGTACATAGTAGTTAACATTCCAGAAATTCAACACAAGTCCAGAATATTAACTGCTATTAGAGATAGACACAATCACCTGTAAATGAAAGACCATCAGAATCACAACAGACTTCTCAACAGAAACCTTTAAGTCAATGAGAAGATGCAGTGAAGTATATTCAGCCCCCTCCAAAAAAACCCCTCCAACCCAACAAAACAATTTTTCAAAATTGACAAAGAAAAAAGAGACTTACATGTTTAAGAATACTTTCAAACTCCATGAACCCCAACAAAATAGATCTACCAGGCAAGGCAAGTAATTAAATAGACTGTAAAGAAAGGAAAAGAAAAACTGTAAAGCAGGAAAATAGAAGAGTAAGTCAATGTGCATCAGTTATAGGAACCTGGGAGACAGCTGTATGGCACAGTGCATAATTTGATTCTTGGTACTAAAAAACCAACCCCCCCCAAAGGAAAAACAAAAACAAAAACAAACAAACAAACAAACAAAAACATGTCTCAGTTCTAACCATAAACGTAAGTGATCTCAATTTACTCATCAAAACAAACAGATTGTCAGAATGAATCAACAAAAAGATACAACAATATACTACACACATAGAACATATTTATTTCAAAAACAAATTAATAGACTAAAAATCAAAGGATGGAAAACAATACTCTATGAGACAAAAACCAGGGGTAGCTATTCTAGTTATAGACAAAGCAGATTTCTATCAAGATTGATTAAGACAGAAAAAGGTCACTATATACTTGTTAAGGGAATAATCCATAAAGAAGAAATAACATATATACATATATATGCACACCCAACTATATAAAACATATCTAAATGGACTTGAAAAATCAAATAAGCAGTAATACAAATATAATGGATGACCTCCATACCCCACTGACATAAATAGATCAAGTGCAAAAAAGAAACGCCAGAACTAAACCAAACTTCTGAACAAATGAACTTAGTAAATGTCTGTAAGTGTTCTACCGCGAAAAATCAGAATATGAATTCTTCTCAGCTGCACATGGGACTTTCTCCAAAACAGACTACTAGCTCATACAACATGCTTAAGTTAATGTAAAGTAAGTAAAATTATCCCATGAAAATTGTCATAATATAGTGTAATGAAATTGGAGATCAATGGCAAAACCCCCCACAAAATTGCATAAACACATAGAAACTAACACCTTCCTGAATAACAAATTGGATAAAGATAAAAGTAAAGAAGAAATTAAGCTTCTACAACTACACAATATGACAATACAGCATACGAGACCTTACGGGGCACAATGACAATAGTCCTTTGAGGGAAATTTATACTAGTGAATTCCCATATCAGAAAAATAAAGTAAGCTAAAATAAAATATCTAGTGTGGAACCTCAACGTCCTAGAAAACGAAGAGCAAGTACAGGAAAATGGAGGAAATTATATAGATCAGAGAAGAAATTAATGTAGTTTAGACCAAGAAAACAACACAAAGTATCAATGAATCAAACAGTATGTTCTTTGAAAAATTAAATAAAATTTGATGAACCCTTAGAAAACTTCATCATAGAAGATTCAATTCATACAATTAGGAATGAAAAGAGTGAAATCACACAGATCCTGCACAAATCCAGAAGACCACTCATACCCCTTTGACAAGTTGTATTCTAATAAGATGGAAAACACAGAAGAAATAGATTTCTACACATGAATGAATCACCAAAGCAAATCAGAAATATATAAAAATTCCAAATAACCTAATATAAGTCAATGAAATTGAAGATACAATTAAAACTCAGTAACAAAAGCCCAGGTCCTGACAGATTCACCAGTATATTCTACATGAACTTTATATAAGTTTTAATGCCACTATTCCTTGAACTCTTTAATGAAATTGAAAGGGAAGCATTACTCCTGAACTTACTCCTGGAAGTAAGCATTACTCAGATACCAAAATCAGAGAAGGATTGAACAAACAAACAGAATCATAGGTCAACCTTTCTAATGAATATACATCAAAAAATCCTCCATAAGATTCTGACAAACAGAATCCGTAAGTCATTGAGAAGACCATAAATCTTGATCAAGCAGGATTCTGCCCAGAGAAGCAGGGATGGTTCAACACACACAAATAAATGTAATATACCATATTGACAGAGCCATAGAAACACATGATCATCTCAACAGATACAGAAAAAGCAACTAACAAACCCAATGCTCATTTATAATAATAATAAAAAAAAAGTACAGAAAACTGGAAACATTAGCCACAGCAAGTAGACAAGAGAAAGTAATAAAAGGAATAATGATAGGAAAAGAAGTTAAATTATCATTATTCACAGATGAAGTGATACAAAAAATTTTTAAAAAAGTCCACCAAAAGACATCTAGATTTGAGACTGGGCATGGTGGTGTGTACCCACAATCCCAGCACTTGGGAGGATGAAAATAGGAGGATCACTGAGTCTGAGCTGTGTAGTGAGACCCTGTAGACCCTGTATTAAATACGTTAAAAAAATTAAAAAAAAAAAAACTTCTAGATTTAATAACCAAAATCATTAGCAGAGCTGGATACAAAGTTGATACTCAAAAAACAATGGCATTCTTGTACACAAATAACAAACTTACTGTCAGAGAAATAAGGGAAACCATACCTTTCACAATACCATATAGGAGAGCGCCTGGGACTTCCAGCTGATATTATGTATTCTGTGCAGTCTGAGGCTGTGTGGAAATGGCCTGTACCACTGCTTGCTACAGGTTTATTTGTATCCACCCTGCTTGTTTAAATAATAAGAAAACCATTGCAGTGGGGAGGCAGGTTCCAATGAGGCTGCTGAAATACTACAGCTACAGAGAATCAAGACTTATGTTCAGCAGTTGAACTTAATGCAATTATTGACAAAAATAAGATGGACTCTAGGGAATGGAATTGTGATGTTCAATACAGAGGCAGAGTCCAGGTCCAGCTGAAGCAGGAAGATGGCAGCCTCTGGGGCAGTCCCAGTCATGTAAGTCACTAATGTTGTATGCAGCAGAAATGACACATAAACTAAAAACAAGGACACAGAAAACATGAGGTGTTGACCCAAATCTTGAGCAAGGAGAGAGAAGTAAAACAAAGAAAAGGGAAGTGACCTGCTGTGAGCATAAAGGGTGCAACCTCTCTGCAGGGACACAATGGAGCCATCTAAGTCACTTTTCTTTGCATCAATCTTCTGAACTACATATTTGTGCTATCTTCATTATGGGAGCTGACCACAGAACGAGTCCCTGACAGTAGAACATAGTGGAAATTTGCATCTAGCTTTGATGCAGTAAAAAAGAAAAATACTTCTTTCAATGAAGAGTTTTCGTGGAAAAATATCTTTAAATGGACAGTGGACTGCCAGAAGTTATTGGAAATCTATTTGTCCTCTGTGTAAGCATGTATTTCAGGTAAATAAGTTTAGTAAGATCTGAAATACACACTTTGTTCATCTTTTAAAATAATTACATTTTTAAACTGAATACAAACAAACAAACATACAAAAAAGAAAAACACCACCACCATACAAAGGGCCAGGAGATATATCAGTAGCATAAACATCTGCCTGCAAATGCAAGGTCCTAAATTTGATCCCCAGTACTACAAACAAACAATACCATACGAAATAATAAAATACTTAAGAATCAATACAATGAAGAAAAAGAATTTTATATTGAAATCTACTGTATCCTGAAAAAGGATATCAAAGAGTATATCAGAAAATAAAAAGATATCCCTTGTTCTTGGGAAGGAAGAGTCAATGTAGCGAATAGGCCACACTCCCAAAATTGTTATAAAGATTTAATGCAATACCAATCAAGTTACCTAAGGCATACCTTACAGTATTAAAGAAAACATCCTAAAATTGAGTTGGAATCAAAAGAGACCTAAAATGGCAAAAGCAATATAGGACAATAAAGGCAAGGCAGAGGGACATCACAATCTTCCATTTGAAAGTATACTCTAAAGCTACAGTGATAAGAAACAGCATGGTAATGACACAAAAACAGACCAAAGAATCAATGGACAGAAGTTTCAGAAACAACTCTAAAAACTTTCAGCAAACTCATCCTTGACAAAAGGGCCAAATACCTTAACAAACAATGCATGAATCATTGAGAAGAAAGATAGCCTGTTTAATAAAGTATGAAGGAAAAACTGTCCTTCCACATGCTGAAGATTAAACCTAGGCCTCTGTCTCTAACTATACACTAAATTAAAACTGAGGCTGAACAAATATTTAAATATTAAAAATTAAATAATAAATCTGGTGGAAGCTAAAATAATTAGAAGTCTTGAAGACACAGTTATAGGCAAAGACTACAAATAAAACCCTAATTGTACAGGAGACATCACAAAGAATCAACATTTTAATAAAAGAACTCAATTTATTAAAAAGCTTTTGTACTGGGGCCTGGTGGATAGCTCAGTGGCTTAAGTGCCTGCTTGGCAAGAACAAGGACCTGAGGCAATCTCTAGTACCACATATTGTGCCAGCGCTGGTCCATGCTGGCCACTGATACCAGGCTCAAAACTGTAATCCCAGTCCTGGGGGCTTGGGTGGCTGAGACAGGAAGATCACTATGAATCTGAGCTGTATAGTGAGGCCCTGTTCCAAATAAATAAATAAACTAAATCTTTAAAACAAGTTTTGGTACAGCAAGAACAGTGAACAACAAAATAAAAAGACAACCTATAAAATGGAAAACAATTTTAGCCAGATATTCTTCCTCAGACAAAAGGGCTACTATCTAGAATATATAAAGAACTGAAATAATACATCTTCTCAAGTTCAAAAATCCAATCCAAATATGAGTATTTAAAACGAAAAGACAATTCTCAAATGAGGAGGAACAAATAGTAAATAAATACATGAAAATATGTTCAAATTACAGGTTTTTTGACAGATGCAAATTAAAACAACACTAAGATTCCATTTAACTCAAGAAAGAAAGGCTATCATCGAGAAACCAACTAATAGCAAATGCTGGCAGGGCTGTAAAAAGAGCCTTTCTCCAATGTTGGTGGGAATGTAGAAATGTGGAACCACTACAAAAATCATTGTGGATAATTCTCAAAAACATAAAACTAGAGGTTCCATTTGACCACCTACTTTCCTTCTTGTATTCTCCTGAAATAATTAAATGCCATACTGTTGCAGGCAGGTAAATTAGATAGAAATATTGTAGGCAGTCAGACAGGACTAGGCTCTCAAAGGAGAGGGCACAGAAGACAAGATACACTGGAACTGTGAGAGACAGATGCTATTCATTGTGGGCCAGACCTCAAGACCAAAGATCACACAAGTGCATACCTCTCTTAAAGATAAGCAATCTGGTTTGATAATCACTTTAAGGAAGCCAGGAAAAGTCACTATTCCAACAGCTACAGGATACGGGACAAACTCCTTTTCTATATTTGTGTCCACTTGACTCTCTTTCCCATTTGTCCTAGATTTAATCAAATTTACCTGAGCAATTGTGCTTGTAGTCTTATTGGTTGACTATAGTTTTGTCCAACTTCATGTGTAAGTTCCCATGTTTTAGATCTCAGCCCTGCCTCACCTCATGGTTTTGTTGTAGGAAGCTGAATTAGATAGAAATACTATAAACAGTCAGACAGGGCCAGGCCCTCAAGGAGATAAGATGACTCTGCAGCTTGAAAGAGACAGACATACCCCATGGGCCAGATCTCAAGGCAAAAGAGGAAACAGCTACATACTTCCCTAGGGATGGTTATAAGGGACTGATAGTCTGAATAGCTATCAAGCACCTTGAAATAGCCCAAATGAGTCACTAACCCAAGCCCTAACAAGAAGAGACCCTGTCTCATATTCATGCCCACTTCCTACATGACTCGCTTCCCCATTTGGCACTGGATTTAATCAGTTTTACCTGAGCAATGGTGCTTGTAATCTCATTGGCTGACCACAGTTTTATCCCACCTCATGCCCACCTAAGCGAGTTCCCATGTCTTCTCCACCACCTTACGCCCACCTCCTCTATAAAAGTCTCTGGAAAAAAGAGCTCCCAGGAACAACCTGCTTGGGCCCCCTTCCTGTCCCTTTCTCAGACAGGAGCTTTCTTTCCCTCAATAAATACTCCTGTTCATAACCTCTGTTTGTTCCTAAAATTCACTCTTTGGTTTTAGAGAACTCGAACTTATCCTAGGTACTTTTTAGGTTGGGAGATTTTCTCCCTGTGTCATTTGGAGGTTCCCTGTATCAGTTTTGCTCTATAAAAATCCTAACAGCAGATACCCAACCTGCTCAGGTCCCCCTTCTGTCTCTCTCTTAGACAGGAGCTTTCTTTGCTTCAATAAACATACTCTACTCTTAACCTCCATTTGTACCTAAAATTAATTCTTTGGTTTTAAAGAACACAACCTTGTCCCAGGTACCTGTTAGGTTGGGAATGTCATTCCCCTACATCAATACCACAGCAATATATACGCACCTAAATTTGCAGAAGCACAGTTTGTAATAGCTAAATCTTAGAAACGCTCCAAATGTCCTTCACCTGATGAGTAGATAAAGAAGATGTGGGGATTTTTAACAAAATGAAGTATTTCTCTGGCATAAAGAAGTATAAACTTGAGACAAGTCTTAATCTTAAATACATCAGACATAAAAGTTCAAATACCACATGGTTTTCTGGTGTGAGAAACCAAAAGGTAAATAAGGAACAAAAAGGATAATAAATATTGTAAAGTGGAAAGAAAATGTTGAATGGGGCAACTAGGGAAGGGGTAAGTAAAAAGAAAGGATAAGAAAAGTAAAAGAAAATGAAGGCAACAAAGATTTTTTTTTAAAAAAAATAAGAACTGGAAAGAGGCAGAGGAATAGGGAAAGGAAATAAAATAATGAACATATACCATATACAGGCATAAATTCCCTATGATGAATATTATCAATCTGCATATCTAAAATGTACTAATAAAGTTAATTTTTAAAAAGCAAAGAATTCTAAATTTATGAATGATAAGCAATATAAAAACATAATTTGTGATATAAATAAATAAAAAGGTATAACCAGAGCTGTATGAAGGAACATTTCCTAAACTATTCAATTAAGTTGCCATCAATTTTCTCTAAATTCTTAGGAATATAGACTGTTAAATGTAATCCTATTGATAATTCAAAAAATATATACCATGGGGAGCCTGTCCATTAGCTCAGTTGTTTAAGTGCCTGCTCATGCAAATGTAGTCAGGGGCAGGATACTTTGGTTGGATCCCCAGCTCCTCAGGCCTTACCAGACCTGCCCTTAAGGCAGCCTGAGCCAGCCACAAAAAAAAAAAAAAAAAAGAAAAAAGAAAAAGAAAAAGAAAAAAAATCCATCAAAAAGTATATACCTAAAATAGTTAGATACTAGAAAACCAAAATTCTTCTTTAAAAAAAAATCAATTCCATTAAAGAAAGAAATCTACTGTAAGTAATGTAAAGAAAGTACTACAACCAACCAAATATGAGAAAAAACATTTCAATCAAAAGGTAGAAGGGCCAGGGAGATGGCTCAGTGGAATAAGCACTTCCCCTAGTACAAGGACCTGAGTTCAATCCCTGGTTCTGCAAAATAAAAAAAAAAGTAGAATCTGGGGTGGGAGGTGCAGCTCAGTGGTAGAGCACTTTCTTGGGTGCAAGAGGCCCTGGGTTCAATCCCCAGAAACTGCAAAACAAACAAAATCAATTTAAATTCAGTGTATGTGGTCCAAGAGACTCACTTAATATCCGAAGACACAAACAGACTGAAATTAGAAGGATGGGAAAAAAACAGTCCACATATTTCATGCAAAAAATAAGAGATGAGGGGCTGGGGAGATGGCTCAGTGGAATAAGCGCTTCCCTGTAAGTGCAAGCGCCTGAGTTCAATCCCTGGTTCTGAAAAAAAAAAAAAAAAAAAAAAGAGAGAGAGAGAGATAAGATGACACAGACTTAATGTCAATACCTGTTATAAGAAAGAGATAACTATATCTTGATGAAAGGATTAAAAGATGCAAGAAATTATAAACATATGCATCAGACAATAAGGCATATAAAGGAAATATCTATATCTGAATGGAGAAAACACAGAAATTTAATATACAATTTCAGTGTTGAATAAAACATATAGGCAAGAAATCAACAAGGAAAGAAAGCAAACCTATTGAGTGTCATTTTAGACCTAACAGACACTTAACACTCCATAAAACAACAGAATGTACAAACAAACATTTCAATTATACTTTATAGTCACCAGGACAGATTGTGTTAAACACAAAACAACTATCTCAATGTATTTACAATAATTGAAATTCTATAAATTACCTTCTCCAAACTATAGAGAATGAAGCGAGGACTCAACAACAGGAAAAGCTGAAAACAGACAAATATAAAAGATACAAACATATGCCTATGAAAAGATGCACAGACTGGTAGCTGGACAAATGGACTAAGAAAGCAGGTTATACAACAAAAATGTGTTTAGCTGTTAACCAGAATAAATATGCCATTGATGATCTTGGGTTAAACTTAAAGTTTCTTTCCATGATTAAGTCTCAATGAATTAGTAAAACTAAAGCATTACATTTAATGAAAGTAGAAAGTAGAAAGCATGACAGTGCCACAATTAAAAAACTAAAGGCAGATTGGATGGACCTGAATATTTGCTCCACCATTTGTTTGTTATGTTATTATGCATTCAACATCTCAGTTTTCTCATCTAATAGGCAGTAACAGTTTTTCCACATTATGTGGTTAGAAAAATTAAATGAGATAAATGAGTACCTCTAGGTATTTGATCAATTTAAATCTGATTGCTGCCTGGGGGAGGTGATCAAAGTAGGCCTCAATCAAGCAAACAGAATTCCATGGCAAAATTAATGTGAGACTTATTGTCCACACCTTCAGACATAGGAATTAGGAACACAGCAAAGTTCATGAACCTGCTGATCATCGAAATTACCTGGGATGAGGTATGTAGGAAGGGTTTGAGCAGGACAGAGCAAAAGCTTTGACATCTGGACTAACATAAGCTACCACCACAGTTGCACACTAACCTCTGAGGACCACATTCAAGAGACAGACTCAAGCACAGAAAGGGCTCTGAAAAACTAACCTGACATTGGAACTACCACTCAAAGAAAGTAAGGATGGACATGTTGGTCTCAATTTACCAAGTTAGGAATCTGCTATAAAAGGAGGAGGAAGAATGGAAGAGGAAAAGAGGGAAGTGGACAGGGAAGGAAAGTAAAAAAGATTCGTTTGAAGATTTAACAGGATTTAAATTTACAGTATTCACAAGGAAATTATTCAGACTTTTAAAATAAAATTTAAAAATTACTTAATACCTATGGAACTGATCATCAAGATACAGTATAATCAAGAGAAGCCAACTCTTAGGCAAAAAAAATGTTGGGACCATAAAACGCTTGACTCTAGGAATTGAAAAAGCAACTTTTTTTTTTTTTTGGATACAAGGTCTTGCTATGCAGTGCAGACTGATAGTGATCCTCCTGTCTCAGCTTTCCTAGTGCTAGGATTAAAGGCATGTGCCACCAATGGTGTGTATTTTTAAAAATGAATTTAAAAAATGGAAGTTCATGGCAAAGAAAAAAAATCCAGAAATTACAAAGAAAGTGGAAATTTTAGGTAATATCTTGAACATTTTAAAATTAGGTGTACTGACACAATAACAAAATGCATATGACAAGGAATGAGTTCAGTGTACCAGAAATTACATCATCAGAAATTAGCACAAGTTTGTTTCCAAAGAATGACAGAAAAGAAGATTACAAGATACTGAAGTAAACATATAGTCTCAGGAACACAAAAGAAAATGGAGACTCTTAGTATACCTTAAAATTCAATGCTTTTTAAATATGATTATCAGAATCACATTATATAAATCACCAATGTACTCTAATTATATTATCATTGATTACATTCAAACATATAGTATATAAAGTTTATAAACAATAAATGCAAAGATTACTTAAGTAAAAGACTGAAAATTTGAACAACTATGCATTTATATTTTATTTCTTGAATATTTTACTTTTTAATTGAATAAGTAACACATGCACATTTTTTATACTTGAGAGAAATGTAAAATAATAAAAAAGAAAAACGGAAATAATTAAAAGAGAAAAGAAAACATGAACTATTTGTAATATAATTATATAGGGAAATAATCTTTTCTTGTATCATCTTTCTATAAAATTGACATAATAAATTATCCCAATGATTTTCTATTATTTAACTGTATTACATATGAAAGCAAGTCTGTATTATTAAAATGTTTCACAACAAAACAGTAATCAATCCATATTTTATAAGTAATCAACCTATTTCCTTTATTTATTTAAAATATTTAAGTGATCTGAATGACAACATAATAAATATATTGTACATAAATCATATGGCTCCTTAAGATACATAAAGAGACTGGTTAACTGGATATTATTAACATAAGACACTAATACAAATTGATAAAAATTATGTCATAGAAAATTTTCAAATGCATTGACATAATAAAATAACAAGCCAGATGTAATTTTATCATTGCAGTAGTATGCAATATATATATCCATATATTCTATAATTTGAATACAACATATAGTTTAATGCTATTATAAAACTACTTTCAATGGTGGAACAGAATTGTATACAATAACTGATCTTTGGGGCATAAAGAACAATAATTATATTCTATTAGTAAGTAAACTTGTTCTTACAGATACCCTAGAGCAGTGGTGGTGAGTCTATAGCAAGTGTACTACCATGGGCTATTTCTGTCACTGAAAGATCTAAAATGTTTGCCATTATTGCCCTAGAGTATCCTATAGAGAACTATCTATGTAAGAATTAACTTGATTGAAAATCAATGCCTGAATATGAACACCTATATTTTATGAATCTTGATTATGGTATTTCAGAATTCAGACTGTTGTCCCAAATCCTCTTTCCCTTTCCTTCTAGACATATAGTAAACTAGTTAAGACTGTATTTTATAGTTTCTTTCTGGTCACAAATAGGCCAGTGGGCACAAAAGATAAAGGCATGCTGCTCTAATTGGCCAACTAAAGAAAATAACAAAAATACAAAGCCTTGCATCAGTATTAGTTTCTTTCTAGGTTACTAGAACAGTAGTCAATAACAACATCTAAGTAAGACCAATGACCACTTTGTGTAAGTCGCGTGGGTTAAACAAGGTTTTTATGGGCCAGCCAGATAGCTCAGAAGATTAAAGCGCCTGCTTAAGCAGATGCAGGGACCAGGGTTTGTCCTCAGTGTGCCTGTCCTGGGGTGCACTGAGACAGTGATTGAGACTGAGTGTGATGACGAGCACCTGTAATCCCAGCTCTTGGGAGGCTGAAAACAGTAGGATCACTATGAGTCTAATCTGTGTAGTGAGATCCTATAGACCCTGTATTAATACAAAAAAAGAAAAAAAGAAAAGGTTTTTACATTGTAAGGTACTGCTAAAATAATAGTAAAAGAAGAAAAGCAAGAGCACATTTGGTGAAAGATCTGTTTTTATTATTTCTTACCTACCACAGACCAATATTTTTGTAAAGATAATAAAAATTTTTCTTTATGATATTCAAAACAAAACCAAGAATATGTTACCATTAGATTAAAAATATAAAGTTAACTCTGTCCTGTATTTACCTTTAACTTCTATGCTGACATACTTGATTATCAGTTACAAACACTTCCTACCCACAGACTATACATAGCTCTAGGAAATGGCAAAGAACAAGGAAGGAAACTGTGATGACTTAAATATACTCAGGATCGGTGCTGATATACCACTATGAACTTATCACACAGGACTATTACATAACCAATATACTTCTTCTTAAAGCAACTCTACTTTGTAACTTATGATACCATAATCTAATACCCAGGGCCTAGACAGTAGTAGATGCTTCAAGAGAAAGAATTGAAGGGCCAGCAAAATAGCTCAGTGGACTAACAGGCAAGTGCAGGGACCAAGGTTGGATCTCTAGCACCACATGCCAAACCAGCCCCAGCACAGAGCACGCTGATTCAGCCACTGAAACCTGGCGTGGTGATGCACACCCTTGTAATCCTAGTGCTGGGGAGGCTGACAATAAGAGGATCACTACCATTTGGAGCTGCATCACAAGACCCTGTATCAAATACATAAAACAAACAAACAAAAAAAGCAAAACAAAACACTAAATTCAGTAGGATAGCTTGATATCAAGTCAACACTCAAAACTCAATATACCACTTCTGTACACAAATATCAAAACACTCCAAGAGAGAAATTAAGGAAACCATGCCTTTCACAATATGCAGAAATGGGGGGGAGGGTGCTGGCTCTAGCTCAGTTCTTTAAGTGGCTGCTTCCACAAAGCTGTCAGCCTCAGGTTGCTGTAGTTCGATCCCCACAACTCCAGCCAGCCAAACCTACCCTGAAGGCATTCGGAGCAAAAAAAAAAAAAAAAAACCTTAAAAAAAATGCAAAAATGAGATACTTAGGGATCAATCTAGAAAAGGAACCAAAAGATTTATACAGTGAAAATTATAGTACTCTAAAAAGAAAGGATTGAAGAGGCTATCAGAAAATGAAAAGGTATTCCATTCTCAGGGATAGGAAGAACCAAAACTGTGAAAATGGCGATACTCTCAAAATTTTATACAGATTCAATACAATCTTAATTAAAATACCATTAGCATACCTCACAGATCTAGAGAAGACATTGCTAAAATTCATCTGAAACAAGAAGAGACCTGGAACAGCAAAAGCAATCCTGAGCAACAAAGGAAAGGCAGGAAGCATCACAATCCCTGACTTGAAATTACACTTCAAAGCTACTGTGACCACAAGTCACTGGCAAAAAAAAAAAAACTGACCTGAGGATCCATGGAACAGATTAGAAGATGCAGACACAACTACAAACATTTAGTCACCTTGTATTTTTATTTTTTAGGTATTGTAGGGAAGGGTTTACAGGGTGTTCAGGGTCTCACTACTAGATTGGACTCGTAGTGAGTCTCTTGTTTATGGCCTCCCAAGATCTGGGATTACAGGCGTGTGCCATCATGTCCAGTCTCAATTGCTGTCTCAGTGTGCTCCAGAGGGCGGGGCTGGCATGGCAGGCCTAGGGATTGAACCTCAGGCCAACGTGCCTGTTGGCAGGCGCTTTAATCCAGTGAGCTATTTGGCCGGCCCTAGTCACCTTTTTTTTGACAAAGGGGCCAAACATGTTCACTGGAAGAAAGATAGCCTCTAATAAATGGTGCTGAAAAAACTGGCTTGCTACATGTTGAAGGTAGGATAAGACCAATGTCTATCGTTATGCACTGAACAAGAGTCAAAATGGATCAAAGATTTAAATATTAAAACAGAAACACTAAATATATTGGAGGAAAAAGTAGGTGGAAATCTTGAAGACAGAGGAGTAGGCAGAAAGTTCATGAACAAAATCAAACTGCACAGGAAATACTAAAAAAAAGATCTCATCTTTTTGAAAAGTTTCTTTCTTTCTTTTTCTTTTTTTTTTTTTTTAATTTTACTGTTCTTTAGGGAAGAGTCTATACGGTGTTCAGGGTCTCACTACTAGATTGGAATCATAGTGATTCTCCTGTTTACAGCCTCCCAAGTGCTAGGATTACAGGCGTACATCACAATGCCCACTCTCAATTCCCCTCTCAGTGCACCCAGGGGGCAAGGCCAGCATAGCAGGTCCAAGGATCGAATCTCTGGCGCCTGCTTGCAGGTGCTTTAATCTACTGAGTTATTTTGCCATCCTTGAAATGTGTGTGTGTGGGGGGGAATCAACAGAAAACATAAAACCCAAGAATTGGGGAAAAGTTCGTGGATGAAGAAATACAAATGGTATATAAATATATGAAAAAGTGACCTACACCATTGTTCATTAGAGAAACACAGAATTAAACCAACACTGAGATTCCATCGCACCCAAGAAAGAATAGCTATCATCAAGAAGTCAACCAATAAATACTGGAGGAGCTGTGGAAAAAGGAACCTCTTTCCACTTGATGATGGGTATGTAGACTTGTAGAACTACTACAGAAAAGTCTGGAGATTCCTCAACAAACGAGGACTGAAAGTCCCATTCAACCCAGCTATTCCCTTTCTGGGTCTTTTTCCCAGAAGAACTGACATCATACCATAGTGATATATATGCACTCATCTGTCTAGCAGCTCAATTTGTCATAGCTAAATATGGAGAAGAAAAAAAAAGACAAAAAAACAAAATGCCTATCAACTGAAGAATGGATATAAAAGCATGTGTTAGGGCTGGGAAGATTGCCCAGTGGTCTAAGCACCTGCCTGGCAAAGGCAAGGACCTGGGTTCAATACCCTTTACTGTATGCTGTGCTGCCTACCGAAACCCATCGTAGTGGTGAATGCCTGTAATCTCAACACTGGAGAGGCTGAGACAGAATGATCACTATGAGTCTGAGCTGTGTAGGAAGTCCCTGCACCAAACAAATAAATAACTTTTTAAAAAGCATGTGGTATTTTTTATACAATGGAGTCTTACTCAGCTATAAGAAAGATAAACTTGAGGCTTTCATAGGCAACCAATGCAACTAGAACCATACTCATAAGTGAAATAAATCAGACCTGCATGTGTAAACGTTGTATTTATTGTCTCCCAAGTGTAAGAACTTCAAAGAGTAAATGAAATTTGAAAGGTAGAATAGACACTGTGAAGGATAAAGAAACTGTTCAAAGGGAAGGAAAAACTGGGATGAACGAAAGGAGAAAAGAAAACAAGAAAGGGATAAGACATGTATATACATAGGATAGCTTGGATAATTGTACTGCTGATTTCTAGTGATCTATTGAAAGGAAAACTTAATGTTTAAATATTTTTTCTTTTGTTGACCAATTCTGCATGCTTATATCTGGTAATTCCAACAACCAATTTACAGACAATAATAATATCCAATATAACAATGATAGGAATTACGGAATTCCTATGTCTTTTTTTTTGGTGGAACCAGGGATCGATCTCAGGCCCTTGCACTTGCCAGGGAAGCACTTATTCTACTGAGCCATCTCCCTGGCCCCCCTATCATTTCATTTAATGGAATTCTGTAGTTTCTAATTTTTTGTTTTACTATTTTTGTTCTTTAATTTTTTTAAAAAATAAGAGCTACTACTTGTCTGAGTTCACTGAAAAGGAAGTTTTGTACTATTATTTTGGTTTTTTTCTATATCAAAGTGTTCTTTGTCTTTGAGTTATATTCTGAGTAATATTTGGGCCTTTCTTTTAAGATTACAGTATAGTTCACTGGCACAAGCACCTGCCTGACAAGAACAAGGTCCTGATTCCATTCCTGGTACGAAATAAATAAATGAAAAACCAAATAAGCACCAATACAATTCAATTGGGGGATCTCAATACCCAACTCTTACAAAATGACAGATCAACTAGATAAAAAAATCAACAATAAAATATTTGAACTGAACCAAACTTCTGAACAACAGACTTAATAGATGTCTAAAAAGTGTTCCAAAATACAATATAAGAATACATGTTTTTCTAAGATGCACAGAAAACATACTCCAAAAGAGACCACATACCAGCTCACAGAATATGCTCAAGTAAATGCAAAGCAACTGAAATTATCTAATGCATACGATCAGACTGTAGTGCAATGAAATTGGAAACCAAAGAAAAGAAATGACATAGAAAATTAAATAGCACCCTCCTGAACACCCAATGTGTCATAGATGAAATTAAAGAAGAAATTAGACTGTTTCCACAATTAAATGATAGAAACAATATAACATACCAGAACTTATGGGACACAATGAAAGCAATCCTAAGAGGGAAATTTACAGCAGTAAATAACCATATCAGGAAACAAAACAATCACAAATTAACAACTTAATGGTGAGTGTCAAACTTCTAGAAGAGCATGCTAAGCTAAAAGCTCCCATGCAGAAGGAAATTATAAAGATTAGAGAAGAAACTAACGCATTACTTAATTTAAAAAAGGACAAATAATCAATGCATTGAAAAATAGGTTCTTTGAAAGATTAAAATCCACAAACCCTTATCCACCATATTGAAAAAGACTCAAATCCATGCAATTAGAAATGAGAAGAACAAAATCACAACAGACCTTGCAGAACTCTACAAGCTGAATACCAACTTTGAAAACTGTATTCTAATAAGATGAAAAATGCAGAAAACATAGATTCCTAAATACATATGAACTACCAAAGCTATATCAAAAAGATATAAAAATCATACATAAATCAATAGCAACTGATGAAACAGAAGATATAATTAAAAACATACCAACAAAGAAAAGCCTAGATCCTGAAGGATTCACTGCTGAATTTTACTAGAAACTCAGAGAAGACCTCACACAACTACTTCTCAAATTGTTTAATGAAATGGAAAGGGAAGCAATACTCACACATTCATTTGCAAAAGCAAGCATTACCCAGATACTAAAACCAGAGAAGGAACCAATTAAGAAATAGAGTGAAGGCCAATCTCCTTAAGGAACATAAATATAAACAAAAACAAAAACAAGCACAAACACACAACTCCATGATATATTGGCAAACAGAATGCAGCTAATCATGAAGAACATTATATACAATGACCAAGTAGGATTCATTTATAGGCATGCACAGATGGTCCTACATGAGGAAATCAATACATGTAATATACTGTATTAACTAAGCCAAGAAAAAAATCAAATCACCATCTCAGTTATGCAGAAAAACCTTATGACAAAATCCAGCACAGTCATGATAAAATCCTACAGAAAATTGCAATAGATTGTCTTTTTCTCAATCTCATAAAAGCCATCTAGGACAAATCAATAGTCACCATCATAATAAATAAACAGAAACAGAAATCTTGCACTCTAAAATCAGGCTCAAAGATGTCCACTGTCTCCATTCTTATTCAGCATAGTCCTAGAAACATTAGCTAGAAGAATTAGACAGGAGAAAGAAATAAAAACAATAACAATAGGAAAGGAAGAAGTTAAATTATTATTATTTACCCATGACATGGTACTCTATGGAAAAGACTTCCAAAACTACACTTAAAAACCTGCTACAAGGGCTGGTGAAATGGCTCAGTGGTCTAAAGCACCTACTTAGAACAAGCTAAGCTAAGCAAAACACAGGGACCGCGGTTCAATCCCCCAGCACCACATGCCAGCCAGCCCCGCCCCCTGGTGGGCTGAGCTGGCCACACACACACACACATACACACACACTAAATAAATAAATAAATATTAAAAAAAACCCTGCTACATTTGATGAGCAATTTTAGTAATATAGCTGCACACAAAATAAAAAACCAAGTGTCTTTTGTACAAATAAACTCACTAAGAAAGTAGGTAAACAACAGCTTTCACAATAACACATAAAAAGTGAAATATGTAGGAATTAATCTAACAAAGGACATGAAAGATATATATAGATAGATAGATCTATCTATGTATATATAAAACTACAGTACTCTGAAAAAAGAGACTGAAGAGGACATCAGAAAATGTAAAGATATCCTTGCTTTGGGGTAGAAAAAAATCAATATAAAGAAAAAGACTATAAATTCCAAAACTGTTACACCTATTTAAAGCAATTCCAATCAAAATTCTAATAGCATATCTCAGAGTGAGAGAAAATAATTGTAAAATTCATTTGGAATGAAAAGAAAGCTAAAATATAAAGGCAATTCTGGGCAACAAAGGAAAAGGCAGGGGCATCACATATCTTGACTTGAAATTGTACTATGGAGAAAAAAGAATTAATTATAAAGCCACTGTAATTAAAAAAATCATGGTACTGGCAAAAGAAGATGAAGAAGGAGAAGAAGGAGCCTTCGAGAAGGAGGAGAAGAAGGAGAAGAAAGAAGGAGAAGAGAAGAAGAAAAGAGGAGGAGAGGAGGAGAAGGAGGAGGAGGAGAAGAGGAAGAAAGGAGAAGAAGAAGAGAAGAAAAGAGGAGGAGGAGGAGGAGGAGGAGGAGGAAAAATGTAACAGATTAGAAGATGATGAAACAATTTCAGACATACTCAGCCACTTTATCTTTTAACAAAGGTGCCAACCACTTTCACTGGAAGACAGCCTCTTTAATATATGGTCCTGAACAAACTGGCTTTGCCCATGCTGAACATTAAAACTGGAACCATACATTTCACAAGGCACTAAATTCTAAATAGACCAAAGATGTAAATACTAGTACAGAAACATTGAATCTTCTGGAAGACAAAATAGGCAAAACTCTTGAAGGCAAAGACTATGAATAAAACCTTGCTTACACAGAAACTACCACAAAATCAGCAACCGGGATCTCATTAAAAACAGTGAACAGGCAAACCAGATACATGGAGATTGTTAAGATTTGCCACCAACCATAGGAGACCTTACTGTTCAATAAATCAGGATTTGTTATAGTTTAGATGTAGAATATCTCTCCAAAGGCCTCATATGTTCAGGGGAAGGGCTTTTGGAGGATGACTGGCATATGGGGCACTATACTCATCAGGGCATTTGTCTACTACTGACTTCAACATCTGAGTATGCTGTTCAGAAGTGGGGACTAGCAAGAGAAGGTTAATGGGGACATGCCTAGGAAGGCACCTCACCCTCTCTGGCTCCTGCCTTCTCTGCTTCCTGACATTTACAATCTCAGCAGCTCTCCTCTCCTCAGGCCCTTTCACCAAGATGTTAATGCCTTGGAACCAGCTGATCAAATACCTGAGATCCAAATTACAGAGGAATAGGTTTATTTAACTCACAGTTTATAGAGCTTTCAGTTCTGACTTGACAGGCTCCAATGCTGGGTGACATAGCACAGGGGGAATAATTGAAGGCAGCAGAAGAGAGCAAAAGAAGCAAAAGAGTGGAGATGGGGCTCTTCTCCTCCCTAATGTGGTATGTAGGCTGCTTGCCACACCACCTCCAAGCCTCTTCTTGCACAGGCTCAGGATGTTTACAAGTGAGGACACTGGCCCCTTGCTAAGTCACTTAGTTAACCTTCTAAACTTCTCAAGTTGACACAAAGTATCAATCATAACAGGTTGCTACTACCATAAGACTTCACACTTGGCATTTTCTCAGCATAAAATGTCCTTATCCTGACATCTACATGGCTTACTCTTTCATTTCCTTGAACTCTGCTCAGTTTCCTTTTCAATAAAAACTACTCTGGTATTTAATTCTGCAGCCTCCCAAGTCATACATTCACTGTCAATATACTGATATTCCAATGTTTGTTTCTTTTGACAAATAAATTATTACTTTCTAAGATATTATTTATTATTTCTTTCCCTCTTAGAAAACATAAGCTCCAAGAGGGCAGATAATCTTTGTCTTTTATTATCGTTATTATTTTATGTGTGTGGTACAGGGTCTTGATATGCAGCTTGGACTCACAGTGATCCTCCTGTTTTCAGCCTCCCTAGCACTGGGATTACTGGCCTGTGCCACCACACCAAAACTACTGCATGACTGACATCAGGGCCAATCTAAGTAGTTAATTAGAGTATGGGAAGGACAGGGGTCACAGCATGTATTTCTTAAGGCAATGTGCTTTCATCCTTAATGGATATGGGTCCTGTAAGTTATCTTTTAATCTTTAGCCATGCATTCTGGGAGGTTTGTGGGTTGTGACCCCCCCCAAAGCCCCGTATCTCTCTATACCTATCTCATATATACATCTGGTCAGTACCCCCCACATACACAATTGTCAGGAGAACTCTTGCTTAAGTATTCACGTAGGCTTGATCTTTTCTAGCACAACACACTGCTAGCAATCAAAAAACCATTTTCATTATGATGTCCACAAATTTAATATCTTTATCATCTTTGCTAAGCACTTATATACTATGACCATACTTTTGTAGTTTGAAGCACAACAGCAAAAGTAGTTTCTTTTCCATCTTCAAAATTTTACAGAAACTCACTCATTACAAACAAATTTTAGTAATCTCAATACACATCTTTTGCCTGTTAAATCTGGAGCTTTCTTTTTTAACTAAAGGAAGCAGTTCACAGCTCTTCTTTGGCATGCTGAAATTGCTGGCATCGATCCTTTTGTTCTTTGAGGCCATTTTTAAGTAAAATAGTTATCTGAATATAAGCATTACAAGATAGTAACAATGTGATAACCATCACAATTCCTAAGTGACAGGCAAAAAAGCATATATTCTAGGGATATGCTGAACACATACACGGTCTGTTTCTTAGGCAGGATGGGGTAGAACACAGCAGAAGAGCTGAAGATTTTATCACAATACTCAGCATAATTTAAAATTTATGATTTCCATAATTTTCCACTTAATATTTTCAGACCATGATTCATCATGAGTACCAAAGAGTTGAAGCTGAAGCTTTGAATAAAGAGGAACTACTGTATTAGGCAAATAGTGCTTCTTATTCGCTAGCTTATTACTAATGGGAGACAGGGAAATACTTCCTTTTGGGAACTAGGCACTCATGGTCCCATAACCACTTCAGTGAACAAATCTCTGGACTCTCCACAGAAATAATACCTAAGATTCTGTACCAGGAAATCAAAAGCCAAATTTCTCCTCCTATCTACCTGAAATAACTCAAAGATAAAAGAAGGAATTATTCAAAGTCATTTGATGTGTTAAAGGCACAGAGAACCAGAGTCTTCCTAATATATGACTGCATTTTGAAAACATATTTTCTAAAATATTTCCATGTCAGTTTATGAATTCTGATTTAGAAGGACCAAAACCTGCACATCAGAAACTGAAAAAGATTATTTAAAAGTTACATTTTAATTATGGGCTGTATCATAGTAGTGAAAAAAATCAGCAAAACAGAAATTATTAACTAGGTATACTGGTTGGTACCTGTGATTTCAAGTACTCAGGAGGCTGCCAAGCTTGAGGCTAGCCTGGGTTAACTTTGTGACACTTTCAAGATTTTAAAAATAATTTAAAAAGCTAGAGGAATAATAGCTCAGTGGATTAGCACTTGCATGCCATGTGAATCGCCTGAACTCAGTCCCATTCCTAATACTGCAGAAAAGAGGGAAAGGAGGGAGTGAAAAAAGGAAGGAGGTAAGAAAATAGTATTATGAGCTAATAAGATATGCAGCATTATTCAGATGGGAAGAGTCAAGTCCTATGTCACATCTTTATGTCCAAAAGAAATTTCTCATAATTGAAATTATTTTATAATGTAAAAACAGAAAATTACCAAACTTTCTAACCCCACATGCATAGCCACTCATTCACATGCTCTACCATTTATTGTCTGGGCAGGCCATCCAGCCTGTAGACAATTCAATTAATCTTACAAGTGACATGCACAAAGAAAAAAACAAAAAACAAAAAAACAGATGTGGCATTAAGATTTACAAAGTTATTGAAACTTTTTAACAAGTAAAATGCATCCTTACTTAGCTACACCAGAATGAGGAATAAAGGGGTTTACATATGTTCCAATTCTAAACCTATCAATCAAACCCATGTTATTCCTTTGGGAACTTATTTACATGCATATTTATCAGCCTCACATGCTAATTCCCTGCTGTTTTATGCCTGCAAGGCATGTTTATGAGTCATAATTGTTGATCTCATTTGATGTATTTCACTGAAGGAAGACATTATTCAGTTATGTGGCCTAATGTCAATGAGTTACAATGACCTGATCTTCCAAATGCAACTTGCTCTTTAATTTTTGCTAGGATCCACAACGTACTGTAAAGGAAAAGAAGTATGTTGAACAAAAAATAAATGTTTCATATAAAGAATTTAGCTAATCATCTCATTTTTAGTTCGACTTTCCCCTTTATATTCAGTCTGAAACTTAGCTATAAAATGAGCCGTATCACTCATTCACTCATATAATCTCTCACTCTCCTAGGCTGAACCCTAAATTCATAATTTACTCTTTAGCCTAACATTGTAGACTTCTTTAATTTCATATTAAAATAATGTGTTACCATATTCTTTTGTCATTCTGATTTTGTCTTGAAAAATTTCTCTTTTTAGGTTGTCCTACAAAACCTGATGACCACAAAACCAAATTATTTTCTTCAACTCACTTAAAATGTTATTTTCTCTAGGAATGTACCTTTAAAAAAGACAAACTGAGTGATGGAAACTATTTTTGCCATCATTCAATATTTTAGAAAATATAAAGAAATCACCTTTTACATGAGTTTTGATTTTTTTTAAGGCAAAAGAACTATATGTAAATTTAACACATATTAAAAAAGTATGTACTCAGATCCTCTGTCATTGAAAAACAGAAATAGAATATGCCACAGTATGAATTTATTTATAAATATAAATAAAAATAGTATAGTAATGTTTTATATTAATGGAATGGCTTAGATGATTAAAAAACACATATATAATATGGCAGGGCCTTCAAATACTCTAAGAAGACTGAATTAAAAATAAAATTCACTTTGCGGCTTGAATTTCTCTAAAGGAAATGGTTTACAGTTTTCCCTGCCTAAACATTTTAGCTATGTAAGACTACCTTACACTGGTGCAATATATCTATCATTGCAAAGGGCTACCAAGCTGGATTAAAACAACACCATCACTCTAGAAGGAGCAAGACAGTAGGAAGCCACTGCCAGTCTTCCAAGTGATCATTAACACTAGAACACCAGAGAGGTAGAATCATGATACAGGAAATTATATATCGGGAGACAGGTATATTGAGCACACAGGTAAGTGGATCAAAATGGTCATTCCCCTGTCTTTTGATCTACATCAAAAAACAAAACAAAATTAAACTAAAATGAAACTTATACTTAAATGTATTTGAGAGTATTTTACTAGCAAGATTAAAATATAATAATATAATGCTATTAGTACTTTTTATTTTTCTCGTTATATCAAAAGATGAAAAGAAAAACTATGGCCATTCTAATAGCAAAACAAAACAAAACAAAACAACACCTCAACAGATTTTGGAGAAAACATTATTTCAAGATTTTGAAAGAAATTACTTGGTTCATTCATAACAATGGAAAAGGTGACTGTGGTACTATATAAAAAGTCACTTTTTTAAGAATTAGAGTATGGGGTTATGGGGATGTAGTTCAGAGGTGAAGAGTCTGGGCTGCATGCACAAAGCTCTGGGATTGATATCTAGCACTGAACAGCAACAAAAAAATCCTGTTAAGTTGATATCCAGCACATGTATTAAACAGATACAACATACATTCACAGGACCATGGGATTTCAAATATATTTTGTGAAAAAAAATTACAATATAAGTGATTTACTTTTTAGGACAGATAAAAAAAATCATAGCACACATTTGCTGCTGCAGGTAAGAGCATTAGTAGGCATCCATACGAAGCAAAAAATGTTCCTCTCAAAGTACAAAAATAGTAAACTTTACTAACAGGACACAATAATAAATGATGCCAGTTGTAGGTCATTATGAGATTTTTTCAAAAACTCTTTTTTAAAATTATTATTATCCACAGGAAATTTTCCTCAAGAAGTACAATTAAACTTTAGCGATTTAGAATCTTTAGGGAATGCATCCTTCCAGAAAACCAAACTTTGGTAATTCCTGAGGGCCAACTCCTTTAAGTCTTAAAGCTAAATAACTGAATTATTTTATTTTTTAAAGACAGTACAACTTAGAATTAAATGAGATTTTAAAAGCTCTTATCACTTTTATGTAAGTACAATACTGAAATTTAACACTGAGTACATTTTCTAAATGCGTTACAGTTTTATGAAAGGAGACTTTTACTACACAGGTGATGTACCATCTCAGCTTCTTACTTTCTAAATGAAACCTTTCCTGGAATCATAACTAAATTGTAAAAACCACTTTTATTCACTTCCTGCCTTTACGCTGATTACCTGTCTCCTTAGCATTTATCATGATGGAAAATGTTTTATTTTAATTACTAATTTTGTTCATTGTCAGTTTATCATTAGAATCAAAACCTTCTTCAAAACACAGAATACTGTCTATTTTGTTCACATCTGTATTCCCAACGTGGATAACAGAGCTTACAGTATAGTAGGAACTCAATAAATAGGTTCTGAAAATGAATCAGTGAATATTAAACCTTATGAGGAAAAAAAATAACATTTTTTAAAACTTCTCTTCCTACATTATCAAACCAGAACATTAAGACAATCCCTAATGGATGTGTGTTAATTCACTTAAATTCCACATATCCTTATGAGTATCTTCAGACTATACATGGCTGAGACATCACAACGTACTAATTCATCTGAGGTCATCTGAGTTAAGCTATTCAATCCCTAAAGTACAAGAGAAAATGAAAAATCACAAATTGCTAATACTCTCAGTCAAAAACTACAATATTACCCAAATAGTAATAACAATGATGATAATCTGAATTAAAATGTACAATATAAAAATAGGCTATTACACTGATTAACATTAATTGTCAAAAATCATTAGGCAATACATAAAAGAATAGTTATTTCTTGTTAGCAATTTCGTGTACCTAACATAATTTAAAATGTGTTTTTGTGAAAGATTAAAATAATTTAGCATATTAAGTAAAAATATGAAGTTACATTAAAAAAAAATTGTCAGACTAAACATTCCCAAATATTGGAGCATTCATTATGTATATAAATGTATTTCTAAAACTGAAAGCTGGTGTGGAGAGCTTCCTGCTACCCTGCGCCGGCGGGACCAGTCCCAGCCCAGGCGCAGCATGGGCCGGACCCTCTCCCACCCCCTCGGGCCGCCACCCACCACTCCGCCGTACCTCCCCACCCCTCCCGCCCAGTACGAATTTCTGCCGACTTCCGGGAACCCCCAGACCCAGTCCTA
>NW_004524619.1:2592603-2597043 GCF_000260255.1 Octodon degus | reverse complement strand
TATTTGTTGAAACTGTACTTTCGATTTGATTTGAAACTGTCTCATTGCTATATGTTTATCAATAAAACTTTGAAAAGAAAATAAAAATAAAAAAAACTGAAAGCTAAAGACAAACATAATATATAAAACACTAACCTGTAGTGCAGTATTTGTAAATGATATATATGAGAAAGTCTTCTGAACCTTCCTTGTATTTCTAGTAAAAGTTAAATTTGGAGGTGGCTCTATAGATCAACATACTTAATTTTCTTCTCTCTTCCATTAAGCTAAACATCTGTTCTTGCCATGAGTGAGTAAATTAAATTTGATGAAAATTTATCAGAGTATGCAACACAAATGCCTATTAGTGGACAGATACTTGGCTTATTCTATCTAATAAAACTTTAAAGTAATAAAAGTAAATTTTTTTTTGATTATTTTAATTGGTTTGGTTGAAACCCTTTATGTTTTATTGTACCTTCCTAAAAAGTTTGTTTTTTACCTGTTTATAGTACATAAAATTGAAACAAACTTTGTACTAATATTTCACTTGGAAGAAGATGACTTTTAAAATTTTTATACCCCTTGATTAACTCCTAATTTTTATATCCCTTGTTGAACTTCCAAATACGAAATTCTCCTCTAAATTAAGTTTCCTTAACAATGGGGAAATTTCACAAAATTAAGGAAGCAGTGAAACTTTCAGAGAAACTCCCTTTTATCCATTAAATATGCACATATCCAGAGTCAGTCATCATTTTATAAAAATTCCAACTTTTAATTGATTTACTAATATAGGACAGACAGTTTGAAGGGCAAATATTATTCAAGAATATAAATTACTTATTCACTGGTTTCTGAGGTATAACGCTGAGATGGGTTTCCTCATAGTCTGAGTATATGTCTATCTTCAGACAAGTTTCAGTCATTTATGTTTTTCTGTTTGAAAAATGGGAAAATCCTATCCTGCTTCCTAGAACAGAACATAAGATTATCAATTAAGTTCACATTAGCAACATCTGAAAGGTAGAAGAACCAATTTTCCATTCACAAGGAAAATATTTTTAAAAATCCTCTAAGTGAATAGTATCATACAGTAAATATGGAAATACAGCACATGGAACTAGTCCAATTTCTAGAAGACAAGGTTAGACAGTTTCAGATGGTTAAGGAGTTTGCATTCAATTGGTTATCCACATATGAATATATTTTGATAAATCACTGACAATGAAAGTAAAGAAACAGCAAAGGACAGGAAAACTACAGGCTTTTGGAAAGAGAAAAGAGCTTAAATCGGAAGGACTAACAAAGAAGAACATATTAAGATTTCTGATACACTAGATGCTAGGAGTATTTTTAGTCTGATCAAAACTACAAAAATATCCCTATGAATGCCAGTCAATAATTAGTAGTATTATTTTATACCTTGATAATTTGATTTAAAAATCCCTGCTTTAAAGTCATACCTTAGAGAGTAAATGAGGTTATTCTGCATGTGAGTATTAAACAGTAAACTACTTTTAATTAATTTGTAGTACCTTTCCATGGGCATTTTTTTTTTTAAATTGCATTCATCTTTCTTATGTATTTTCCTGAATTCTCAAATACTAAGGACTTCTATCCTCTACCAATTTCTAACAGTTGAGAGTGTTTTGCAATTCTACATTACATACTCTGTTACACGTCCTTAAGTTCACAGTGCCCATATCCATATCTCAAGACTTTATACCTTCATAGAATTTCAGTAATATTTTTTAAACAATTTCATTCATAATCACTCCTTGTCCATGAAATTTAAATTCCAGAGACATGTATACTTGTTTATACACTGTAGGCTTTTAGAAATTATAATCGTTTTCATATCTAAGTTTTTTCACCTTATGACAATTTTTTCTTTCTTTGGAGGAAATATCAAACTCAATGAGAAAGCATGCTGTATGGCTATCATAATCATAAGCAATCTAGCACTCAGAAGACTTAGGCAAGAGGATCACAAGGTTGAGGCCAGCTTGGGTTACATAGCTAGTTCAACGCTGGTATGTACTGTACTACAAAGCAAGACATTTAAGAAATCAACAAAACAAAACAACATCAAATCCTAATACATCACTATAATGTACAGTATAAATAAAGGACGTTGAGTCAATGAAACAAAAAATAAAAAACCCCTCAAATATTCCCACTTAGGTACAGCTATCTGACTTTGACAGAGTTGTACAACCAAAGCAATGGAAGAATTGTTTATTTCAACAAATGAGACTGAAGCATTTAGAAATTCAACAGAAAAATAAAATATCTAAATCTAGCATTTTAAAAAAGAATTAACCCAGAGGGGTTGGGGAGATAGCTCAGTAGCATAAGTGTTTGCCTGGCAAGCACAAGGTCCTAAGTTCAATCCCTGGTACCACCAAAAAAACCAAACCAAAACAAAACCCAGAATGGATAATGAATCAAAGGATAAACCATAAAACTATAAAACTTTCAGGAGAAAATGTCACAAAAAAATCTTCAAAAGTTTGGATTAGGTGGAAAACTTTGACATGAGTTCTTCAAAACTGCATGAAAGACAATACATTTAAGAAAGCTAAATACAATCAAAATAAATTTTTTCTGTGCTTTTGAGTGTTAAAAATAAGCCTGAGATTAGAAAAAATAGTTGCAGATTGCTTATCAAAGAATCTCTATCCATAATATACAAAGAGTTACGTAAATAATAAAAAAAACCCAACAAAATAAATCAGACACTCTGAACCAATCCCCAAAAAACTCAACATTTCACCAAAAGGCAATATAGAAGACAAAGTGCAAAAATGGATATATGGAAGTTCAATATCATTAGCCAGTAGACAAATACAAATTTCAACCAAAATGAAATTATCATTCTACAAGTATCAAGAGGACTAAAAATCCTTAGAACATCAAATATTAGGAAGTATACTAAATTCAAAATTCAGAAATGTAAACACCATTCTATACTCTGAAAACAACAAAAGCACAGAATTTATAACTCAGCAACAGGAGCCCAGATATAACTATGATAGCAAAATGAAAACTTACACTCATACAAAACTCTGTGGACAAATGTTCACAGCTGCTTTGTCACTGCCAAAAACTTTTCAAGAATCCATATTCCCTTTAACAAGTAAATGAACAAACTGCTCAACAGGTGAATGAACTGTGGTATATAGTAAGAATATACTGTTACTCTGCAATATGAAAGAAACAAATTGCTGATACATCTTACACAGATAAAAAACCAAAATGTTAGATGCTAGGTAATTTCATTCACGTAACATTCTTTTTCAAAATTGGAGAACAAATCCACGATGCCAAAGGTTAGATTTGGGGAAAAAGTGTGCTAATTAAAGGTAACACGAAAGACTTTCGTTGCATAAGAAAATGATCTGCATCTCAATTGTGACAATGTACTTACTCAAATCTATACACGTAATACAATTTCATAGAACTCTGCATATGACTGGAAGACATATAAGAACATGTTCTAACAGAGAAACTGCTGAAATCTGAATGTAATCTGTACATAAATTAGTTGCATTATATCAACATTAGCCTTCTGGCTTTGACGAAAGGCAATGGTAAAATGAGAGGGATCACCAACCTTTCTATTATTTCTGAACATAGTATCTGTCTTACACTATTTCAAATTTAATTATAATAAATCACATTATGTAACCCCCTTTTTAAAAAATACCCTAATAGTTTCCCAATTAATTTTGGGATCAAATCCAAACTACTTCCTTTGAATTATAAAGCCCTACTTACAAAAGCTTTGACATCCCATGTGACGATCTTAGATCTCATACCAATTTTCTGCTTTTTTTCATACATTCTAGCCTCACTGTTATCTTTCTCCTTCTCCAACATGAGTATTTGTCCCAGCTATTCTTTTCTGACTACAAAGATTTTTTTCTGTGGTTTTTGCCTGGTTAGATCTCTCCTCAAAAATGCTTCTCCTAAGATCTGCCTAAATTAGCAATGAGATCACCTAATATACCATTTCACTATGTTTAAATTCTCTGTTTAGCTCTTAAGTAATGTATGATTTTCTTAAGTGTTTCTTGTATGTCACCACCTTTTTAGTCTTCTTAGAAATAAGGATAGTGCTTAGATATGTAAAAGATGCAAACTAAACACATGCTGAATAGTGCAACAAACATTAATATGTAAAATAAAAATGGATTTAAAAAAATCAGTAATTTCCTTTATGATTCTTTGTTGCCATGAGTAGAAAATCTAACCCTCCCTCCAAAAAAGACACACATTAATAGAGCAATCACTTGTCCAATTATAAAATTAAAACCTACATTTTCCCATTGATTTAAATACAAACTTAATGTATCCTCAACTTCAAATATATTGGGTAGGGGGCCAGGGAGATTGCTCAGTGGAATAAGCTCTTCCCTGGCAAGCGTAAGGGCCTGAGTTCAATCCCCGTTTCCA
>NW_004524619.1:2589929-2592503 GCF_000260255.1 Octodon degus | reverse complement strand
TATATGGTTGTTTTATCAACTTAACTACTCAGTCTATTTTTATAATACTTTAATTATAATGGCTTAAAGATATATTATAATGTCAACTAAGGCAAGTATCCATCCCTTTTCCTGATTTAAAAGTCAATTTACATTATTCAATTAACAAGAAGTCTACTTCAAAATTTCATATATTCAACAGCTTTATTTACCTTTAGAAATGAAATGTTAACAATAATACTCAAAGATCCAGGGAGCCCCTCACTGATTATATTATTTTCTCTGCGACCATAAATAATGCCTACCCTAAGTGGTGTTAATTGGTTGTGCTACATATGCATACATTCATAAACAATATAATATTTCATTTTACTGCTTTAGAAATCTAAATGGAATCATATATTATGAATGTTAAGTCTTTGTGTATCTAAGTATTTTGTATCACACATACAGCTCTATGGAACTATAAGTCAATCGCTTCCACTTTAGTATTTTATTCTGTGATCACATCAAAATTTATATTACCTTCTTTGGTGGATGTACATTTGGACCATTTCTATTTTCTATTATTACAAGTAATGGAACTATAAATGTTCTTAAGTGTTCTTGAAATACATCTTTTACATTTTCTCTACATTCCTAACAACAGAAGCTGGATCTTAGAATACAATCTTATTTTTCCTGCAATTACTCCTAAAATAATTGGACTAATTTTAATTTCTATCAGCCCCATTGTTTTTGAGTTACAAACATATGGTAATTTTTCCCAATACATAGATGCCATTAAAAATATGGCATTTTATTTACATTTTCAAATGATTTATGGCCATCACATAATTTTGTTGACTAGAAAACGCATGTTCACATCTTTTTCTTATTCATTCATAAGAACTCTTCATATATTTCTAATGCTACACTTTTGCTCATTTTGTTATTATCTTTACTGAGACAGTTTTTATTTTCACTGTTCTCATAATTTAACCTTGGTGAGGCATTTGTGTTCGAGCATTTGTTTTTTTCTTCTTGGTTGTTACATTTGTAAGCACACAGTTGCTTATGATAACCTCTGATGATTGGTTTTATTTTTGTGGTGTCAGCTGAATGTTTCCCTTTTCATCTCTGATTTTATTCTGTCTTTTCCTTTTATCTTAGTCTAGCTACAAGACTGTCACTAGTGTTTATCATTTCAAAGAACTAGATCTTTTTGTCAGATTGTATTTTTTGTCTATTCCTTTATTTTTCCTGCTTTGATCTTTGTTGTTTCTTTCCTTCAACTTATTTTGGGTTATGCTTGTTCTTGTTTTCTAGCTCCCTTAAATGCAGAAATAGCTTATTTAAGATCTTTCTACTCAACTTTTTTGGGGAAGAAGGGGTGAAAAGAATTTAGTCCAGGGGAACACACATGCTAAGGATCCACCCTATCAATGTGCTATCTCCAGAATCCACATTGTTACAGTTTAGACCTAAAATATCCCCCAAAAGTCTTATGCATCCACAGGTGGAAAGCTTGGAAAGTAACTGGACACTACAGCTGAATGTGTTGTCAGGATGTAGAGCCTGCTTAGAAGAGGCATGTTATTGGAGGCCTGACATAGAGGGGTATATTTTTCTCACCAGTTCCTCTCTTTTGCTCTATTTTCTAGCTGACTTGGCTTAAGCATACTTCTTCAGACATGTCTCTTTCATCAATGAAATTTCTGCCTTGAAAGCAGCCAGTGGTGGACTTAGTCATCTTAAACCACGCCAGGCATGGCAGCACACACCAATAATCCTAGCTCTTGGGAGGCTGAGGTAGGAGAGTCATCACAACCTCAAGGTCAGCCTAGGATACAAACTGAGCTCAAGGCCAGGCTGAACTGAACAGAGAAGAGTTGTCTCAGAAACACAGATAGATAGATAGATAGATAGATAGATAGATAGATAGATAGATAGATAGATAGACAGACAGACAGACAGACAGACAGACAGACAGACAATTACTGTGAGCTAAAATAAATGTCTCCTCCCTAAGTTGCAGGTGATGGTTATGTTAGCCCAGCATTAAGTAACTAAAATACTCTGGTATTTTGATGTAGGTACTGATAACTATAAACTTCTCTGTAGGTAAAGAGCACAGTATAACCTACAGGTTTCATAATGCTGCATATCTACTTTCATTTGTGTCCAAAACATTTTAGATTTCCAATGCCTGTCATTCTGGTCTTCTAAATACACACTGCTTGTCATGTCATACCAATTACTGCCATATTGTCCCTAAAGTAAATGTTTGTTTAAAAAAAATAAGGTAATAAATGAAAACAAGTGAGAAGAAAAGAATGTCATAGGACTGTCCTGCTACAATGCTGTAAATGGTTAGATTTCCACATTTCTGTGTAAAAATATGTAATTGTTTATTTGTTAGTATTTTAAAAAATTATTCTTCATATTCTGTAAGGACTTAAAGTTTTACATATCAATACTTGATGGAAAATACCTGTTCCATATTATGTTATGTCTAAGATGTTTGATATTCAGATACATATAGATAGAAAGACAGACAGACAGACAGACAGACAGACAGACAGACAGACAGTGAGGTTAAGCTCAACTGCCTAC
>NW_004524619.1:2578845-2589429 GCF_000260255.1 Octodon degus | reverse complement strand
GGCTCAAGTCAACAACTTCTGACATTGCCAGTCCTATGGATAACCCACTATTATTATGGACTACTGGACTAGTTTGAAATACTTTGCTGAATTCACAAACCTACAGTATTTAAATGGCAATGGAATACCCATCTCTGACAAAACTAAGCAAAAAAAAAGGGGATACAAATGAAGGACCATTTTGTATCTATATTCAAAATAGTTAGGATATATAGCTACTTTCTCTTAATTCAAAGAATAGAAAGATTTGTACTAATAATGTTTGTGGACAGGATATCATGTCTGCATCTTGTACTATGAATAACCACCAAGATGACAACAATATGCAATGTATTAATTATTGAAACTTTCTTACTAATCGGTTTTGAAACTGTTTCATTGCTATTTCTCATTTTTTTCTCAATAAAATTATAAAAAAAGTTATAGCACTCTACATAAACAAGGTTATGAGTAAATGAGGATCAGTCCTTAAGAAAGGACCTAATGGTTGTCTAAAGTGAAAAAAAAAAATTAAAATTTCTTTCTTGATTTCTTCCCTGATCCATTGGTTGTTCAAAATTAAGGTGTTTTAATTTTCACATACCAGTACTTTGTGTTTTCTAAAGTTTTCTTGCTATTGATTTGTAGTTTTCTTGTATAGTGATTAGAAATAATGCTTGATGTTATTTACATTTTAAAATACATTGCCAGGCATGGTGACACACACCTGTAATCCCACCACTTGGGAAGTTGAGGCAGGAGAATTGCTACAAATTTGAGGCTGGCCTGCGCTACATAGTGACTCTCAGGACAGCCTAAAGTACATGCCGTACATGCCCAGTCTCTGTCTCAAAAAACACTAGGATCAGAAGTCCCATTCAACCCTGCTATTCCCCTTCTGGGTATTTTTCCCCAAAACTTGAAAACATCATACTTCAGTGATACATAGCATGTTTATAACAGCTCAATCTGTCATAGCTAATTCTTGGAAACAACCCAAATAACCATCAACTGAGGAATGGATAAAAAGGATGTATTTTTATACAATGGAGTTCTACTCAGATATAAAGAAAGATATTCAAGGCTTTTACAGGTAAATGGATGCAACTAGAGACCATACTGATGAGTGGAATATATCAGATGTGCATGTATAAACATCATATTGTGGCCCTCGTGCAAGAAACTGAAAGAGTAAACAAAAGCTGCAAGATACAAGAGATACTGTCAAAGGGAAACTCCTCAAAAGGAAAGAACAACTGGTATGAGGCAAAGGAGAAAGTAAAGAAAAAAAGGGGGAGGGGAGAGAAAACAAATGTCTATTAGGTCCATTTGTTCTATAGTACAATTTTACTGCTGTTTCTTTGGTGATTGCCTGGATGATCTGTACATGACTCAAAGTGGAGTGCTACAGTTCTCAACTGTAATTGTATAGGAGTTTATTTGTTCTACATGTGTATAATAGTTATATAGTAAGTATTCCAATATGTTATTTCTTTATGCTTTTTATCACTATATAATGAACTTTCAAGTCTTTTTCCATTAGTAGCTGTATTTATATTAATAGTGGGCTCATTCACTACTAGGGGTGAAGAATGTCATTGACTTCTGTGTGTCAACTTTTTTTCCTGGTCTACTACTGAGTTTCATTATTGATTCTAACAGTCTTTCAGCAAACTTTTTTTTTTTTTTTTGGTGTATATCTTTATCCTATTTTTATGAGTATATGTTTGTAGTATATAATTTTAGACTCTTTGTGGGGAGCTGGTACATGTACACCACACATCTTAGTTTGGTTTTTCTTCCCCTTTCTCCTGTGATCTCTTATTCCCCTTCCCTTTTGTTACTTGTCTGCAGTGCAGTAATACATGTTTACAATCCTTATGTGGAGTTGGTATATGTAACAGTTTTGTTCCTTCTCATTCCCTTTCCTTCTCTTTCCATCTCTTGATGCCCTCCCCCTTTGAGAATGATCTAGTTCCTCACTCATGGTTATCTCTTATTTTGCAGTATTTATACTTTGGATTTCTCATATAAGAAAAGCCATGATGTATTTCAGCTTGTGTGTCTGATCTAGTTCACTTAACATTATGGTCTTAAGGTTCATCTATTTACCTAAAAATAATTCAACTTTATCTTTCTTTATGGCACAGCCTAATTCCACTGTTATAATCTCCACATTTTCTTCATCCACTTATCTTTTGGTGTACATACAGGTCTACTTCCACAACTTAGTTATTATGAACTGACCTGCCATAAACATGAATATGCATGTGGTGACACCTTTTTTTTTTTTTTAATAATTTTGTGTATTTTTGGGTCTTCTAAGTAGAAGACCATGTCATCTGCAAATAATAACTTGCTTTTTTTCCATTCCTATACACATCCCTTTTATTTCTTTCTCTTGCCCGACTACTCTGGCCAATGTCTCTACTATTATATAGAACAGGAGTGGTGATAGTGGAAATCTCATTTTTTTCCTGAAGCTTTTAGCTTTTCCTTATTTAATCCTATGGGAGCAAGTCTGTCATATATGGCTTTTACCAGATTGAGAAAAGGCTTTTCTGTACCTATTTCTTTCAGGGAGTTTTTCTTCTTCCACTATGGGATGTTGGGCTTTGTCAAAAACCTTTTCTGCATCTATTAAGAACATGTGATTTTGGTACTTGTTTCTGTTTATTTGATGTAGTGATATGCAACCTTCCTTGCATCCCTGGGAGGAAGCCTACTTGGACATGACTTATGATCTTTCTGATTTTTTGTTTTATGCTTGCCAATAACATGTTCAGCATTATTGTCTTTATGTTAATTAAAGAGACTGGCCTGTAGTGCTTTGCTTTAGGTGAATGTTTGTCTGATTTTGGAATGAGTGCACCGCCAGCTTCCAGAAATGACTTTGGGAGTACTTCTTCCCTTTTAATTTCCTGAAGAGTTTGAGAGGTATTATCATTAGATCTTTCTTGAATTTCTTGCAGAATTCAACAATGAGTCTATTAGAACCTAAGCTTTTTAGTTGGAAAGTTTTTCTTACTCTATCAATTTCATTGACACTTACTGTATTCAGGTTTTTTAAACCTTGATTCAGTTTAAGTAATTCATGTGCATCTAGGAATCTACCCATTTAATCTCAATTCTATTTACTGGCATACAGGCTTTCATAGTGATTGCTAATGATCTTTAAAGTTTAGGAGTCTGTTGTGATTTCATCTTTTTCATTTCTAACTGCAAGACTTCAATGATATTGGTCCCCTGCCCTTTTTATTTTTTGGTAATAGTGGCTAAGTACTTATTTATGTTTTCAAAGGCCATTTATTTATTTATTTATTTAGGGGAGTGAGAGGTATTGGGAATTGAACTCAGGACCTTGCACTTGCAAGGCAGGCACTGTGCAGCTCTATACTTGGTCCTTCAAAGGTTCTTTAATTCACTGAGTCTTTGTACTGTTTCTAATGGCAATTTCACTAATTTTTGCTCTGATCTTTATAATTTCCTTCTTTTCAAGGGCTTTAGATTTTTCACTGCTCTTATTTTCAAGGTATGTCATTAGGATATTTTTTTGAGATTGGTATATTTTTCTAATGTGGGTACATGCTGCTATAAAATTCTCCCAGAGGACTGTTTTCATTGTGTCCCATAAATCTGTTGTGCTATAAAGGCATTATCATTTGATTCTTGGAACTATCCAATTTTTTCCTTGATTTATACTGTGAAACATTTATTATTCAAGAGAGTACTGCTGCGAATATTGGTGGCACACACCTGTTAGCCCAGCACTTGTGAGACTGAGGCAAGAGGATCACCACAGGTGCAAGGCCAGCCTAGGCTACATAACAAGTTCAAGGTCAGCCTGAACTGTTTATCAGGACCCTGACTTGAAAGAAAGAAAAAAATAAAAAAGAAAGTTCGATTTCCATGTGTTTGCATAGTTGTAGGGTTTATTTCAACACTGAGTTCTAGTTTCACTGTGCTATGATCCAATAATATTCACTGGATAACTTTGATTCTTTTCAACTTCCTTAGGAATTCTTTATTAGTTTGTAGTATATTTGGGAAAAAATTCTGGGTGCTGCTGAGAATTTTTGCATTAAGAACATTTGGTAGATACCTAGTAAGTCCATTTGTTTGAAGGTTGGGTTCAACTACAGTATTTCTTCCCTCATTTTTTTTACCTAGTTCATCTGTTTATTTGTGACAGTGGGGTACTAATGTCTGCTTCTGTAACTATGTGGGTGAGGATCTCATCTTTTATGTCTCTACTTTGTTTGTGTACTCCCATTTAATGCATGCATGTTTATAATTGTTATCTTTTCCTGTTGAATCATTCCCCTGAACAATATCTAGTGACCTTCTTTGTGTCTTCTGATCAGTTTTGACTTGATGTCCGCTTTGAAATAAGATAGGTATGCCTTAGTTTAGGGCTTCCTTTATATGCAATAGTTTTTCATTTTTTGATCTTTATGAATTTGTTTTGGAGTTAAGTATCTTGTATCTATCGGCCAATCTTGTGTTTTTTTTCCATTGTGGAAATGAGACTTCACATCGAGAGTTATTACTGAAAGGTACTGGATTTATTTCTGGTATTGCATTAATTTTCTGCACCCCCCCCACTTAATTGCTTACCCTCCTAAGTATATTCATTCTATTAGACCTTTGGAGGTATTACACTTGTTGTCTCTTTTTAGGACTACTGGAGAGTGCTGGTTTGGTAGTCAGCTTATAGAGTTCTTGTATGCATACACAAGCCAAGAGCAAGAAGGCATGTTTCTTTTCCATGGTAACAAATGATTTAAGTTATGTTGACTGTGAATTTTAAAACATTCCCTATTTTTCAATTTTCTTTCTTTCGTTTTTTTTTTTTTTTTTTTTCATGTATGTATTTGGTACAGGATCTTGCTATACAGCTCAGACTTACAGTGATCCTCCTGTTTTTTAGCCTCCCCAGCGCTGGGATACAGGTGTGTGCCACCATGCCCGGACTCAGTTACCTGCTCCATGTGCCCTGGGGAGAGCTAGCACGACATGCGGAACCAGGGATCTAACCCTGGTACCTGTGCTTGCCAAAGCAGGCGCTTAGTTCTCTTGCTGGCCCTCAATTTTTTTAAAGGTTATTTTTTACTAAACTTTTTTGTTTGTTGGCACCCCTCTCCCCAATTAGAGCTGGTGTTCTCAATGGGATTATTAATTCCAATATAATAATAAAGGAACACACTGAATTTTCCTTCTTGTTTTGTATTTTAATTTTTGTGATGTAACTAAATATAACTGCATTATTAAAAATATTTCAAATAAACTTCATATTTTATTAAATTAGTTGTACTTATGTAAAGCACAGTTTTGAAGGTGTAAAATATAATCATAACAAACTTTCTCTAGTCTTGTAATAATTCTCTTTTTATCCACTTCTATCTTAGGTTTTCAAATTTGAAGGTACAAAAATGTTTACAATATTTTATAACTTTTTAGGCAGTTGTAATTCTCAGTGAATTTCAGAAAACTATTTTCCAGTTTCAAAGAATCTTTCTGGAAATCTGATTAAAATGTACTAACCTTGTTCCAAATTTTTATTTATAGACAATAACATAACATTTCTTCCAGATTTATTCTGGTAGTTGAAACATAAAATAATTATTTTGCTTACTTCCCACTAGTTCTTTTCAATATATTTCCTCTACTTCTTTTGTAAAATTTATTCTAAGTATTTTATTCATTTCCATTAGTATAGGCTTAGAGCTGAGCATGATGGTGCACACCTGTAGTCCCAGCACCTGGAAGGCTGTAGCAGGAGAATCACTGTGTATTCAAGGCCAGCCTGAACTACAAAATGACTTCAAGGAAATCATAGGGAGAACATAACTCCAAAATAAATTTAAAAAAAGGAAAAGTGAAAACAACAAAAGAAAAATTTGGGGAAAAAGAAAATAAAATTATTATAGGTTTGTTCACTTGTAGCACAATGAAATATAATTCTGGTTCCTCTTGATTTTGGTTGGCTTTGCTACTTGCCTTGTCCAAGAAAAATGACGACTATGACAAGAAGCCAAGACCTACGCTGAGGCTGATGAAACCCTGAGTTTCATCCTGCAGCTTATGTTTGTTCATATGGAATACTAGCATGACCATGTAACTACTGAAAGCTGGTCAGCTGCAGAATGAGTAATGTGGCTCAATCACTCTTTCCACTCACTCAACAATCAGCCATTCTCCAGACATATAAGCAAGCCCAGCTCAGAGTAAGAGTTATCCACTTACCATAAAATTACAACTCATAATAGATGTTTATTATTTTATATCATAAAGTTTTGGGATGATTTGCTATGTAATCAAAACTAACTCATACACTAGGTATAAAAACAAGACATTGTGTGGCCAACAAGGTTTATTTTATTTGCTAAGCTCATTTATATGACATTTAACAATTTTTAAAAATATAAAGGTATAATAGGTCAACAGGAATGGATCAAGTAAAATTTTAGAAAATAGTATTAAGGGTTCAGAAGCCTTGAGTTTTGTTTCTACTGATAATGAGATTGTAAGCAGACTTAAAAAACATATTTAACCTTTTCTGGAAACAAAACCAAAAAGCTAATTTTAAGACTATGCACCAAATTAAATATTTTTGAAACAACACAGGAAATATATATGACACATTGAAACCTGAAATTTCTCACAAACATTTACAGCAAATAAAAGAACAATTTCAGTCTTCATGAGAATGACTATGAGAAAAATAGGTTATTGTGATCTTTTAAAAAAAGTCACTAAAATAATTTAATATTTTTTCTTTCTGTCAAAATATTCACCATTTTTATTTAGAGACAAAGTAAATGGTACATAAATATGTATCTTCAGAATATAATTTCCTGAGAGCTCTTGAGTAATATATTTGATGTTTAATCACATATGAAAAAGGCAGTGTTTAAATAATCCCAGTCATAGGTATTATAAGGCATATTTTCAGAAACAAACCCCTTTTAAATTCTTTCAAAAAAAATAACTAAGTGATTAATAAAAAGGTGTTTTATTTAAAAAGGCAAATACAAAGACACTTCTTAGTAAAGAAATGGCAGAAATTAAGATAACCATGTACCACATTTGGCTTCATAATTCATCAAGAAATATTATTTACAAAAATTGAGTAAGTGTTGGCTTATTTGGGGCTTCTTTGTCATCGTTAATGTCTTCAGGTTTTCACAGCTGAATTGCTACACTTTGAAAGGGTTTGTCATAGAAGGAAGGAAACTCATGCTGTTTAAACAAAACTGTCAGTTTACCAAGATTAAAATTCATCTGAGTGTCCAGAAAATCTTTTCCCAAAAAATAAAGTAAAATAAAATCTACAGGTTCTCTATTTGCACACGCTTTGTTTAATAGCGTGTGCTTGCTTTGGGAGAAAATATTGAAAAACAATTTTCAAACAAAAGACAATTCTCTGCTGTGTGGCTATTTTGTTTCATTACTATATATGTTTCTCAAATTGATACAAATGATCTCCTTCTGTTTCTATCTGATTGCCCTGTCAGTGCAACTAACTTGTCAGGACTAGAGGGATCTACTGTATCTAACCAGAAGATCTGTGTAACCTGCTTAATTTGCCTTATGTCCTACATGCCCTCAGTATGGTCTCCATTACAGTCTCAGCTGTTTTGTTTTATCAGTGGCAGTCTAAACATAGGCTTATTTTTCTTTGTTAAAAGGCCAGATTGTGCATACCTAGTCTGTGTGTTAGTGTGTACATCTTTAAATATCAAAAATTACCAAACAGGTAAATGTTTCCTATATGTTCATAACTTTCCTTAAACCTGGCATCTGCACTAACGTAGTCCTTTGCCTAAACGTTCATAAAAATAGCACCTCTCAGTCTTTGGAGAAAGGATAATTGTAACAATATTTTTAGAATTATATGATCTATATAACAACTCCAGAAGATTACAAATGAATTCCATACAATGCCATCGAAAATCGTTGGCACCCTTCTAAACTCCCCTACAGAACAATGTTAAAAAACATTCCTTAGAGTGTATCCTCTCTACTTATAGGAGTATCCCCTGTATAGAGAGAAGATATTCGCAAACTTTAAGAGTATCTCCACTTTGCAGTAAAGTGTATCCCCTTTATCTATAAGGGTATCACCTCTCCCCTAAAAAATTCCTGTTAAGACTCAATTTTCAATTTTAATTGTTTCCATAAACTTGAAGATTAAAAAGGTTTAAATTACAACTACTTATATATCCTTGGCAACTGCATCAAATGGCTCAAATAAATTCTGTGTTTCTTTTTTCCTTTTAGGTAAAGTATTCATAGTTTCCTACAAAAAGGTCTCTCTTTCATTACTAATGATAACCTGCAAAGTATTCACAGTTTATCCTTAAAGAGATAAACAAAATGATATTCAATACTATTTAAATGATATGCATTAGTATTTCTCAGAATGAAACTGCTCACCTTTTTTTTGGAGGGGAGTGGGAATAGGATCTTGCTCTGTAGTCCAGGGTGGTCTTGAACTCACTACATAGCCCAGGCTGGCTGCCAACTTGTGGCAACTGTCCTTCCTCAGGCTCCCAAGTGCTGGGACTAGCACAGGCATGTACTACCATGTACACTACAGATATGTACACCATGTACCACCTGTCACACTTCTGGTTTCATAATTGAGACAAACTTTATCACAAAGTGTAAATGAAAGATAATATAATTTAAGAATTTACTACAATATGAGTGAAATTAAAGCCTTAGCAATAATACAAAATTTGATAAATTATAGAAGAGTCTTTAGTCATTTTCCTTGTTACTGGGACAAAGTACCTAATATCCATAATTTAAAGAAGTTATTTTGGCTCATGTTTCAGACATTTCACTCCATATTCAGCAACCTCAAACATAAAAATTGTACAGTACAAAGGCCTGAGAGGAAGAGAGATGCTCCACGCATGACAACCACGAAGTAGAGGGCAATGCGAAAAGCTGTGATGTGAGGCATCCTCCTTAATAACTAACCTTTTCAGATCAGAGCCAGACTCTTAACAGGAAATCAGCTCTGCTACCCAATAATTCATTCACCATCTTCCGAAAGGCCCCACATAAGAGTGCATGAAATGCTAGGAGAACATCTAGATATAAATCATTAACACTCTCACACCCTCAGTTTAAATAATGACCATCAGTATTCCTAGTAACTCTGCAGTGACTTTTATAAATGGGATTACAGATAAGTACAGCTATAACCACATGCTAAACCCTCTGGGCCCAAAAGAGGACTTTTGAATTTACATGAACAAAATAAAAAAAGGAAATGGAGCATTTCCATATTTCCTTAAAATTTGAATCTTCTAAATAAAATCAGAGACAGCAATATATTCAATCATTTACATTTGCAAAATGACTTTGGACAACTCTAAATTACTAGAAATATGGCAAACATAAATAAAAATCATAATAGAAAGCATAATAACAAAACCACAATTTTGAAGTATAAACTACTGGATATTTGGGATCTACTAAGAGTTTCTGTTGGTAAAGTTATTATTTTTTTCTCCAAATGTATTTTTGGATTGTGGATTCTCTGTCCAACTGTCTCAAAGCATATTACCTGATTTTCTATTGTCTCTATACTCAACTATTTCAAAAAAGATAATTTTAATGTAATTTTACAAGCCTCTTCACATTATTATCAGTAGGAATGATTCTGATAAAGGAAGCACAAGAAACTCTAGGACTCTACTGAAATGATTTATAGAACAGCAAAAAAATGATGAAAACAAACTTTTCTCAAACTCTGACATTGAGTCACCATTTAAACAAATGGAAAACATCGATGAAGTCAGAAGATGCTGTGCTGAGGTGACACAGCAACATGGAATTCTGTATCACTGCTTGCATCCCACATCCCCTTAATCGAAGGACACATGAAGTGAGCAGCTATACTCTTGGTGCCAGAGAGGGCTATCTAGACTTTTTTCTGAAAAAAGTGAAGCTTTTTGGCAATTTCCTGAAGACTAGTGCAACTATTTTCCTTACTTGTGCCAACCTGAGAATCTTCTTCAGGCTCAAATAGATTCCTAGTAATGTTTCTTGAAAGCACTGAAAGTCAAAAAGTGTTAATCTTAGCAGGTTATTTATCAGGACAAATGATAGACAAAATGATTAAGAAGGAAAAGGTTGAGAAAGGAGATGTACTGTGAAAGGAGGAATTTCAAAAACTCCCTTTTGTATAAGAAAAATCAGAGTACCACTCATATACCACATACTCAGTTCAGGCCCAGAAAAAGTTTGAAAAGACTCCAAACTTTCAACTCTGGTTGACCTTGCTCGCTGCAAATGAAAAACAAGAGTTAGGTCAAACTGTGACTCTGGAAGGTCTCTCTTATAAAGTGAGTGAAGGAACGCTTGCCCCCAAAATTAGGATCCACCCAGTCCCAGCCCAGGTCCCAGTGTGTGGAGAGCTTCCTGCTACCCTGCGCCTGTGGGACCAGTCCCAGCCCAGGCGCAGCGTGGGCCGCCCCCCACCACTCCGCAGTACCTCCCCCACCTCGCCCACCAAGTAGGAACATCAGCCCAGTTCCTGGAACGCCCAGACCCAGTCCTAGCCCAGGTCCAGTGAGTGTGCGGAGA
>NW_004524619.1:2569069-2571885 GCF_000260255.1 Octodon degus | reverse complement strand
AACCACTAAGAAGAATATATGCAGTACATTATTTGTTGAAACTGTACTTCCGATTTGATTTGAAACTGTCTCATTGCTATCTGTTTATCAACAAAATTTTGAAAAAAAAGATAGAAAAAAAATGAAAATGGAGATCGCAATACAAACATTACAGAAATAGATGGAATATAAATATAAAAAATCAGTGAACAACTGAAAACCAACAAATTTGACTTGTATGAAGTAGTAATCAAAATTCTAAGGAATCTAGAAACTAAAGCCTTCATTGGTAAAATGTACTAGATATTATAAAGAAGATACAATAATTCTCAGATGCTTCCAAACATCAAGCTAGACAAAGCCCTTTCCCTGATACCTAGGGGGTCAGATATTACAAGAAGACAGCAGATAGGTATCCTAATGAACACTTAAACAAACATGCCTCACGAACAAAGCAGACCAAATCCAGTGTATACAGATTATTATAGTTGATAATCAAGTGGGTTTATTTGAGGAATTCAAAGGTGTTTATTATAAAACTACTGATCAATATAACCCAGCACATTAACAGAATGAAGGAAAACTCACGTGGTAAGCTCAGTTGATGCAGAAAAAACATCTGACATAATACAACATGTTTTTTTGATTATAAAAATTATACTCAAAACATTGTGAATTTAAGGAAGCTTTCTCAACATGCTAAAAACCCACAACTACCCTCAGTCAACATTAAGTCTAAAACCTTTTCCCTTAAAATCAAGAAAAACAAACATGAATGCCTATACTTGCTGCTACATCTTTCCAATACTAAACAGAAAGTTCAACCCAATGTGATCAGGAAAACAACAAAAAGTATCAAAATTGAAAAGGAGGAAGATATTTATAACTGCAAAGATATTCTATACAGAAAATGCTAAACAAAATGTATCTTAAAAATAAATTGATTAACATTTCAGGACAAAAGAGCAATACACCATGTTCTAGTAATACTGCCTGCCAGCAAATTTAAGCAAGAATATTAAGGGATTATAATGAAAGGATGTTTGTGACAAAAAGACTTTAACGGTACGAAAAGCACTTGGTTTAGAGGTACTAATAATGTCAATCCAGTTTTTAGGATACTCAAAGAGAATCTTGGGAAGAGACACATCTTACTATTAAGGAAAAAGTGATGATTATTTTATTGAGTTGTAACAAGTTATGGCCCATAGGCCACATCTGCTAGTTTCTAATTTTTGGATAGGAGATTAGGGCATGGAAAAAGCTGTCTGGGGTAGTAGGCATGAAGGGTGAATTACAAGATCTTGAATACATGTGCAGAGCAGTTCCCAAAGCCCTGCACGTGAATTTCTCTCAAGAACTCCAGCCGCTTTTTGCTAAGACAGCCTAGATCTAACATCAGTCTTAGGCATAGGATCCCAGCACCAACCAGTACTCAGGACTAGTTTGCTGGTTTCCTCAAGATCTGGACAATGTAAAAGAAAGGTAACCATGAGGAGCTAATGCTACTGTTGCTTTCCAAAAAAGCCACATTGTATTTCTCAGATGTAGCATGTACTTTCATCTATGCTCTTACCCTCTTTTTTCCCTTTATATAGAAAGCTGTGCAGAAAGTATAGAATACGAAGTTCTATATATTCTACCATCTCCTCCAACACACACATTTCCCTGTCCATACTTTGCATTAGTATGCACTGCTAATAGTGACATGTCACTGTTAAAGTCCACAGTTTACATTGAGGATCATTCATATTATATTTTCCAAACACAGTCGTAGGTTGACATATGTCTAACATTAAAGTATCACAGATCCATGATATCACACTTATACACTGTTTCTTCCTACCAGACTCCCAGCAGTCACTCATTTTTTTCCTCTTACCTCTACATTTTTTCCTTTTCAAGAATGTCTTACAGTTAAAAATCATATTTGTAGCCTTTTTACAGTGAGTTCTTTTCACTGTGGTAGTAGGGGCTGTTGTTGTTTCATTTGTTTTCTGGGGACAGGGATCTAACCCAGGACCTCATGTATGGTAGGCAAGTACACAGCTAAGATTTTCTCAAGGCTTTTTTGTTTTAATAAGTTGATTGTTCATTCTTTTCTCACTGAATAATTCCATTGTATGCATATACCATACTTCATCCATTTACCTGCTCAAGATCATCACAATTCCAAATTCTTACAATTATTAACAAACCTACTATAAACATTTACATACAGACTTTTGGGTATATTTAAATATTCATTGCATTTGGATAAATACCAAGGAGAACAACATTTGAATTGTATGGGAAGAGTGTGTCTATCTGTGTAAAAAATTCCCAAACTGTCTTTCAAAATAAATCTACCACTTTGAATTCTCACCTTCAATCTTACCTGCATTGTCAGTCCCTTTGGTATGCAGTGGTATATTACTGTTAATTTAATTTACAATTCTCTGATAATACAATTTATCTTTTCCCATACTTATCTGCCATCTGTCTATTATTAGTGAGGTATCTTTTTAGATCTTTGGGCAACATTTTAATAGGACTGTTTTATAGTTAAAAGAATGCTTCCTATATTTTGACTACCAATCCTTTATGAGATAGATTCTGCAAAGACTACCTCTGCTCTTAACACTGTAACAGTGTCAAAAGGTAAATGTTTTTACTTAGAGTTATTTTTTTTATTTATTTATTGAGAAAAAAGTAGCAATGAGAAAGTTTCAAAGCAGGTTAGTAGGATAGTTACAATAATTAATACACTGCATATTGTTGTCTTTATAGTAGTTATTCATAGTACAAGATGCAGACATGATATTTTGTGTAAACACTATTAGTTCAAAACTTTCTTC
>NW_004524619.1:2565717-2566778 GCF_000260255.1 Octodon degus | reverse complement strand
TAAGTCCAAACTTTGTAAAGCTGCACCTGAACTTCAGTACATGCGAAGGTTATAGCTACAGCAAAGATCTACAACAAAGGTCAAAAGACAGTGCTCCACAAAATGACGAGAAGGAACAAAATGCAACCTCAGAACCCAAGACCACCATTAACAAGTGCAGAGGTCACTAACACAGAACAAACTGGAAATCACACAGCTGAAAGCAATGAATCAATGGTTTCTGAAATAAAGAAACAGCTGCAGAAAGACGTAGAAGACCTCAGATTGGAAATGAAAAAAGAAATCCCTGAACTAATAACATCTGCACTAAAGAATCAAATGCAGAAACATATGGAAGCAACCCAGTGCCCACCCAGAAAAAGTGCGGAGACACTAGCTCGGCTCAAATGCATGATAAGAGCGTCAATAGTAAATAAGCAACAGCAGAAAGATATAGAGGAAATCAGAGCGCAATTCTTTTCTGAAATAAAAAAAGAACTCTCAGAACTCATAGCAGATGAAGTAAAGAAGCAATTACAGAAACATAGGCAGGAAACCCAATCTGAAAAAAAAAAAAAAAAAAAAGCATTGCAGTGAAGGAATTTCTAACTGCTTCTAAAGAAGAAATTGATAAAAAAATAGAGATTAGAAAAATGACGGATTCCCTGAATGAGCAATACAGGAAAGAAATAGATCACATGAAGCAGAGTCAAAGAGGGAAATAAAATCTCAACCACAAGCTTGCAAAACCATTTAAGTGAATGTTAAGACAGAGTTTCAGATCGTGAAGATGCTGGTGTAGCTAGCAAAAAGGTAAGAAAGGATCTCTTAAAAACAACAAGGATGCAGGAAAGAATAATCGATCACCCGCAAGATGAAGCAAAGATGAACAATGTGAGACTAACAGGCATCAATGAGAAAGAAGGAGTGAACACAAATGACATTAAAAAAATATGGGCAGAAATAATAGCAGAAAACTTCCCAAATATGAGTAAACAATATGATAATCAGGTAACTGAAGCATACAGAACGCCAAGGAACCTGAACCCAATGAAAAACACACCGAGACATATAATAGTCAA
>NW_004524619.1:2550097-2565617 GCF_000260255.1 Octodon degus | reverse complement strand
TATATATATATATACATATATATATTTTTTTTTTCACTTCAAAATGGGCCTTCACTTATATCCCCCTTTTTTGTTTACTTTTGTTCGAGGTATTCCATTGCCATTCATATTGTAGGTGCATGAATTTAGCAAAGTAATCCAATATATTCCAGCAGTCTATAATAGTAGTGGGTTATCTGTATGACTGAATATCAAACGCCTTAGACATAACATGGGAGTATTTTTTTTCTTTCAGATTTATTTATTTATTTATGTATTTATTGAGGTGATTGAGCCCAGAGCCTTGCACCACAAAAGTTCTACCACTGAATGATGTCATCAATTCTTTTTGTTTCTTAAATTTGAGACAAAGTCTCAGTAAGGTGCCCCAGCTGGCCTAAAACTCGTAATACTCCAGTCTCAGCCTCCTTTTAAAACATGTTAACTGTGCATAGGGTGGTACATGCCCCAAATCTCCATACTGGAGAGGCTGACACAAGAAGATCACTGCAAGTTCAAGGCCAGACTGAGCTACGTGGCAAGTTTAAGAAAGACTGGACTGTAGATCAAGACTCTTTCTCCAAAAACAAAGCTTCATTTACATTCTTCCAAGCTTGCTTTTTGACTTTCTACTTTCTCTTCCATCATTTTAGAGCTAGTAGCTCTTTCACAAAATCACTAAGTGTATTAAAAGTTTCTTATATAGGAAGACAAGAGTGTATCATTACATTTTTCTATGTGACCTACAGTATTAAATAGTAGCTGCACGCTAATTAAAGTAAATGTAATTGTGAGAACACACTGACATTGTTAAAGTAAATTAGTCAATTTGTTAATAGTTTCATTTCAAGTGACCCTAACTGTATTAATTTGTAATACTAGCAAATTAAATTGAAGAGCATGAAACACATTGTTCTGATATGTCCTAGAGGAAAAAATTATCCATTACATCACCAGATGGAAAATAATGATTATACACCCTCTTTGAACAAAATAAAACTCATCAACATTCAACCATGTGCATGCACATATATGAACATATACACAGTGGGTCACCAGAAAAGGTCCCACTTGGCTGCATACAGCATTACTAATTTAAAACTGTAGCATGGCATAAAAATGGACCATAGAGAACAACCAGTTTTAGATAAATGGGAAACTGTACAGCATTCTTTTATCTCAGATTAGGAAAAAATTACTTCGCCATTACATTGTTAAAATGTTGAGAATGAAGAAATAAACTGCTATGGACAACTAAAATACAAACCAATTTTTGCGGGTGGGCGGGGGGGGGGTACCAGGAATTGGAATCAGGACTTGCATTTGCCAAGCAGGCACATATGCCACTGAGCTATATCCCTGGACCCATGAACCAAATTTTGAAGATGCTACAACTCTCGGATAAATCAGGTATTCTTAACTAAATGCCTAGCATCAAGCCATAGAGATAGATAGATAGTACAAAAACTTAAGGCTCCTATCATCCTTCACAGCAAATATAAAAGTTAAATAGGGTTGATAACACAGACTGTAAAATAACTGTGTTTACAATAAAATTTATATTCCTTGGCCTAATTTAGTAAGGCCTCCTAATTTGGTCCCTGCTTACTAGTGCCATCCATTTTCTGACATTTGCCTGTACTCACAGTGGCTTACCGCAACAATCATCTTTAACTTCTTCAATACGACAATCCTATTTGTATTTGAGTTACTGCCTTTGTAAGGACTCATTCTTCTGTGTACACACACACACCCCACACCCCACAAACACACACACACACACACACACACACACACACAAAATCATTGTATGCCTGGTTCATAACAAGGATCATGTTTGTTACTTACATATGCCAAAGCATCACCTTGTCAGAAGAGGCCTTCCCTTACTATCTAAATTAACTCAGGGAGAGGAAAAAATGGCAGTCAGCACCAACAACTCAGCTTTCCTAGGACAAAGTACTTACAGTCTAGAAAACAGTAGCTTAAAGAGTCAGCATACTTAAAGGTTATCTCATAACCAGAAGCTAACTGACCAAATAAATACAGGTTTAGTTGGCACAGAAGAAATAAAGCAGAAAGGGTTCATCTAGCAAACCGTGCTACTACAAAGGCTGGCTAGCTGCCAGCTGGGAGATAAATTAGAACTACCAATTTTTGTTCACAGAATCAAAAACCTGCATCAGGATTGAGAGAATCACAACAGTTGGATCACACACTGAAAATGTGGATACTACTTCCAGAGTGACATAAGGCAACAGTGGGTGAGTGACTCTGGTACAAAAGCCACCATCACAATGGATAGAGAGCTGGAGGGTAAGTCCCAGTGCTTAAGCCTGGACCCCAGAGCCACTCCTTGGCTCCAGGTCACTCTCCATTCTACCAGCTCCCCCGAATAGATGAATGAAGGGCAATGAGAGGAGACACCCAAGAGTTGGAAAACATACTTCAAGGAGTCCCCCTGAGGGCTGGGACTTGTGAGCATAGACCTGGTTCCTATAGTCAGAAGCTTGGTTCACCCTGAATTACACAGGACTCGAAGCCCACGATGGCATCTGTTCTCACTGGATGTAGAGATCTGCACCTATAACCATTGTGGAGGCAGAAAGCCATGGCAGACTTCCACCATAAAAAGATACTCCATGCTTCACCTCTGCCATTTAGTCCTACACTGAGGAAAAGCATCACACATTGAAAAGAACAAAAAAACTTTGTTTTATTATTTTCTCATGACACTGTTACGGTTTTTTACTTTTAATTCAAAAAAAAATTTCTTGCAGGACTCAATCTCACAAAGCCCAAAGTGGCTATACAGATTGAATGCAATTCTGATCAAAATTCCAATAGCATATCTCACAGAATTAGGGAAAACAATCCTAAAATCCATCTGGAATCAGAAGAAAACTGTAACAGCACAAGCAATTCTGGGCAAAAAGATAAGGCAGGGGGCATCACAATCCTTGACTTTATAACAGAGAGGAAAAAATAGACTATGAAGCTACTGTGATAAAAACAGCATGGTACTGGCAAAAAAAACCCCAACAACGACAACAAAAACTGGACCTGAAGATCACTAGAACACATCAGAAGATGCAAAAACAACTTCAGACAAATTCAGCCAGGCTTATCTTTGACAAGGGTGTTAAATACCTTCACTGGAAGAAAGATAGCCTCTTCAATAAATGGTGCTGGGAAAAATTGGCTCAGCACAATCCAAAGATTAAAATTGGACTGAATCCATTATCTTTCACCATGCACTAAATCTGAAATGGATTTAAGAATTAAAGACTAAAACAGAAACATTAAATCTGCCAGAAAATACAACAGGTAAAACTCTTGGAGACACTGGTATAGGCAAAGACTTTATAAACATATAAAGAACTCAAAAATTCAGACTTTTTAAAATTCAAACATCCAAGTCAAAAATGGGAATCTGAGATTAATACATACTTCTCAGATGAAATTCAAATAGCAAATAAATATACAGAAAAATAATCAATATTCTTGGTCATTTGAGAGAAACAAACTAAAGCAACACTGAGATTCTATCTCATTGCAGAACCAATAGCTGTTATCAAGAAATCAATCAATAACAAATGCTAGAGGGGCTGTGGGGAAAAAGGAACTCTGCTCCACTATTTGTGGGAGTGCAGATGGATGCAACCACTTTGGAAATCAGTGTGGAAACTCCTCAAAAAACTAGGATTGAAGGCCCCATTTGACCCAGCTATTCCCCTATGGGGAATCCTCCCAGAAGAATTAAAAACATCATTCTACAGCACTCATGTTTATAATAGCACAATTTGTCACAGCTCCATCTTGGAAACAAACCAAATGTCTACGGACCGAGAAACGGATAAAATGATGTGCTCATTTTATACAATGAAGTACTACTAAGCCATAAAGAAGGATAACCTTCAGGCTTTCATAGGTAAATGGATGGAACTGGAAAACTTGTAAGTGTGAAGATCACACAGTGATCAATCTGAGAAGCTCAAAAGGTAATGAAGATCCAAAATGTACAATTGATATTGTCAAAGTTAAAGAAACTGCTGAGAATGGGATGGTGGCAGAAAAAAAACATATCTATACACAATAGCTAAGATAATTATACTACTAATTTTTATTTGTTCAGTTACTGGAAGAGTTTGTGTTTATACTGTTTGATCAGTTCTGCAAAGCAACTACTTTGAAGATAGTAATATATAATGTAATAGCCAGTGTTAATTTCCTATTATCTTATTTTGAAATTATGTATCATTGTTTTATAGGTTTTTCTTTCCCTTTAAAATAAAAAATAAAAGTGAGACCTTCAGCCACATTCATGGGACCCCTCCACCCCTACAGTACCAGCCCAAGCCCAGGTCTGGCAAGTGTGTGGGAGAGCTTCCATGCTTCCCTGCACCCCCGGACCTCCCCGGACCAAGCCCAGGCCCACACCATGAGTGAGACCTTCGGCCATGTGCTTGGGAGCCCACCACCCTGCTCAAGCCAGCTCAAGCCCAGGCCCCACGAGTGTGTGGGAGAGCTTCCTCACTCCCCTGTGCCTGCCGGACCTCCCTGGACTAAGCCCAGGGCTGCCCGGTCAGTGAGAACTTCGATCGCGCTTTCGAGACCCCTCCACCCCTCCAGAGCCAGCCCAAGTTCAGGCCTGGGAAGTGTTCTACCAAAGCTCTACATCAAAGGTCAGAGGACAGCGCTATATAAAATGACAAAAAGAAGGAGCAAAATGCAATCTCAGGCCCCAAGCCCACCCAGAACAAGTGCAGAGGACACTAACACAAAACAAACTGGGAATCACACAGCTGAAATGGCTGAATTAATAGCATCTGAAGTAAAGAAAAAGCCACAGAAAGGTACAGAGGAGCTCAAATCAGAAATAACCTCTGAAAAAAAAAATAAATCTCTGAATTAATACTGTCTGAAGTAAAGAATCAAATGTGGAAACATATAGAGGAAATGAGATCAGAAATAATCTCTGTAGTAAAAGAATTAATAACTGCTACTCAAGAAGACACTGATAAACAAATAGAAATTAGAAAAATGTCAGATTCCTTGAATGAGTGATACAGGAAAGAAACAGACTGCCTGAAGCAGAGCCAAAGAAATATAGACGAAATTAAAATCTCAATCACAAGACTGCAAAACCATTTCAGTGTAAGTGAAAGCAGAATGTCAGATCCTGAAGAAGCCCTCGTAGCTAGTGAAAAGGAAAGAAAAGATCACTTAAAAACAACTAGGATGCAGGAAAAAATAATTCAACACTTCCAAAACGATGGCAGATGAACAATGTGAGACTAAAAGACATTAATGAGAAAGAAGGAGTAAATACAAATAATATAAAAAGAATATGGGCAGAAGTAATAGCAGAAAAGAATTTCATGATGTCAAAACCAACCCTACACAGACTACTAAAAGATGTTCTAGAGAGGGACCAAAATGATCAGAACTCCACAAACAAAAACAGAAGGAACTCACAAAACGGGGCAAACAATTAAACACAGGAGAAAAAGGAGTGAACAACAGCACATAAATAACATGCTAATTGTAAGTCAATACATCTCAATTGTAACCATCAATGTAAATAGATTCGATACACAAATTAAATGAAATAGGATTAGGAAATAAAATCCAACAATATGCTGAATATAAGAAACACACTTAACTCATAAAGAAATTCATAGGCTGAAAGTTAAAGGATAGAAAACAAAATTACATGGCCCAGCACCTCAGAAAAAAGCAGGGGTAGCAATCCTGCTCTCAGATAGTCTCAACATCAAGCCAAGAATCATCAAACGAAATAAAGAAGGCTATTATATACTGGTTTGTGGAAAAATTCAAGAGAAAGAGGTAATACTCATAAATGTACATGCACCAAACACGGGAGCACCCAACTGTATGAGACAAATCTTGATGGACATGAAAAATCTAATATCCAATACTACAATCTTAACAGGAGACCATAACACCCCCTGTCCCAAAAAGATAGGTCAAGCAAACAAAAAATTAGCAAAAATGTAGCAGAACAGAACCAGAGCTTGGAACATATGGCTTAGTGGACATATACCGAGTGTCCCACCCAACCACAGGTGAATATACATTTTTTTCAGGTACACATGGGTCATTTTCTAAAATAGACCACATAGTGGTCCATATATCATGCTTAAGTATATGCAAGAAAACAGAAATTATCCCATGCATCTTATCTGACCGCAGGGTGACGAAACTGGAAATAAATGAGACAAGAAAACAGAATAACTGCATAAATACATGGAAATTAAACAACACTCTACTCAGCAATCAATGGGTCACAGATGAAATTAAACAAGAAATTCAACAATATCTACGATTCAGTGAAAATTCAAACACAACTTATTGGAATTTATGGGATGCAATGAAACCAGTTCTGAGAGAGAAATTTATAGCTGTGAACTCACACTTTACGAAAACAGAAAGGGAACAAATAAACACCCTAAGGTTGCACCTCCAACATCTAGAAAAGGAAGAGCAAACCAAACCCACAGCCCAAAGAAGGTAAGAAATCATAAAGATTGGAGCAGAAAGTAATCCAAAGATGAAAAAAAAACAGTTCAAAGAATTAACAAATCAAAAATTTGGTTCTTTCAAAGATTAAATAAAATTGATAAGCCCCAGCTAACTTTATCACAAAGAGGAAAGAAAAACTTCAAATACAAGCAATAAGGAATGAAAACGGTGTAAGTACTACAGACCCAGTGGAAATGCAGATTATCAATAGCTACTTTGAGAATCTTTACTCTCTCAGAATACAAGACACAGAAGAAATGGACAGATTCCTACCAGGGTACAAATTACCAAAACTGAATCAAGAAGATACAACTTTCAATAACCCAGTAACAGCCAATGAAATATAAAATGCAATAAAAAACCTACCATCAAAGAAAAGTCCAGGTCCGGATGGATTCACAGCTGAATTCTACAAGAAATTTATGGAAGATATAATTCCTATATTTCTCAAACTCTTCAATGAAATTGAACAGGAAGCAATACTCCCAAAATCATTCCTGGAGGCAAGTATTATATGATACTAAAAGCAGGGAAAGACGCAACTAAAAAAGAGAACTACAGGCCAATCTCCCTCATGAGCATAGATGCAAAAATCCTCAATAAAATCCTAGCAAATAGAACACAGAAAATCATCAAGAATATTATACGCCCTGACCAGGTAGGATTCTGCCAAGAGATGTAAGGATGGTTCAATATACACAAATCTATAAATGTAATACACTAGATCAATAGAGCCAGATCTAAAAACTACACGATCATCTCAATTTCTGCAAAAAAGATTTTGACAAAGTCTAACACTCATTCATGTTCAAAGTCCTACAGAAAATTGGAGCAGATGGTCTCTACTTCAATCTGATTAAAGGTATCTATCTATGACAACCCAATGGGTAGCATAATTGTAAATGGGAGAAACTGAAATCTTTTCCTCTCAGATCTGGTATAAGACAAGGACATCTGCTATCACTACTTCTATTCAATATACTTCTGGAATCATTAGCTAGAGCAATTAGATAAGAGAGAGAAATAAAAGGAATAAGAATAGGTAAAGAAGAAGTTAAATTATCACTATTTGCAGATGACTTTACTTGGAAAACCCAAAAAACTCCACCAAGAAGCTACTAGAAATGATACCACAAATTCAGTAGCATAGCAGGATACAAAGTCAATACCCAAAAGTCAATAGCATTCTTGTCCAAAGATAACAGACATACTGAGAAGGAAATTAGAGAAACAATATTTTTACAATAGCAACGAGGAAAATGAAATACCATGGAATTCATCTAATTAAAGAAGTCAAAGATCTTTTCAAGGAAAATTACAGTACTCTTAAAAAAAAGAGATTGTCGAGGATTTCAGAAAATTGAAAGACATTCCCTGCTCCTGGATAGGAAGATCCAACATTGTAAATATGGTCATACTCCCAAAATTGCTGTACAGATTTAATGCAATCCCTATCAAACTACCACTAACATACCTCCCAGATCTAGAGAAATTGTTCCTAAAATTTATTTTGAACCAGAAAACACCAAGAATAGCAAAGGCAATCCTGGGCAACAAAGACAAGGCAGGAGGCATTACCATTCCTGACTTGAAATTATACTACAAAGCTACTGTGATAAAATCAGCATGGTACTAAAACTAAATAGACCAGAGGATCAGTGGAACAGATTAGAAGATGCAGAAGCCGCTACAAACACAGTCAGTCACCTTATCATCGACAAAGGGGCCAAACATGTTTACTGGAAGAAAGATAGTCTCTTTAACAAATGGTGCTGGAAAAACTGGTGCTCTACATGCCGAAAACTAAAACTTGACGCAGGTCTTTCACAATGCACTGAGCTAAAGTCAAAATGGATTAAAGATCTAAACGTTAAAACAGAAACACTAAATCTGCTGAATCTCCTAATCTTGAAGATATCGGGATAGGCAAAATGTTCATGAATAAAAATCAAATTGCACAGGTAATACTTGAAAGAATTAACAACTGGGACCTCCTCTTATTGAGAAGTTTTTGCATGTCAAAAGAATTTAACAACAAAGTGAAAAGAAAAACCCACAAATTTGGAAAGCATCTTGAAAAAAATGTGCTATCCTGGTTACTCTGAATTAAACTGCCCAAAAGAAAGTGGGAAATCAGAGAATTAAGTTTGCAGGAGCATGAGTTGGAGGTCCTCTGTTTCAGACATGTTTGTTGAAAACTTGACATATATGAAAACCAAAGGAAAATAATGCAGAGAACTGAGGACTGATTTACATATTGCATAGAGTAAGCAATACTTAAATAGAATTCAAGGAATAATGAAAGAAGGGGAAAGACATAAACCATCAAGATTATAGTGCTCTTGGATACTACAGTTCCTCAAAAGCCTAGTGCAAATATCTGTAATGCTTTTTATCATTGCTTACATTACATTATAAAAGAAGAAAAGGCATTATTTGATGGTTGGAATAATATTGGTCATCTGCACTTAGTATTATAACATTTATTTTTTATTTTCTATGAGCAATCACCCATTAACAATATGTTTTTAAATAAGTTTATTGAGAAATAAATACAAATGAGACAGTTTCAAAACCGATTATTAGCAAAGTTTCAATAATTAATACATTGCATATTGTTGTCTTAGTGGTTATTCATTGTACAAGATGCAGACATGATATCCTGTCCACAAACACTATTAGAACATCTCTCTATTCACTGGATTAAGAGAATGCAGCTCTATAGACTGGATCAGGAAGCAAAATCCACCAATATGCTGTACAAGACTTCATGTATCAATTGACTGGCTTTTTGACCAGCTGGTAATTTTCATAGTTCGATGATTTGTACCTTAGGAAGACAATTCAAAATAAAAACGTAAGAGCATAAGTAATGCTCGGTCCTGGGTTCATGGCTGACTTAGAAATAAATTTTCTGCAAGATTAGAATTCAGTGTAATGTTGCTAAAGCTCTTTATCAATTTGAATGTGGGGAAATTAGAAAAATCATGTACTAAAAATGAAAAGGTATTGTATACTATACATCTTAGTTTTGGAATATGTCTATAAAATAAGTGTGTGTACATTGTTCTTAAATTCTGTAATTATTTTAAAGAAAAAATCTTTTAAATCACATTCCCATTGTTAAATGATAAACTATCTTCTAAATCTAGAGAAATATATAAGAAAACTAAGAAATCTTATTGGTAAATATCACTTTTTGTGTTATGTTCTAGACATTTCTTTAAAATAGGCATTTAATTGATAAATCATCACTTGCCCTCTGATCTGCTTCTTGATTTGGAATTTTTCTTTTTCATGTATTAATGTTTAGTTTTGAATTTTGGTTATGTAGCTTTTACTGTTTTCAATGTGAAAATATGTGCTCTTTTACTTATCATTGTTTCATTTTCAACACTGCTGTGGTTTGAAATTTCACATTTCTTATTATTTGTTCAATCCTATGAGGTTTCAGACCACTGTTCTTGATCCTTCCTTTAGTTTTTTAACTCAATGATACTTTTTGATGTGTGTATATGTGACATGCATGACAATCTTTACTGTTCTCTATGTCAATTGTATGAACATAATGTTTGTTTACTGTATATAAAAAAATAAAATAAAAAAGAATCAACATGAAAATCTTCCTATCACCCTCCATATACATGTCATTTTTATTAAACTTCCAGCAAAACTTTAGCCTACACTTAGAAGGCTTTCTGTTCCTGCATCCCCTGCAGGAATCCCATAATCCCTAGACTCTCTGCTTCATTGAATTTTCTACTCTGCCCTCTAACAATCCACTTTATTATTGCAAACTTGCTTGTATTTTCAACCCATTCAGTAATTCTTCGAGCATCAATTTCCTTGCCTACCATCTACCTGTTATATGGCATAACCCTCTGTGGTTTTGTTGCTAAATTCCTACTGCTAAATTGTTAAACATAATTACAAATATCCACCTACAAATATGCTGCCCAAGGTTATTCATTTCTTTACTCTAAATTTTTTCACTCTTAGAATCTTTGAGTATTCCAACTCGTCATTTACTGGGTGACTAATGGAACATTAAAATATCAACAAATTAAAATGTCAGTAATATCTCATTTAACTCTTTGCAAAAAACTGATAAAAATCACTGCACCTAAACTTCTTCCTTCCTGGAATAACACTAAATCTAATGTACACATCTCTATGTACAAATCCCTCCATCTTTGCTCTAGACTTCCATAGCTTTTTTTTCTTTTTAAGCACTGCTACCCTCTTCCTCATATCTGTTTAGTATAGAACACATAATCAGTATATGTGAAAGATACAGAATGGACACTAAGGAATCTTAAGAGTATAAATGAGCACTGTGTCATTGTCACAATGATTTTGTGTATTGGGCTCTTCTATTTTTGTAACTTCCAGTGAGTGTTTGCTTATTCTCTCCTGGCAACTTGGTTTCTAAGACTCTAGACTTGGCTTTCCTTCTACTATTCTATTCATTCTTTCTTAGCACCCTTTGTAGGATTTGCAAAAGGACGTCTGTTATAAGACCTTTAAGTGACTTTACTTAGATATCTTTCCTGGGTCCTGGTTTTTTTTAATCCGAACTTGTTATGAAGTAATTACAACTATTTCTACTGTTTTTGCTAGCACAGCTCACCTAATGAATCTTTATCTTCAATTCAATCTAACTTGAAATTTCAGATTCATATGTTAAAATTTTCTAGTTGTCTTCATTTAATTCCCAAATCACATATCAAATTGGACCTCTCTGCTCCGCCCTGCATCTCCTGTGCCTAAGTATTTTTTTCCTCTAGGTCTCTATATCTCAATATAAGAATTATTATAGATTAGACTGGTCAGCTGAGAAAACTAGATGTCAGTTCAAACTCCTATGCCCACCAACTCCCAAATCCAATCAAAGATCAAGTACTGTATAACCAATTCTTCCTTCTTAGTACTTTTTAAACGTTTCTACTACTTTGTTTGTGATGTTTCTTTCCAAAGTAGTCTATTATTTCTCATCTTGGAATATTGTAACAGCTATTTAACTAATTATTCAGCGTGCAGTCTTGCCTCACCACTGTATTTATTTTACCACAGCAACAACAGTATTTATAAAATGCAAATGTGACCATAATATTTCTTAGAAATATAAGTTGCTTCATGATGCTAGTGTTCAGTCATATTTCTGGTCATTCCTTTTAAACTCTATACTAAAATTCTTTCTGTCTTTATACTAAAATTCTTTCTGTTTAACAGAGGGAATGTATGTAGCACAAACTCTTAACATTGGCAAAAAGCAATTCATTCTTCAGTCTGTAGTTTAGAAAGGTATGTTGCCTTCTTTGATCTATTACTATTCCAAGTTTAAACTGGATTTCCCAATAATACACAACCCGATTATACAGCTAACTCCTTTTGGAAGGCAATATCCTGTATCTTACCTAGCCATTTACTTTCTCCTGCCTGACATTCACAAATCAAGGCAGTTGATCACTACAAGAGGGCATTCAGAGCTATGTTTACGAGCTGGGGAGATGGCTCAGAAGAATAAGCACTTCCCTGGCAAGTGCAAGGGCCTGAGTTCAATCCCCAGTCCTTGCATCCCCCCCCCAAAAAAAAAAAACCCAAAAACAAACAAGAAAAAAATGTTTATATTCTTCAGTATTTTACTTCCAGCACTCAGAACAATGCTTTGTATACAGAAGACATTCAAATAGCTACTGAATGACATCAAACTTTAAAGGTGTTACAAATTTAAGAGTTGTGATGAGCTATTCATGAGGGTGTGCATAGTAATCCCAGCTACTAAGGAGGCTAAGGCGGGAGGATCACAGCTCAAGACCAGTCTGTATAATTTAGTGACACCTCTCAAAATAAAAAGGGATGGGGATATAGCTCACGCTCCTTTAGTTCAATGCCCAGTACTAGAAGAGGGGAAGCAGGAAGTGTCATGCCATCACTTATAAGTTGGTCATTCTGTCATCCTTTAGAATTGCATACAGTAATATATATATATCACATATATATCATATATATGTATCACATTAATATGCTATAGAAATCAGGAATTGCAACACTAGCCTCAAAAATTTTTCATTAAGAACTACACATATAAAATGGACATTTTACCTCTAAACATAACTTACATATACTATTGGGAGTGAAGCCTACCATATCTCAGGTAACTAGGACGAGGTCAGTGCTTCTTTTGAGTTGTGCAGGGCCCCATCAGAAGTGTACAAAGTGCAGGGAGCTAACACACACTTTCAGTTAGTGACTTGGCCTCCACTGAAATAAGATACACAACTCCTCTCCTGTAATTCATGTAACCTTCCAAAGTATGATGTTTTGTTGAAGATTAGAGGTTCATCCTGTTCTGGATCTTACACTCCCCTTAACTTCTATGTAAACAGTCTCTTATGACGACTGCATATGTAAACATGCTGCAGTATCAGGCAGTCCTTTCTCCCATCAGGAGGTGGAGCTCTACCTGACCTCAGCTTTTTGACTTATGTCTTCATTTCTGCACCTTCCACCATATTCCCTCTGGAATTTGAAGAGCTGCACTGGATGCAGCAATATTCTAGGCTCTCAAATCATGGTAACTAATTAATTACTTGGAAATATATTTATTTTGTTAGCTTTCCCCTGAAAATTCATTATTAATATAGGTTAATCTGGGTATCATAACTTGAACTTTTCAAACAGAAAATTCTTGTAGTTGTGGGAATTTTTACATAGGTAACAATTAATGGACAACATGGAAGTTAATTTTAAAATGAACTTCAGAAGAAGAGCTTTGAAAATCCACAGGGGGGTTAAAAAGAAGAGTATACTGGCTTAAGTCCTAATGGAAGAAATGTTAAAGTATTAGAATAATTAGGGACAATACAACAGATTTCAGAAAACTTATGACAACACGGAGAAAGGAAGATGGAGAAAAGATATTAAACAACTGATGAATATAAGTGAAGGTGCCAAATGGGTAAAGTTTAGTACATTCATCTGACCATATACTAAGTAGTGCACAAGTGCCAGGTGCTGTACAAATGGCTCCAACATGGCTTCTGATCTCACAAGGGTTATACTGAGATAGGAGATAAAAAAGGAAATAGATTAACACTGACTATATATTCTGTAGGATACCATAAAGGAATTAAGAACAGTGACAAAGGGCCAGCCAAAAAGCTCAATGGATTAAAGCACCTGCTTAGGCCGACTCAGCAGCCAGGCCAGCAAGCTGTGCCAGCATTGCCCCCAGAGCATGCTGAGAGGGCAACTGAGACTGGGAGTGGTGGCACAGATAGATCACTAGGAGTCTGATCTACACAGTGGGACCCTGTAGATCCTGTACTAAAATAAAAAACAAAAAAACAAAACAAAAAAAGTGGCATGTAGGAGGGGCTCAGAAACTAGAACTGACTTTGTATATCTGAACAGAGCTAGACAGACAAGAAGATAGACATGCACATCCCAGGTAAGAGCTTAATTTCATTATTAGTGAGATGGTAAACCACTAAATATGTACAAGCCAAGTCAGAAAATGAAAATATTTTTTCTTCAATGAAATGACTCCAGCTAATTAGGTGAGTGCAGGAATTTAGATATGCTCAGATAACTTTTTATTGTACCTTAGGCAGTAAATTCATCTTTTTAATCAAATCTAAATCCACATCATTTTATATCAACTTCAATCAATTATTTAATTATTACTAGTTTCTTCATCAATAAAGCCAAATCATTCTCATCTAATTCTAAAACTATGATAACACTCTGTAGTGGAAAGCAAGGAAATTTTGAAAGAAAACTAACTGGCACAATTGTGAGTACCCTGTATTTTTTAATGTAGGCTACTAAATTTTTTATATATAAAGTCTGAAAAAATGTTCTTCAAAAGATCTTATGTAAAAAGGCAAAGATGTATTACATAATAATAAATTGAAAATGTTCTAAGTGCACAGGCTGGCCAAATAGCTCAGTGGATTAAAGCACCTGCAAGCAGGTACAGGGGCCGGGGGTTAGATTCCCGGGCCTGCTGTGCTGGCCCTGTCCCTGGGTGCACTGAGATGGCAACTGAGACTGGGCATGGTGGTGTGTGCCTGTAATCCCAGCTCTTGGGAAGCTGCAAACATGCAGAACACTATGAATATGATCTACTAGTGAGACCCTAAACACCCTGTAGATCCTTCCCTAAAATACAAAAAAAGGAAAGAAAGAAAATGTTCTAAGTACAAACATAAGTATTACAGCACATAAAATTGCAGGTAAAATTTATAGCAACCTAGAGGAGAGAGTTAAAATTTATAAGGCGGTCATGATAGAAGCCAAGACCTCTTGAGCAACTTGTTTGTCAAGCTTTACATTTACAGGCCACTGTGCAGTTAAGGAATAAGGTTATTTAGAAAAAAGGGACACTGCAAAAATGGATAACCAAGTCCATAATACCCAGAGACTTGAGACAAGATACTCCCCCACTGGCTAATTTAAGGTGCCAACCAAAACCCTTATGCTGATAAGCACTCCAATAATCCTTTTCCCCTACTCCATATTTTACAAATATAGGTGAAGTATCCCATCTTAGTTCCCTGAGAATATACTTTCACTAATTATGCACTACACTCTGCTCTAATAAATTTCCCCTAGGGATTTGCCTCAGTGTATCTGCAATTGGATTCTTTCCTTGAAAGAACAGGACCTCCCCGGGACACGACAGATCTCTGGCCTTTCCTGTTAATCCTCCAGGTAACAATAATATGCAAAAACAAAACGCTATTCCCAAAAGACAGCTAATAGCTGAGAATGTTCTTTCATCATAAACAACATTCCATACTCTTATAAGCCTGCAAAAACAGACATTCCAAAACTATTAATAAGTTAAATTTCCTTATATTTTGCAACTGCTATTTTCAGGTAAAAATAAAGTTACTTTTCACTTGACTGATCACAAAGAAGTCAGTCTAAAAATATTTCTAATGGTTTTGTTTTGGGTTTTAGCTGAATTAGAGATTTTTGTCTATTA
>NW_004524619.1:2547047-2549997 GCF_000260255.1 Octodon degus | reverse complement strand
TACAGGGTGTTCAGGGTCTCACTACTAGATTGGACTCCAGTGATCTGCCTGTTTACAGCCTCCCAAGAACTGGGAGTACAGTGTGCCACCACATCCAGTGTCAGTTGCCATTTCAGTGTGCCCCAGTGACAGGACCAGCATGGCAAGCCCCAGTGATTGAACCCCCAGCACCTGTGTCTGCTTGCAGTCACTTTAATCAGCTGAGCCATTTGGCCGGCCCTAGAAAAGGTTATAATGCCCCTTTATTTTTTTTATTTTTTATTTTTTTTTGGCAGAACCGGGGATTGAACTCAGATCCTTGTGCTTGCCAGGGAAGCGCTTATTCTACTGAGCCGTCTCCCAGGCCCCTAATGCTCCTTTAATGGGACATTTTATTCCTTTTTTTTTTTTTTGGTGGTAAGAGGGATTGAATTTAGGACCTTGCTCTTGCCAGGCAAGCACTCATTTTACTGAGCTATCTCCCTGGCCATCAATTACTATTATTTTGGGATGAAAGAATTTAGAATTTCATGTGATAATTTATTTTTTTTAATTTTAATTTTTATTTTTTTTTGTGGAACCGGGAATTGAACTCTTGCACTTACCAGGGAAGCGCTTATTCCACTGAGCTATCTCCCCGGCCCCCATCATGTGATAATTTATATACATTATATGTGACCAAACTTAACAGTACACAGAGACTATGTCATATTGTCTATGCTGTTCTCATATTTCAAAAAGAATTTCAAGAAATTAAGAATTTTAATTCACATGGGAAAACATCATTAAAGATTTTGCACATATACCTCCACAGTTCATTTTTCTACCTTTCTTCAACTACATAAGAAAATAAACCAATATGTTTTCCCTCCAATTCCTATTATCTTGTTAATAGGAATCCTTTCAGGAAATCTCAAAATCATTTAACAATACTGACTTCTGTAATAATCCTTTCAGGAAATCTCAAAATCATTTCAATACTGACTTCTGTAAATGCTAAAAAAAAGATTTGAGAAATTAAAAACATCCTGTTTATTAATGAAATCTACAACAGAATTTTTTTAAATTACACATGACTTCTGCAGGGTCCAACCACTGATGTAAGTCTTATCTTTAATTTAGAGAATGAGTCATCCATAGTCACAAATTCCCTAAAGATATGGCAGAAATGTGAAAAGGGCTTCAAAATACCTGAAGAAACCCAATGAAGATATAAATTCAAAAACATACTAGAAAGATGAAAATTCTTCAGGTAAATATGACAACCCCATTAAAATGCAATATACAGTTTTGTGGGGAAAAAAGGAAATCTAAGATAAAATAGACATCTTATATAAAATATTTACATATACAATGCACAAAACCCACTTTCTTAGCAACCTTTAAAGCTCTGGAGTAAGTTATTTACATGTCTTTCTTTCTGCGTGTGTGTGTGTGTGTGTGTGTGTGTGTGCTTATGTGTGTTTTGTATATATTTTTAACAGTTGACAGCTGTTGTAGAGCATACAGAGATGCCAAGCTGAATGAGGGTCTTGATTACTTCAAGATTAGCTATCTAAAGTTTCTATTCATTTTAAGTGTTGTTAGTTGGAAGAGTCATTAGTCACTTCCTTGTCTCATAGAGCATCAGCATACATTTACATTGTTAATGAACATTTGGGGTAAATGAATTAATGGCACTTTTAAACATCAATTCAATCCTAATAACTTAGTATGTCATAGAAATGTTAGGCTAAGATATAAACGAAAAGCCTTTTTAGTAAAGGTAACTATTCATTCCTGCGAATAATAAAGGCTAAAATTAATTTAAAATGTTTTTAACCAGGTTTTTAAAGAAAAAAACCTCAATATTTAGTGAAATAGACCAAAGAAAAAAATTCCCTTAGAAAACAACAGAAAACTATGTCATCAAATAAGCATATAAACCAGAAATAGCATTAAAATGTTGACATTATATATTTTTATCAGATATTCGGTCTCTCTTAAAACTCACAGTACTTTAACTGATTTGAGCTTTCCCTAGTAAGTATCATATTTAAGAGAAAAATATCTTGGTAAGGTTTTGTGCTTACTAAGATATTAAAATTAAAAGTCAATTTTTATATCATGAAAATATTCAAAACCAGTCTTAAATTTTACACATCAAAAATTAAAATCACAGAACAAATTTGTAGGACATATTCTATTCCACTGAAAACATCAATGTCACTAACATGATATAGATGGTGTTAAAAATGCAGAAGAAACATTCCATAATCACCTTACCTTCTAAAGAAATAGCCACTTTAAGAGTCAATTATTTCTTTAAAATTCTCTAACTATGACTTAATGGCATCGATATAGATGAAACAGGAATTTTATAGAATACATGAATTATGTGGACTAATTTATAAAGTTTTAAAAATAGTATCTCAATCCTAATATATGTATTTCATGAGTGAAATTTTAAAGTCACTGAGGAAATGAACATTATCGAATATTTAATAGACCATTTAACAATAAAGCTATAGTTTCAAGAATTCTCAGAAACTCATTATTTCCTTCTAAGAAAGCATGTTATTATCATCATTAAGTTAAAAAAACAAACAAACTTTTACTTGAGAGACAGTATGGTGATAATTGGTATGTCATGACAAGAAGTACGTATTTAGAAAACCAGAATGACAGGCATTCCAGGCATGACCCTTCTATTACACATTGTTATCTTCAGTGTAGTTGCCTGGTTCACAGGTATCAGCATGTATAGTTAAGTCAGGGTGAGAATCCTACCAATTAACTGCTAGTTTCGAAAACCTGCTGATGTTTCTCAGGATCATGGCCTTAAACAACTTGTGCGTATAAATGTACGGCTTTCATGTTCCCAGCTTTTCTCCTTGCCTTCTCCTCGTTGTCCAATCCTCAAGTTCTTGCTTTCCTTTTAATTGTGTTATACCTTTCTATTTGTATTTCTTCTTTTGAGTTCTTATACTAC
>NW_004524619.1:2533104-2546167 GCF_000260255.1 Octodon degus | reverse complement strand
CATTTGTATTTGAACCTTCTTGTTTAGTTAATGACTTTTTAAATAAATGACAATAAAATAAATAAGTGGCTAGTACTACTGCCTTTTCAAGGTACTCAGCAGTGTCAAGTGCCCTATGCATATTCAGGGAAGTGCTCTTAAAATTGTGCTGTTTAGGTTCATAGAATTACATCCATTGGACAGAGCTAACTCCAGTTGCCTTGCTAGACTGCCTAGCTGTGGCAGACAACAGCTACACACAAAACTTACCTCTAGACTTGTTTGAATAAATCGACAGGGGGTCAATGCCTACTTCTTGTTCTTCTGGCTGCAGAGGATGTCTAGTTTCAGATAAAGAATGATACATTGTGGGAACTGGACAGTGTCACCAAAAGTAGCTACCTAGAACACAAACACAAATACAGAGAAAAATAATAACTACAGTATCTTTTTCTTCTTGCATGACTAGAAATGCAAGACTGAAATGAGTAAATGAGCATTACAGATATTAACAAGCTTTTCACAGGCTCTAGGGACTGTTACTACACCTTTTCGGGATTATGCAAAAGAGCAAAAAAAGTGGCAAAACATTTATATATCAAGAATTTATCCCGTAATCTGAACTTAATTTATAACAATATCATTGATAAATCACATTTAGCTTCAGTAAAATGTTGTAAAAAAAAAACTAAACTTCAACTTAAAAAATTATTTTTATACTAATGCTGCAGGCAGCAGAGTTAGATAAAAATATTACAGGTAGTCAGACAGGGCTAGGCTCTGGAAGGAGATAAGACAGAAGACAAGATACAAGATACAACACTGAAATGTCTTACAACTGTGGGAGGCATGGATGCTCCTGCTGTGAGCCAGACCTAAAAACCAAAGAGCAAACAAATGCTGACCTCCCTAAAGATTAGCATCCCGGATTGATCATCACCCTGAGGAAGCCAGGAAGAATCATTAAACCAACTACTATCGGATGGCTACCAGATAAGGTCCTGTTCAACATTCATGCCCACTTGCTATGTGACTCCCTTCCGCATTTGGTCCTGGATTTAATCAATTTCACCTGAGCAATGGTGCTTGTAATCCCATTGGGTGACCATAGTTTTGTCCCACCCCACATCCACCTAAGCCAGTTCCCATTTTCTCCACCTTAGCCCTGCATGGTTTTGCCCTTTGAAAGTCCCTGGAAGAGACAGCTTCCAGGGGATCACACACTCCAGGACCCCCCTCCTGTCCCTCTCTCAGACAGGAGCTTTCTTTCCCTCAATAAATATATTGTTTATAATCTCCATTTGTTCCTAAAATTCATTTTTTGGTTTTAGAGAACACAAATTCATACAGGTCAGGTTGGGAGTTTCACTTACACTACATCAGTATCATTTACTTTACTAATACATTTACAACATAAACCTCCAAAATACAGAAGTCTGTATTTAAGTTTTCATGAATACTTTCTGATTCAATACAAGAACAATGTATCTATATTATTATTTCTAACAGGTCCCTAACATTCCAATATATAGGTATCATAATATGTATACCGAATTCCTTATTGGTAAGTAATTAGAAGGATTGCAGTTATTCAACACCATAAACAGTATCTCAGTAACTATGTGTCATATCCAAGATATTTCTTAAGGTAAATTTCCATAAGTAAGCTTTACAGTTGCTAGACTAAAATGTCCATTTAAAAAATAAGATTTTGCAATGCTTTGTCAAATTATGCTCCAGAAAAATTTGAATATAATAAAACAATTCATTTTCAGGACTCTAATTACAAATGGGTATTTCTCTTCATAAACCAATGGGATAGTCAAATTGTATATTGTTTGCTTGATACTTGCTAAGACTACTAAAGAGGTCCTTACATTTCTCTGGCAACTGTCTATTGTATTCTGTGAATGAAGCTCATAATTATATGAAAGCCTTTATCATACCATGCATATGCATACAGTTTTCCCAAGTCTATCTTTTAAGTTGTGTGACATAAGCAACTTTTCATTTTTATTCACCAAAATATACCTATACATCCATTATAGGTTTTTTTCCTCTGGTGTTATACTTGCAAAAATGACCACTTACTTATATTTTATTATTTTAAGATTTCTCCCTTACTTTTTATTCCAAATCTTCTTATTCTCAATAATTCTAAAGAAAGCTAAAAAAAATTTTTTTTTGAATTTCCAAGGTATACCAACTGTTTTATGTTAAATGCTTGCCAAAGCTTTTGTGTTGAATGCTTGCTGGGGACTTTGGGGAAGGGTGGAAACTTGAGAAGATGGGGCATAGTTGTAGACACTAAAGCCACTAGGCGTGTAACCCTAAGCAGTACAGGAAACCTATCCTTTCCTCTTTGCTTCACTGGTTCCTGGCCATCATGAAGTCACAAGCTGTTCTCCAACATATGAGCCCTGCCACAAATTTCTGCTTCATCAGAGCCTTGAAAGCAACAGAGGCAATTTACTAAGGACCAAACCAACCATGGACCAAAATCTCTGAAACCAGGAACCAAAATAAATCCTTCATCCTTGAAGTTGATTTTGGTAGGTACTTTTTCACAATGATGGAAAGTTAATACACATATTAAAGCCAGGTTAATCACATAACATTCAAAAGAATATAATACAGTCTTCTAAATTTCAAAGTCTGAGAAAACATGTGAGGGATAAGAAATTAGGAAAAATAGGTGGATGAAGGAAGTTCAAAGAAAATGAGCTCTTAATTCTATAGGATACAGTCTGTATTTAAGGAAAAAAGTTTTCAGAGATGCTCATTAAACACAAATCCACACTCCCCAGTACAAACTGCTAATCTAGTCCATTCACTTTCTTATAAAATGTTCATCTTATAAAACACTAATAAATATTTCTGATTTTTTTCAAAACCTTCTAACCGCTTCATCCAACTATAATCACAGGACAATACTCTGAAGTCCTACTGCCCTGGAACTTGGCTGAATGAACAGAAACAGAAGGCAAGAGAAAAGAGAAAATTTTTGATTTGTGAACATTAAACAAGAATTCCTAGGGCCGGCCAACTAGCTCAGCAGATTAAAGTGCCTGCAAAGCAGGTGCAGGGGCAAGGGGTTTACTCCTGGGCATGCTGAGATAGCAAATGAGACTGGGCATGGTGGCACACACCTATAATCTCAGCTCTAGGGAGGCTTTAAACAGGTAGGTTACTATGAGTCCGATCCAGTACTAAGACCCTGAACACCCTATAGACCCTTCCCTAAAATACAAAAAAAAAAAAAAAAAAAAAAGAATTTTTATATCCAGATAATACCAAGTCCATACATGTAAAGTAACTGTCATTTGTTTATCAGAGCAAATCAATAAGTGCATATAGAAACAACTGTACAGAATATACGTAGAAGAGGAAAGAAAAATGTAGATGATCAATTACACCTAATACAGACTCTGTTTAATTCTATTTTTCAAATAAATGAAAAGTCTATTAAATACAGTAAGGATCTGCAAACTCAAATATTTAATGAACTAAAATTATTAATTATAGCTAACATTTATAAACAATAAGTACCAAGAAACTGAATGCTTCATTGTCAATTATCACTTCCTTCTTTCTACAACCTGATATGTCATCATCCTTATTTTCATTTTATGAAAATAAACCAAAGTCATTTATTTTCTAGAGGCTAGATTTACATAATTAGTAAGTATCAAAGCTAAACTTCAAGCATACTGTCTTCCAAAGAGTCCACATTCCTTCTCCTATAGTACATGGAGCTTTTTAGAAAGTCAGAGACAAACCAAATACTAAAAACAGAAGAGTATAACAAGACGGTGTCTATGAAGAATATGAACAACCTTTATTCTGCTTAAACTTTTTCAGTAAATTACTAATCTAGAATTTTGTGTGAAATCTCAATGTATTATGGCAAAAAATACAAATTAGCAAATACTGTACAGAACACATTTACCCATATTTCAATACTGTAAATGATCCATAAGCTATTTTAAGTAACCTTCCTATTCTCCATACATTTTGCTATATGCGTAAAACATTTTAAGGTTTTGAAAATAACTATGCCAAATTAACTGCTACATTGTCTAATCTCATAACATTAATTATTTTTATGTATTATTTCCACTATTACAGGTTTCATACACTGAAAAGGTGAAAATCAAGATTTTAGAATGCTACACTTCATAAAAAATAGACAACTAATCACAAAACTAGTATCAAAGTCAATTTTATTTTATTTTATTTTTTTATGAGCAGAATATATTTATTGAGAGAAAGAAAGCTCTTGTCCAAGAGAGGGACAGGAGGGGGGCCCGAGTGGGTAGTTCCCCCTCAAAGTCATTTTTAAAATGGACTGTTAGGCTAAGAATGGTTGTACATGCCCATAATCCCATCTACTTGGGAGGCTGAAAAGCAAGAGGATTTATCAGTTCAGCCCAGAGATCAGCTTGAGTAATATTGAGAAATTATTTGAACAAAGCAAAATGCAAAAGAACAATAAAAAAGGAGTTTATATAATTAAAATAAGATGGTCTACAATATGATGATCCTCATATTCATTTAAAATGTTAAAAGATAGTTAGAAACATTTTGCTTACTTAAAAAAATCTTCTAGGAAAGACTCAGTAAAATTAGCGTTAATTCTTTACAACTTGTCAAGATTACGGTAATAGCCAATAAGGAGAATACAAAAAAAAAAAAAAAAAAAAAAAAAAAAAAAAACAATATACAAACATTCTGTACAATATCAACTATCTCTTGTTATATCTCTAGATGGAAACTGAGTCATTGAAATGATGCTATAATTAAGCAAAGCAAAAATGCTGATCAGTAATAATGACTTTTTTTTAAAAAAAAATGTATTTAGTACAGGGTCTCACTATGTAGATCAGACTCGTAGTGATTCTCTTGTTTTCAGCCTCCCAGGAACTGGGATTATAGGCACACGCCACCATGCCCAGTCTCATTCACCTTCTCAGCAAGCACCCTGAAGAGCAGGGCCGGCATGGTGCCTATGCAGCATGGTGCTTTATTTACTTCACTGAGCTATCTGACAGACCCTGTAATGAATTATTTTGATCTGCTGAAGAAAATGTGTTGATGTTATTATTAGATTTCTTTTAATTATAGATTTAAAGAATAACCGAATTTAAAAGTAACTTATTAAGTTGCTACAATAGGGTATTATTTTTCTTTGATTTAAATATTATTTTAGTTTTTTAGAATATAAAACAATACTTAATTATATCATGTCTTGTCACTGTGGTTACCTTATAAAATCATACTGAAGCCTAGCCTGCTGATGCACGTCTGTAATGCCAGCATTTAGGAGGCTGAGGCAGGAGGATTACTGTAAACTAGAGGCTAGCTTGGGCTACATATTAAATTTGAGGCCAGCCTTTCCTACATGATGAGATTCTGTCTCAAAAAATACTTATTTAAAATAAAATCACAATGAAATGTTGTTTCAAATGTAAAACAATTTAAGAATTTCCAAGTGTAAGAAAATATCTGACAATTGCAAGGCAGAATATCAAATCTTTAAACTCATCTATATTTATTTTACTCACTATTATGAATTCCTTAAATATAGACTCTTGTAATACTAGATGAAAATTCAAAGTGAAAACTTCACAGTAGTTTTTGCAGTCTGAGATTCTTAAACATTGTAGATATCATTACATTAACATTTTGAAACTTACAATGGTCCATTACTTCTTAAATTTGCATTAAAAACTTAATTTCTGTGCTTGATATACAATATTCTGATAGTTTCTACAAAGAAAAATAAAAACCAAAAGTATGCCTTTTACTAAATAATTTCTTAAATCTATAATTGATAAATTTTATCTCTCTTAAATGATGCTTCATTGTCTCCAGAGTCCTTCACACAAATGATATCCAAATAATTATAAATAATGTCTTTGTTTTGTGACATTAGAAAGTAGAGCAATATACTTTCTGCAGAGAGTTTAATTTGAAAGACATATCTTTCCTTTGCTAATCGTATTATAAATACCCATTTTTTCTGCCTCTCTTGAACTCAAAGTTTAGAAAACTCATAAAACTAGTTTTCTTGGACCAAAAGAAAAGTCATTATCTATAGGCACAAGGAACAAAGCATGCACTCAAAGGGAACAAAGTCAAATCCTTTATTTGGCTAGCCTGGCTTAGAGAAATTTATGCTCTGAATATCTGAAAGTCAGTAAACAGCTAGAGAAAGTTTTATAGATTTTTAAGGCAGGGTTGAGAGGGTGGGGGACAGGAGTTGAACTAAACAAAGAGTTACTTAAAGATGACAGGATTACAACTTGGGCCATCTGGTGAGTCTGTCAGCTGGGAGTGGAACTGAGGGCAAGGGAGGAGGAAGAAGGGGGAAGGCAAGGGGAAGCACAGATTAAGGAGTGAAATCCTTAGTAGACATGGAAGGAGGAGTGAAATAACAGATAGTGGTGAAAGAGCTCCATTATCAATCAAGTAAAAAGGTAGCCCACGTCGTATGAGAGAGACAGGAATGTGTTCACTGAGGTCATAAATTGAATGGTCCCATAAGGCAGAAGACTGCAGAGCTCCAATGTGGACCCTTTTTTTGCCCGAGTTTTACCACAAGGTTTTGCTGTGGTAGCTCATAGGAGTTGATGAATAGGTTGAAATTCTCACTTTTTTTTTTTTTTTTTTTTTGGTGGAACTGGGCATTGAACTCAGGCCCTTGTGCTTGCCAGGCAAGCACTTATTCTACTGAGCTATCTCCCCAACCCCCTAAATTCTCACTTTCTAAAAGCTGATCTTCAAGAGTTGTACTAGCTTTACAAGTCTGCTTCTCACAATATTAAATCTTAAGATAGATATGATTTTCTGGAAAAAGTAAAGTTTTGTGTAAATAATTAATACAATACTAATAATTTAGCACTAAAGTTTAGAAAACAGCTTCAAGATATATATAAAACATTTAAAATAACATTTAATGTGAATAAGCAGTCTCTAAGCAAAATGTTCGAATTAGTAGTACTAATAGATTAGCTGAATAGCTTTTTTTTAAAAATGTCATCATATAAACAGGACCCAAGAAAAAAAATAATTTCAATGCTCTGAATATAATGTTCTATGCATTTCAGCCTCACTGTTTCTAATAGGTACACAATTAGAATTCAAAACTGAATCACTAATAAGACATCCATATTAAGAAAAATTCACATAGCGTATTTTTCATTTAAATTCTTGACTAATGGTAAACTTAAAAATTCAAACACTCAAATGACAAAATAGTATTTTTTCATTTAATATTTGTCCTATGATTAAAAACAATGAGGGATACAGCATATTACACACAGCACATATTTACTATGATGATATTTAACCTGAAATATGACATTAGCCTACAACCATTCTACCTAATCAGGCATTCACTATCTTTTATTTATTATGTCTATGGATAGAAACTGAGTCATTGAAATGATTCTGTAATTAAGCAAAGGAAAAATGCTGACATCTTTCATTAAAGCAAGCAGAAGTCCTATTTTCACAATTAAGATATAATGTAAGTGAACATTTTAAGGCTGACAGAAAACTGTGAGAAGTGCTGTCAGCTAAAAATCTCAGTGGCTAGAAACAAAAATGATCTCTTTAAACTCAGTTATATGGATGGGAAGGAGGAAAAATGAAAAGAAAATTGAAAAAGCAAGAGAAATACAGTTCTATTTCTAAACTATCAATCTTTGATGGAAGAAGGTTACCTTGGACTTTAAATAGGTTAATTAAGTGTTAAAATCAATCATTTCAGAGTCTTAATATTTAATATTGTTAGATTGTATATCAAAGTAGTTTTATTATTTATTTACTCCAAACCTTTCCAGCATACTTCATTTGACAACAGGGGGTCTGTTTCTAACAAGACAAATGCATTTACAATGCCAAATAAATTATATATAGAAGCATTTGTCTTAATACATGTCATTCAATATTAAATATCATTCATTGGTAAAACCCTAAAAGTTTACGTCATTTTTACTAACCATGAATTGTAATGTTTAATAAATAGGTACAGTGCTACAATAAGAATCTACATATGAGAACAATGTTCAAGAGTAAATCAAACACATTTAATCCTGACAATTATACTGTTATGACACGTCATTTAGGGCAAACAATTCACTGAAAATTAGATTCAACATACATGAGAAATATGCAGAATTTATGAGAGGTTCACAGGTATACTTAAATATTTTATATTACATGAGAAAGGTACATTTGGCATTTTATCTTAGTTACTTTCTCCATCACTGGGACAAAAATTACTGGCACCAGTAACTTAAAGGCAAAGAGGTTTATCTTGGCTCAGGGTTAGTGTATGGCTGTAGTATTTTCCGGAGAATATGGTCTGTTCCAGGGCAATTCTTCTAAAAGTCCTTATGGACATAATATTTAGCTTTTGATTTTCAATAATTGGTAGGACTATGATACCTTAGAAACTTTATTGAAGAAACTGTTTTGAATTAAAAGTATTATTTCTTCTTTATTGAAGAAATAATAGCAATGAACACATCACCCTTATGAGGAAGCACTATCTAAAGCATTTTATATATAACACCTCCTTTAACGTCACAGGAGGGGCCAGGGAGATGGCTGGACAGTCTAAGTGCCTGTCTGGCAAACAAAATGACCCAGATTTGATCCCCGGTATAGCATGTGATGCCTGATTATGAGTCCGAGTTGCATAGTGAGACCAGTACCAAATATATTTAAATAAAAAGTCACAAAAATTCTGTGAAGTAAAATACTTTTACATCATTTACAGATGAGAAAACCCATTAAATTATATGATTTACTGAAGGTTACATGTCTAAGTAATGACAAATCACCTCAAATGATTTCAACAGTAACTTAAATGACCTAACAAAAAATGAAATTACATGTACAGGTTAGCTGTACCTGATAGTTTCTTTTGTCATTGTATACCTTGTGATAAGTCACACCGAATCTTTGATAGCCAAAAAGTAAATTATTATTTTTCTTTGAAATGTGAATTACTTAAATCTCCAAGTGCTATGGATTCACATTATACCAGTCACTTGAGTATCATGAGACTTCAGTAAGAGAAGACCAGCAGCTACGAAACATCACATGTTCCTCACTAGCCAGAGTCACAACATTCAAGCCATTCTTCCCTTTACTTTTATCAGATCACTTTCTTCTTGAACACATTTTTTTTTTTTTTTAAATGTATTTCGTGGGCTGGACAGATGGCTTAGTGGTCTAAAGCACCTATTTGGAACAAGCTTGGAAAAGCATAGGGACCGCGGTTCGATCCCCCAGCACCACATGCCAGCCAGCCGCGCCCCCTGGTGGGCTGAGCTGGCCACACACACACACACACACACACACACACACAATAAATAAATGTTAAAAAAAATTAAAATGTATTTCGTTATTACAGGGTCTCACTACACAGCTCGGACTCATAGTGATCCTCCTGTTTTACAACCTCCCCAGTGCTGGGATTATAGGCTTATTCTATCAGGCCTGGACTCTGTGGCCAGCTCAGCTTACTCTGGGGGCAGGGCTGGCATGGCATGTGGTGCCAGGTATCAAACTACGGACCTTGGGCTTGCCTAAGCAGGCATTTTAGTCCACTGAACTATCTCACAGGCCCTTGAACACATCTTTTATCTTCACTTTTCTAAGCTTCATACCTAAATCCAAGACTCAACTTTTCCTTTATGGACCAGCATCCAGAATAATTTATTGCACATGTTTTAGAGCAAAATGTGAATGCAAATACAATCAAATGGTATTGCAGAAGTATCCAACACGTGGCCTCATATCAAGTAAGCACTTACTTTACACTGAGTTTCATCTCAAATCATACTTTTTCTCAAAGTACAAAATTTATTGTTTTTATACCACTATTGCACACTATTTTTAGTAACTTCTAATATTTTTATAAGCTGAGGTCAGAAAGTTTCTTATTCAAATCAATTTACTTCAGAAAAAATCATATTAAGAAAAAGCATCACATGCATTGTAGTGGTAGACATGATTAAATCTTTATAATAATGACTGACGCTTAGAAAATTACTCTACAGCAATCACGTGGTTCACTGACTTTAGCAAGCATCTCTGGAAATACAACTTCTATTGCTTATCAACACTCTCATCCTACGTCGTTCTTGGCTTATTTAGTTTATCACATAGTTTTAAAAGGTAAGCTATGTATTACTTGGTAAAGTTTTCATTCATGTCTAACTCTCACATAATATACTAAACTATGGCTTTCATGTAGTAATAGAATCCTTACTATACAACCCAATTAAAATTTTGTTACTTCTAGCTTAAATTAGCCTTATATAATCCTGTTTGACTCTATTACTACAAATAAGGTCCAGTGTAATTTTTTTCCCCAAGATGTTAGGCACAAAAAACTTAAACTAAGAAACTCTAAATTCAGGCCCATGTATAACCTTTTGACTCCACTTGGACCTCTCTCTCAATGTACTCTAGCCACACAAGGTGACCCCTCAATTCCTTAAACTAGAATATAATTTACTGCCACCTAGGCCTTTGTACTATTTACTCCTCAGGGAACAATGCCATTCATATCATTCAAATATCACTCAAATTCAGATCAGCAGAAAAATAGCTATTTGTGGAGGATATCTCATCCAGTACTCAATTTTCTTAGTTCAGCCAGGCACAGCAGTACATGCCTAGAATCCTAAAAACTGCAATGGCTGAGGCATGAGGATCCCTAATTGAAGCCCACTGTGAGCAAGTTAGCAACTTAGCAAAATCTTGTATCAAAATAAAATTTCGAAACAGAAAAGAAACAGGAAAGGGACGGTAGCTCTGTTGGAAGGCCTGGTGATCAATCTTTATACTAAGGAATCAAACAAAATGGAATGAAAACCCTTGTCAGTTCAACTTTCAAAATAAAATTCATAATCAATGTTGTACCAAACCCAACCTGATATGGATCACTGCGACCCCTGCCAGTATCTACTTAATTATAGCCAATAAGTTTCCTGTTTTTAACTATGCCCTTCTACAGTGCCCTAAATGATCCATTTAACTCAGCTGCCCAGCAAAATCTTACCCAGCATCTCTGTTCTCCTCAGAACTTTCCCATAGCATATCATTTCAGAATAAAATAAAAATCTTCATAAAGTCCTACAGAATCTTGCTTCTAGATAGTGCATTAATCTGTTATCTATAAGTCTCTCCCTTTGTACTCAAGAAACTTGTTATAGTTCCTCAAATGTGCTTAGCTTCTTGTTAAACGAAGTCTTTGTTATTTTTCTCTTGTTCCAAAAATGGTTTTACTCTTCAAGGCTATGCTCTCCTTGAGTGTCCTGGCTAAAAAGTTGCCTTGTTCGTGAAGTCACCCATGATCACGACCCTAAATAGAGCATATTCCCTTCTTCTAGTCTTGATCTTCTTACTCAGCTTAAGGTTTCTAATAGCACTTATCATTAACGTATTACAAACTTATATTTTGATTTCTATGCACAGTGATTCTGTTGTAAGTTCTAGGAATGCAAAGATCTTGTCTACTTTAGTCAATACTGTATCTTCCAGGAAAGTTGCTCTTACTGCATTATAGTCTTTTTGATAAAATTTTGTATTTAAAGTCACGAAAAGCACAATGAAGAGAAACTTAGTTGAATCCTTATATATCAATAATACATCAGTTTTCAAAGACTTCTCAGGTGCATATTAGGAGTACATATTAGCATCAAATTAATATTAAGATTAGAGCCAATGATATTTGAAGACAGAACACACGAAACAGACTACAAGGTAGAAGATACAGCTCAGTAGAAGCCTACTTGCTCAGGATACAAGAAGCCACATTTCATACCTACCGTCACAGAAATAAAACAAAACAAACAAACAAACAAACAAACAAAAAAAAAAGCCCATGAAGCCAAATAGAACACAGACTTAAAAGTAGGTGAATAAGACTTTCAAATAATAATTATTTTGAAGGAACATACATCATTCCCTGTAGGTTACACTATTTCTTTACAGAGAATCTAAGGTAGCTTAAAAGCCAGAATAGAGCCAAAGCCATAGGAGGGCCCAAATTCTCTGAAGAATAGAATCAGACCACTCAAGTCATGTGCAAAAGTGCACACATCACACACACACACACACACACACACACACACACGTTTTTTTGTCATCTACACCCATTTGCATCAATACCATTACTCATATAAGATAGGAAGCTATAATCTTTAACCTTGCCCTTTGCAAACCCCTTCCCTTTCTTTACCATTAAAAGTGGGTAAGAATAAAGCAGTATGAAATCTGTGCATTTTAATCCATTTGTTGCATTCTTTAGGTCAAGCCTATCCACTAGAAGAAAAAGAACCCACTCCTAATGTCATCTGAAATTAGGTTACCTTTTTTATTTTTTTGCCTTGAAATGCCCACCCTTCCACCATAGCTTCCAAGTAGCTGGTATTACACATGTGCAACACTACAAAAGTTTGATCTTTAATACAGCCATACACTGGATAAAAATTGTCAAAATCCCTTTTATTTTGACTTTAGAACTTTAAGATTGGGATCCAGGGAGATGGCTCAGTAAAAGAAGCGCTTGCCTGGCAAGTGCAAGGGCCTGAGTTCAATCTCCGATTCCACCAAAAAATAAAAAATAAGAAAGTTTAAGATATATTATGTACATGTACTAACTCCTCCCTATGAATGTAATCATTATGTACTACACACAATTACTGTACTAATAAAATATTTTAAAAATACATTTACACTGAAAAATTTCTGAGAAGGTAGTAAATGCCACGAGTTATTGTATAATATACAGTTTACTAAATTTATTTTTGTAAGTAAATAATAAAGGCACCAACTGCATTTCAATTAGAGAATATGCCATAAAATAATTAAAATTAACAGATTCATTAAAAACCTTAACCACTGAAACTCCCAAGTATTTGTACATATATTATTTAAAAAAGTATTTCAGTAATAAAAAGAGTTTGAAATTACTTCATAATAACATCTGTTTAATATTTCACAGAAGTAGACAATATCTTATGTCTAATCTTTTAAGTCAATTTTATTAAAATGTATA
>NW_004524619.1:2517034-2533004 GCF_000260255.1 Octodon degus | reverse complement strand
TGTATACATGCATACACATCAATAAGGTATAATATATAAATAAATTTACTATTATTTCAAATGTGATTTCATTTTTCTTTTATTTCAATTATCCTCTCTTCAAAATAAATTGTAGATAAAAGATGGTATACTGCAAAGAAGGTCAAATTATATCCATTTTTAATTTTGTACAATATCTTGCAAGACTAACATAAGAATTAAATCATGTATGGGGGTATTTATAAAAAAAATCATTACACTAAAAATATTCCTTTTTGTAGTTTCCTGGAAATAATAAACCTGGACCATCCTTCAGATGACAACAGATATATAACTAGCTACATTTTTAAAAGTTACAGTGATCTCATTTAAATAAAAGGGCAGATTGTAAATACAACCTTGGACTACATGAGGGGTGGATGCCTCTTGGCATAAGAAACATTGTGTGCAAGAGCTTAGCAGATACATTCCATTCAAGGGGTAAAAAGAAGTAGCTTCAACTTAGTAAATAATCAGACTCAAGCTATAAAGAAAGGGACTTTACAAGGGAGAGTTTATAAAACAAAGTCAAGATTTTGCAGTGGAGACCAATCAATACTTTTACATAAAATGGAAGCAATTTCTCCTGGTGCTTCCCATATTTAAATCTTTCTGCATTTATTTCAAACTACACATCTTACCATTTCCATACATATAGAAGGTGTGATGGATATACCTAGTGAATGTTTAAATTCTAAAAATGTATTACAGTACAAGGCACTGTCATTAATTTGCCTAAAAATGTCCCCCCCCCCTTGCTTCAAACATACTTATCCAATTATTCTTACCACTTTTGAACCACGTCTAGATGTCTTCTTTCCTGATTGTCTTTAGCTTCACTGCTGTGGCTACCTCAGTGTAATAAATCAGTTCAAATTGTTAACTTTTCATCGCCATTTTAACTTTCGGAAGAACCAGAATTTACATAGCCCAGATCTGGGTAATGAGGTAAATGAAGATACATCTTAAGATTTTTACAAACCTGCCTTCCTTGAATGGCACCAAGGAAGCACTCATCAAATTTTCTGTTATTACATTTCACCTCAAAAGACAAGAAAGATTTCCACAACTGTTCAGAAAATGACAAAATGGGCTGGTGGGAAAGCTCAGCATTCTAGAGCATTTGCTTAGGCAAGCTTAGGCAAGTGCATAGGGACTGCAGTTAGATCCCTGTTACTATGTGCTGTGCCAGCCCTATTTCCAGAGTTGGCTGAGCTGGCCACAAAAAAGAAAATGACAAAACTCAGTCATAAGTGTGTTTAAACCATACACAGGTAGGAGAGTAATTTTTTGAAGGAAATTCACACAAACATGACTTTCACAGTTAGAAAGTTTTAAAATTTAAACAATCATATGTATTCACATACCTTGTAACTCTATGGCAGACACTAATTTTCTTATCCAACAATATTTGCTCTTAAATTATCTTTCCCCCAGTTTGATTCAGGTGCCCACATAACTCCTATGGTAAATCTACCCTATTATTATTTTTTTCTAATAAATAATACATAAAGACTGAGCTATCTTACCAGCCCCTCCACCCTAATATTAAGCATTATTAACACTTGTTTATTTTCCTAAGACATGCTTTATTTATCTATATTTCAAGTTACTAATACATAAGGACTTGGAAAATAATCATTTATTCAATAAATCAATTAGATTTGAGGATTAATACATGCTATACTAGGGCCAGCCAAATAGCTCAGCAGATTAAAGCACCTGCTTAGGCAGAGTGCAGCAGTCGGGTTTGATCCCTGGCATGCTGTGCCGGCCCCACACCCAAGGTGCACTGAGACAGCAAATGAGGCTAGGAATGGTGGTGCACACCGGTAATCCCAGCTCTTGGGAGGATGAACACAGGTGGATCACCATGAGTCCAATCTACATAGTGAGACCCAGTAGACACTGTACTAAAATACAAATTAAAAATAAAAAATGCCATACTTATTCTGCACAAGCACACAAATTTAAATGATTTAACAGAAAACAACAGTATATTGTCAAAATAAAGCTTTAGCTGTAGTAATCAAGTTTTCTTCTTATGGTTTTTAAAAATTATAAATATGACTTGAAACACTTATTAACAAATAAACATTGATTATACAGCAAAGTGGTATAGCACTAATCTTTATATCAAATGCAAAATTCAACAGGCAATAAGCTTTATTTTATTTAATACTGTGTAAAACGTATGACCACAAGACTGGTGTTGTACTGAAACATAGCACTCAGTTTCAATGGAAGCCTTGGACATTCTTATGTCACATAAAAGGTGAATTACTAGATTTCTTTTCCAGAGTATCAAAACGTTTTTGAAATGCCACCCTTGAAGATCATAAAATTATGTAAAATGATACAGAAATGGGATTATAGCACATATAAATACAAGACCATGTTAGGCTGCATTTAATTACCTATTCAAACAATAACCTGATCTAACCTTTGACAAGTAAATGTTCTGCATAATTTAACTAAAGCAAACATTTGTTATTAATGCTGGCTAATTATAACAGAAGCTAGAAAGCTAACAGGAAAATAAAGTATGAGAAGGGGAGATGAAATTTTTTTAATGAAGAGATTTGAAACTATTCATTGGAAAATAATTTTTTCAATGAATCAGTAAGCAGAAAATTGTGACATTTCATAAATAGGTAAGAGTATTCTTGATGAGACAGTATATTTTTCAGTCAGTGAAAAAATCATCAGACGACTATGGTAACAGGTAAATTATTATAGGTAAATTAGAATATAATCAAGTATACTACTCTTCAGGGGTTCAAAGGGTAGTGAGGAATGAACCAAGGAATTGAGTTTAGAGACTCAGGAAAAATAATAAATGAAAGCAGTCTTGAGTTCAAGTTAAAATTCAGGAGAAAAAAAAGAATACAGTATTTGAGACATATTTAAATGTATTAATTACTTATCTGAAAATAAATTTACTGGGCATGTTATATGTTTTCTGAAAACCCTACCAGTGGACACAGGCAAGTATTCATGGGAAAATACATGGTTTATTCATTGTCAGAGCTCCTGAATTAAGAAATTCAAATCACAAAGGTAAAGATTCTCTAAGAATATATCCAAAGGCAAGAAAAATCTGCTTCTTCCATGCTATCTTACTACCAGTACAAAAGATAAAAATGTGCTACTGAAATATAAAGACCTGACACTGATGGAATTTGATTTTTTAATTAGACTGCCAAAATGAATTGCAAAAACATATAATACCATAGATAAAGAAATTTATTGAGAAAAACTAATGGCTATAAATTGGTGGAGAAAGGAAAACATCCTGAAAAAAGATACAAGCGATAATGAAGACCTTGTTGAATAGAGATAGAAAAATATAAGATTATACTTATATTAAGAGTATTGTGTTTTGATCTGAAGACTATAAGGGGAGATTGTTAATCTGTTGGAAGTATATTCATTAGAATATATATATGTATATATAAATATATATATATATATATAAACATTTTAAATTTTGTGTAAATGACAATAAATGTATGTGGTAACATATAGACATCTAAAACATGGTAAGCCTTGAGTATATACATATTTTTTATAAAATGCAATTATGTACAAAGTAAAAGAATGTTATACTCCATATTAAAATAGGTAATGGAGTGATACTTGCAAAAGGGACTAGCATATTTCCTTATGAAGAAGTTTCACTAAATTGGATATAAAAACCAAGAAGCCTCAATATGAAAATGCCGAGGTTCCATTGTAATAGAAAACCATCAATATTTATAGAACTAAAACTACAATTCTTCAAATATGATGACATATAAAGGTTTTACATAACTGATAAGGAAAAAATGATAGTCATTTTTAATGTGAAGTATGGTGGTGCTACAGTTCACAAACATGATTTGGTGGAAGATGACTACATTTGTGTTTATGCAGGGAAGATGTCCATGGTTCTGCTTGTCACTCCATGTGGAGTTTGTAAATAGAACCAAAATTTTCCTAAGAACTTGTTTTCAACCCAAAATTTCATGAACTTAAACTCTCCTGAACTGAGGTACTGCTATGTTATGGAGTAATGAATTCAGTTTCACTGAAAACTTTCCTAATTTGGAGATTCCTCTCACAATTTTTCACATCCATATTGACAGCGTGGTTCTACCTTTCCCCAAAATACATTTCTGTACATATAACTTCCATACATTTTATAACACCAAGATGAATTAGGTTATCTATGTGACACACAACATATAAACTCAGGCATAATAAACATAATTCATCAATATGAGAAAAGTGATTTAATTTCATTTTTAGGAGGTGTAAAAATTAAAGAACTAAACAGAATGAACACATTGGGCTCAATGTCCTCATAAAATCCTTCAAGTCACAAACCTAAGGGCAACTATCAAAGCATTTTTTAAAAAAAATGTATTTAGTACATAGTCTACAGGGTCTCACTACACAGATCGGACTTGCAGTGATCCCCCTGTTTTTAGCCTCCCAAGGGCTGGGATTACAGGCGTGCGCCTCCATACCCACTCTCAGTTGCAGTCTCAGCATGCCCCCAAGGGGGGAGTGCCAGTACAGCATGCTGGGGATCGAACCCCAGTCCCTGCACCTAAGCAGGCACTTTAGTCTGCTGAGCTATGTGGCTGGCCCTATCAAAGCACTTTTCAAAACATTAAATAAAAGCAGATAATTCTATAAAATCAATGTAAAATTGATGAAGGCATGAAAGTGTCTATGAAAGTATGTAAGTAACAAAACTGAATAAATATACAAATGCACTATAGAGGATTTATACAAATACTATCCTGCCTCATGGAGAATTTTGCTACCAAAACTACAGGTCTCCTCTTCACTATACATATACTTAGGTAGAAGATGACAGCATACTACCTCAAAATTTCACTGAACACCATAAAAAAAAATGTATAAAAAGGTAGCTTTTTATAACAGAGAAAGTAAAGAAGTCACAATGCAGACAAGGGAATGAAAGAGTTGAGACATTCTACAAGTCCTGACTTACAAAGGTCAAAACAGGATCTCCAAGGGAAAAAAGTTAATGGATTGGGACAGTAGCTGTTGAAATCTACAGTGACACTGCAGGGCTCACTTCAATAGGACTCATTTCACAGGCAACAGCTAGGAAGGAATCCCAATGGGGAGGCCTATCATATAGACAGAATATGGGACTTGGCATTATTCCAGGAAAGGGTTGACTATCTGAACTTAAGACTCAGAACAGCCATGGGACAGACAGGATTCCCTCCCAGAGTGACTGGGTGAATGACAACAAAAAGAGAGCCAAAAACAGGGAATAAGTTGGAAAGAGACCACATAAAGGATTTGAGATCAAAAAAGGACACAGACCCAAAACCTCTGCAGCAAGACGCCAGGAATGACTTCAGCAGCTTTAGAAATAAACCATAGCATTATGTATTCAAACCCTCACCATACCATGAATCCACATTAGACCTAGGGACTGATTATCTTTCCTATATATCTACAGGCAAGAGTGGAAAACATTGTGACTCTGACACTGCTGTAGCCTGCATAAGCCGAGGGGCCTCTGGAATAGTGGGTCACACTTCTAAAAACAATAGATTGTAAAGATGGGCAGAAAAAACTGAAAACCAGTAAACTGCAGAGCTGTGGATCTGGAAGACACCACTCACTCATCTGAAACTACAGAGAACTTTGTTTTCTTTTTGTTTGCTGCTTTGCTGGGGTTTAAGGAATCTTTCTTTACCTTTCTTTTCACTTTATTCTTTAAACCTTTTAAAAATTTCATCTTTCTCTATCTTTTCCCAGTTCAATTTTTTTCCTTTTTATTCCCCAAATTTCTTTACTCCTTTTTATTATTTTATTTTCCATTTCTAGCCTGATATTTTTGTTGGCTTCAAAAATTCCAATGAATATCCTGCTACATCCCCTACTAGGAATGTTTCATTCATTTCTTTCTCTTTCTTCTCATATCCCATAGTGTAAATTTTCACCCACTTCGAGCCACAATCAATACATATGAAATTAGTTTATATTTACACAAATTTTTCTTTAAATATTGTCCCATTCCGATTCCTTTTATCTGTACTAGCATAACCATTGTTTTAATAATTTTCAGTTAACTCTATGTAATTACTGTTCATCTTTTTCTCCAATTAATTAGAGGAGGGACAGTTATCATATTTAGTACATATTAGCTGTGTATTAATACCTGGGCTTAGTGATCCCATCTGTAACCTAGCCTTATTTCTAATCTCTTCTTCTTCCTTCTACTTTTCTATCTTCACATTAACCCATTTTAAATTTTAACCTAAGGGGAAACAGACAATTAAGATCTTGTATATGGAATATAATTTTCTGGTTTGTTTTAGATTTGTTATATAATCACAAATTTAGTTCATATGGTTAAAGGTGGTAAATTAATGGTTATTTCAGTTTGCCATATTCTAGGTGGTGTTTGATGCTATCATTATTGATGATGGTACCAATATAGGCAAAAGTGACTCTCGTCTAAACAGCTGTTCTCCTGGGTAATTCCATGGCTGAGAATGACTCCTGGCTAGAGAAAACACTGCAGCACAGGGCCAAAGAACCAGGGGCTAGGACAAACAGAAAGCAACTTCTTTCCCCAACAAAGTGAACAAGTAGGATCATAAAACAGACTTAAAAACCCCAAAGCAAGCTACACCTGGAAGATATCTCAGAGAAGTAGTCATTTCCTAAGGTTCTAAATACTAGCAACAGAGCAACCCATCGTAGATAATTTGCAAGCATCACCCAAGGAATTAAACTAAAAGAGGAAAGAAAATGAAAAGACACTGAAATAAGATGTAATCCCAGAATTCCAGTTAACCAAAAGCAAACCAGATGGCCTTTCTCAAGTGCTAACAACAAAGCAATTGTGGGACTGGGAAGATAGGTCAGTGGTATAAATGCTTGTCTTGGAAGCACAAGGTCCTGAACTTGATCACTGGTACCAAAAAAGAAAAGCAATTGAATGAGGCCCTAGAAAAATTCAAATCAGAAATAATTTGTCAGATAACTGCAGAAATGGTGTTCCCATGAAAATCATGCTTAATGATTCTAGAGCAGTTACAGATTTTTTAAAAGAGCTGAAAAATTTTAAGAAAATTATGAAAGCCACAAATGCTTAGCAGAGGAAAGAAATGGAATTCATAGGATTCCTGGAGATATCCAGGAGAATAAAAATTCCATGGAAAGTATCACAGCAGCATAACCTGAAACACAAGACAGGATTTCAGATATAAAGACAGGTTTACTGTTCATGATTATGAACATAAAACATTTCTTACAAATAGCAAGGGACCTTAAGAAATAAGTCTAGCATCTGGTAGATGATACAAAGAAGAATAACTTAAGTCAACATGAAAAAAAACTGCACAAATAATATACTACAAAAGAATAAGAACTGTTGAGGTCATGGCAGAAACGTTCCCTAGGAGAGAAACAGAATTGCACATATAGTTAAGTTAGGCCTATAGAACTCTAATTAGCCATAATAATAAAAAAAAAAAATCTATGAAAGGCGTATCATAATAAAGATTCCTGAAATTCAACACAAGGATAGAATCTTATTTTAATTATAACTTTCTTTTACTTTGAAGAATAAAAACAAGAGTAAGAAAAACAAAAAGAAACAGGGTAACATATAACAATAATACATAATATATAGGCTGAAAGTCAAAGGATGAAAAACAATACTTCATGCAACAAAGTCAAAAAAAAGGTAAGAGAAACATTTCTATTTGCAAACAAAATGAATTTCAAGCCAAGACTGATTAAGAGAGATACAGAAACTCACTCCATCCTTGTAAAGGGACTAATACAAGAGAAACAGATAATAAAGATAAATATGTATGCAACAAATACCAATGCACCCAACTATATGAAACAAGTATTACTGGAAATGAAAAATCAAATAAGCTATATTATAATTCTATTGGGGACTCTTAAAACCCCCACTTTCACAAAAAGACAGACCTAAAAAATAAATAACAAGAAGACAGACCTAGACCAAAAAAAAAAATTAAAAAATAAAAAAATCAACAATATTAGAACTGAATCACACATTTGAACAAATGGACCTAATGGATGTCAGAACATGTGTAAGTAAATATAAAGGAATTGAATTATCCCATGCATATTATAAGACTGTAATGCAATGAGACTGGAAATCAATGCAAAGGAAACCACAAAAACTTCATAAAAAATTGGAAATTAAATAGGATCCTCCTAAACAACCAATGAGTGATGGGTAAAATTATAGAAAAAATTAGACAGTTTCTACAATTAAATAATAGCAAAAATACAGCATACCAGAATTTATGGGACACAATGAAATTAGTCCTAAGAGGGAAATTTACAGCAGGGTATCGATGGTCTCCATCTCAATTTGATAAAAGCCATGTATGACAAACCAACAGTCAACATCATTCTAAATGCATGACAACTGAAAAGCTTTCTCTCTAAAATGAGTAACAAGACAAGGATGTCCACTGTCTCCACTATTATTCAAGATACTCCTGAGAACTTTTCTCACAGCCATTAGACAAGAGAGAAATAGCAGGAATGACAATAAGAAAGGAAGAAGTTAATTATTTGCAGATGACAAGATATGCTACAGAGAAGATTCCAGGACTCCACTAAAAAACCTGCTAGATTTAACTAGCAAATTTAACAGCATAGCTAGACATAAAGCCCACAAGCAACAATCAGTAGGCTCCCTGTACAGGAATACCAAATTCACTGAAAGGAAAAGTAGAGAAACACCACCTTTTATAATAGCATCCAAAAAATGAAATACTTAGGAATCAACCTATCAAAGGACGTGAAAGATCTCTACATGGAACACTAAAGAAATTTTGAAAAATTAGTGAAGAGGACATCAGAAAATGGAAACATACTCCTTGCTCTTGAGTAGAAAGGGTCAATACAGTGAAAATGGCCATACTTCCAATACTGCTAAACAGATTTAACACAATTCTGATCAAAATTCCAACAGCATATCTCACAGAATTAGAGAAAGCAATCTTAAAATTCATTTAGAATCAGAAGAAATTTACAAAGCAAATGCAATTCTGGGCAATAAAGGTAATGAGGGCATCACAATCCTTGACTTTATTACTATACTATAGAGGCTAAAAATATTGTTATGAAGTTACTGTAATAAAAACAGCATGGTATTGGCAAGAAAAAAAAGACTTGAAGATCCATAGAAAGATTAGAAGATGCAGAAACAACTCCAGACATATTCATCCTCCTTATCTTTCACAAAGGTGCCAAACATGTTTACGGGTAAAAAGATAGCCTCTTTATTTTATTTATTTTTTTAGATAGCCTCTTTAATAAATGGTACTGGAAAACTGGCTCTGTACAAACTAAAGATTAAAAAGTGACTCCATATCTTTCGCCAGTCACTAAATTCAAAATGGATCAAATATCTAAATATTAATATAGAAACATTACATATACTGGAAACATTGATCTTGGCAGAAAGTTCATAAATAAAAAGCCCACTGCACAGGAACTGTCACAAAGAATCAACAACTGAGATCTCATCTTATTAAAAAGCTTCTGCACACTAAGTTAACTACCAACACAGTGAAGAAGCAACCCACAATGTGGTCGAATATACGTGGCAAATCTTCCTCAGGTGAAGGACTACTATTGAAAACATATAAAGAACTCATAAATTCAGATCTCCCAAATTCAAACATCCAATCCAAAAATGGACATCCGAGATTAATATTCACTACTCAGATGAAATATAAACAGCAAGTAAATATGATAAAGCATGTTCAACATCATTGGTCATTTGAGAGATGTAAATTAAAACAATACTGAGATTTTATTTCAAAAAAGCAAGAATAGCTATTATGAACAAGTTAATAACAAATGCTGGTGAGCCTGTGGGGTAAAACAAACCTTTCCTCACTGTTGGAGTGTAGGCTGTTATAACCACTATGTAGAGATTCCTTGGAAAACTAGGATTGGTTTGACCCAACTTCTCCCCTTCTGGGTATCTTCCCAGAAGAATTAAAAACATCATACCACAGTGATATACGTACCCCCATTTTTTTTTCTCTGAATGCCTTCAGGGCAGGTTTGGCTGGCTTGAGTTGTGGGGATCGAACCACAGCTGAACCTGACTGCTTTGTCGTAGCAGCCACTTAAAGAACTGAGCTAAGGGGCAGGCCTCCCGTACCCCATTTTTAATAGCAGCACAATTTGTGTTAGCTACATCTTGGAAATAACCCAAATGCTCATCAACTGAGGAATGGATAAATGAATGTGGTATTTTTATATAATGGAGTGCTACTCAGCCATAAAGAAGGATAAAGTACAGGCTTTTATAGATAAATGGATGCAACTGGCGACCACACTCCTAAGTAAAACAAGCCAGGCATACATATGCAATCATCATTATTTTTTCCCTAGTGTGAGACTCTGAAAGGGTAAATAAGATCCAAAATGTACAACAGACATTGTAAAATGGAAAGAAACTGTTCAAAAGAAAGAGAAACGTGGATAAGGGAATTGAAAAAAGGGAAAAGTAAAAAATATGTGTGTGTGTGTGTGTGTGTGTGTGTATATATATATATATATATATATATATATATATATATAAGGGTTTTTGGGGGGGGGCGGAACCAGGGATTGAACTCAGACCCTTGTGCTTGCCGAGGAAGCACTTATTCCACTTATCCATCTCCCCGGCCCCATCATTATACTATTATTTTCTCTTAGTTAACTGAAAAGAAATGTGCTAATGTTGTTTGACAATTAAAGGGTAATACCTTGTACTCCAAGTAACAGTTTAAAAATAACAGTACACAATGTATTAACCATTGCTACCCTCCTATTATCTTGTTTTGAAATTTATTTTTCTCTTTAGAAGAAAAGAAAGGAAATGGGAACTCAGATGATTCATTCTACACCCCAAAAATACACATGTAAAAGTGATTACAATACTGTAACACAAAATAATAAAATATAAAATGTAAAGAAAAATAAACTGTAACACATTTACCTTTTAATACAGTTGATGTCAGTTGATGACAGTTGATGTCAAGAGTGGCACGACAGGAAACTGACTATCCACTGTAAAATCAGTAAGAGGAGACGTGTAGCAAGACTTGCACTATCACTAATAGAATCACTACTAACTACCTAATGGGTTAATGGATTCTTTTCTCTTAGTGTAACTTTAGCAAGAAACCTGTCCCTTGACACTTGTTTTTGCCTCCTTTTGAGGACTTCATGGAAGTGTGACACTGTTTTGTAGTTAAACAGATTTATTACTCCAGCTCCTCGAGCCTTATTTTCGTAGTGCTTTTCTACAAATTTTTGCACTACTTGTCATGTTTTACATATTTCTCTAATCTCATTTGGACTGAGAGATTCCTCAGCCTTTTCTTCTCCTCTGCTGCAGTGGAGATCTGCTCCAGAACCTCCTGCATTTGGGACACAATCACTCTCTTGCTTGGAGGGGCGGGGGAGAGCCACTGGTTCAGTTTTAATCATGAGACAGTAGGTGTCATGCACTACTGGTATTGTAAGACATCACTTGTTTGTTAAGTTAAAATTTATTAGAAATGTCTGATCATATTGTGGAATACTTGCAAAACAAATTACAACCCAAGGTATTTCAGTATATTGATAAAGTTGTTTTAGAATGAAATTAAAGATAGGGTGGTACTTAATAATTGAAAACCTGTACTCTTCCTGTAATTCATTAGATCTGTTCACTACATTACATATTATAATTAGATATTCCATTCTATTTTCTTTTTTTTTAAACATTCTTTTTTTAAAAATTTATTTATTTGTGTGTGTGTGTGTGTGTGGCCAGCTCAGCCCACCAGGGGGCGGGGCTGGCTGGCATGTGGTGCTGGGGGATTGAACCGTGGTCCCTGTGCTTTGCTAAGCTTGTTCTAAGTAGGTGCTTTAGACCACTGAGCCATCTCACCAGCCCTCCATTCTATTTTCTTAATATGTCAGCTGAGGAGATAAAGAAGGTACAAAACATAAACTAGAGAAAGTGAGACCAGAAAACTGAGGTTGTGTCCCACTGTGACAAAGAAACTTCAGACAGGAGGCACATTGGAAACAAATTTATTTAAAAGGTATAAGGAAAGAAGTGGGAGCTCCCACTAGTGGATGGTAGTAAAAGACTGCGCAGAACACCCATGAAGGTTCTTTTTCTAGGGGTTCCTTAAAAGGGTTTAGAAGGGAGCTTGGTTGTTGGGAATGCAATATGATTTCTAACCTACAGGAGACTGCTAGCACTGAATACAAGCATTTTCATGAATAACACAGTCTGTTTTCATAATATATTCTGTGATAATAAAACAATAACATATACAAGGGTAAATATTAATGATAAATGGTAGTACACATGTCAAGTAATTCCATATGGTACAGGGTAAAGAAGATACACAAAGGTCAAATGGCTATGGAATGATGAATCACCACTAAGAGTTTAAATGAGAGCTAGAAGCCAATTGTGAAAGTATAGTCTTGGAAGGCCCTCTGTGATGGTGATACTTGAAATAAAGTGAGAGAACATGCCATATGATAACCTAGGGATACAACCCTTTGCTAGCAGCACAGCAAAAGAAATATGGGAAAAACAGTTCAGTGTTTTGGAAAAACTCAGGGAACTATGACGGGAAATATAGGAAAGACTGGGTTACCTAAGTCCTTTAGGTTTAAGAAGGGACTCCATATTTTCTAAGGTATGAGAAGTCAGTGCTGGCTTTGGGACGTGTGCCCAAACAGAGTATGATCTATTCTTTAGAAAAAGCATATATTTCTCAAATGGAACAAGTATTAAGCACTTTACATATGTACTCAAGATCTTCAGAAAAGAGCCCTTCCTTAAAATACTAAGAATAAAGGTATACATCAGTGTTTGAAACAGTGTCAAAATTAGGGCATATCAGAAAGAGAAATAATCACAGAAATCCAGAAAAAGTTTAAAAAAAAAAACAGGTATAATGAAAGAAGGAAAACTTAAGTCACACAAAAGGGATCTACCCAGACAAAAGATGCCAAGGCACTTTCACTATTTTTGGTGCAATAAATACATCAAAAATAAAAATAAATAAATAAATAAATAAATAAATATAAAATAAGCATGCAAGGCAACAATATCCCGTAATATTAAATGTAATTTAACTTCACGCTTATAAAATTTAAAATCTGTTTCCTTTTTACATATGTATTGCCTGCGTTGAATGCTACTATGGTTTCAATGTTTTTGCTCACTCCAAACTTTTATGTTGAAACTTTTCACTGTAACAGTATTAAGAGAATGGACCTTTTAAAGGTGATTGAGCCATAAAACCTATACCCTATTAATATGAGCACTGCTGTATAAAAGGTCTGTAAGGAAGTGGCTAGGCCCCATGGATACTGCAGTCCTTCGGTCATGTGAGGGCACAGTGTCAATTTCTTCCAAGGACCATGTGAAAAGCAGAGACCTGGCCTTAATCAACCCTGAACTTATCAGCATCTTAATATTGGGCTTCCTAGGCTAAAAAATGATTAAAAATAAAGTTCTGTTCTTTATAAAATTCCCAGTCTGTAGTATTTTGTTAGAGCGGTACACAAAGTAATAAAACAATCTTACAAAACTTTAAAATACTTTGTTGTTCTTATTCTACTCCTCTTTTATCTCCCTGCCTTGCGATTTGGGCAGCACTAGGAAAGGGCATGGAAAGAAACTTATTTAGGCCCTATACATATCAGTAAGCAGCAAAAGCTCAAAAATAATGTTAAGCACTGAAATATTTTGTCAGAAAGCCAGTTAGTTACTTGAGCCTTCATAATAAAACAGGTAGAGAACTTAGAAAAAAAGGGGTATACAGATGAATGTCCATTTTGTATCTGTGTATGCAAAGTGGTTGGATTAGATATATAGTTACATTCTCTTAATGAATAGAATGATTTGTTCTAATGGTGTTTGTAAATAGGATCTCAAGTCCGCATCTTGTACAGCAATTAACCATTAAGAAGAATATATGCAGTGTGTTAGTTATTGAAACTGTCCTACCGATTTGATTTGAAACTGTCTCAACGCTGTTTATCAAAATTTTGAAAAAAAAAAAACAGGTCGAAACAAATATTTGACAAACATTAAATTTTAAGAGAGTGTTTGCTAAAAAATTTTCATATCATTACCATACAAGTCTTTCTGCCTTCAACTCTCAGACATTTCTTCTCTCCTTTCCACCCTTCATCCCCTCCCCCAACTCCTCCTTAATTAAAGGTACCATCATATGGACTACTTTTGAATCTCCCTGATGAGACTTCAAAGCACTCTCTCTTGCTCCCTTCAAATTTTTCAATAAAGGTCACTGCAATTACACTGATCATTAAAAAAATAAATACGATTACATTATTCTCTCTATTGAAAAATCCTTCAATAAGTTACCATTCAAGGGTTGAAACTTTTAATAGACTCTGTCTATATGGATTCCCTCAATACTGTCCCTGGGCTCTCAGGGCTTCAACCATGCTATCTATAAACTACAATACAGACATTCATCCCAGCCTCAGGGACTTCACACAAACTTATCCTCTAGAGAGACATTAGTCACCCATGTGGCTGACCAGGACCTCCTTATCCGTCTTTTCCTGAAAAGCTTTTTAACCTTCCCATGTACACTTTCTTTGTAACCTGTTTCCCCACTGGGACAATGTTATCTAAGCAGCTATACTTGTAAACTTAATGGTTAATCTTAATTTTGATACACATGGTGCCCACCTTATGATTTTGTTCTATAAAATTTCCTCTGTGAAATGGGCCAAGAGAGATAATATTTATTTATCTCTCTCAATAAATATTTCCTACTCATTTTCAGCATATGTGCTGCCAATGTGAGTACAAATTTTTCCTACTTTTAACCTCTATTGTTCCTTACATGAACTTGGTGTGTCTGACATCTAGTAAATAGAAGTTACATTTACTTGTCCTGTATCATTCTCTTAGTTTAAACATGTTTTCTTTAAATCTGTACTGATACTAGGTTTATGAACCAGTGCAGTGGTGAGATGGCATGGTACCCCTTCTGAGAAAGAGAGCGAGAGCGAGAGCGAGAGCGAGATTGATTTCTGTTATAATGTCTTACTGTCACCTCTACATTCAAAAGCACAATGAAATGCCTAGCACGGAGATGATTGATATAGAGAAGGAATTTATTATTTGGGTAAGGAAAAGTGAGATGAAATAGACTCCTTAGGTCAAAATGCTAGAGTGACATCTCATAAAAGAAGATCATTCAGATGAATGATTATTATGCAGTTTACTTTTGACAAATCTTTTCTTCAAACAAGAGTAAAAACCGACTGAACCTAAAAAGAGTAAGACAAACAAGTATACAAATATATCAAAATACTGACAGGAGTTGTATGGGTAGATCACATTTGATTTCTTCAGCAAAGAAAAAGTAACTAGAGCTCTGTCTTTTGTTATTAAAAAGTGTAACCATAGTTATACATAAGTGATAGAAAAAATAATTTTGAAAGAATCATGGGAAGAATGAACCCTTCCTCTTTCCACTTCACTGTTTCATTTCACAAATGTGTTCCTGTGTACTTTAATCTCAATAATAGCCAAATATTTTTGGGGGGATTATTTGCTTAAGAATGAACAGGATAGATTTTGTTCCCAATTGCTTTTCCAAGTTCTTATTCTCTAATAATTATTTCTCAAATTCCTTTTCTACAATCTAGTAATAACTAAATGCTTTTCTTACAAGAGAATAGTAAAAATATTTAAAATGTGGAACTTATTTTATTAGTGATGACATATAAATAAAGCAAATAATCTGCCTGAAATCAAATTGAAAGTATCAATTTCATTAACTAAATTCAAAAGCTTGTTTTCCGAGTACCAACAGCTACTAAAGTTACCTAGTGATTAACACATCAAGTCATGAACAGG
>NW_004524619.1:2504248-2516934 GCF_000260255.1 Octodon degus | reverse complement strand
GGGAAAACAACCCAAAATCAATTCTACAAGGAACAAGACAAAGTAAAATCTAAGTCTCTTCTTTGACAAATTAAAAACAGAACCCTTCCTGAAAACTGTTTCAGTCAGAAATTGCTGGTGACAAGAATGGATTAAATTTACTAACAGTCAGTATAGAAAAGATCTTTAACATGTCAAAAAAAGTTACCAGCCTTCACAATGATATATATGAACTACAAAAGAAAAAGTTTAATTTTATTTATTTATTTTTATTTTAGGTAAGGGTCTACACGATGTTCAGGGCTCACTACTAGATCAGACTCGTAATGATCGGCCTGTTTACAGCCTCCCAGGAGCTGGGATTATAAGCATGCGCCATCATGCCCAGTCTCATTGCCATCTCAGTGCACCCTGGGAGCAGGGCCAGCACAGCAGGCCTAGGCATTGAAGCCCGGCTCCTGGGCCTGCTTGCAGGTGCTTTAATCCGCTGAGCTATTTGGCTGGCTCTACAAAAGAAAAAGTTTAATCAGCTCTTTATAATCCTTCTGGATTTTGGTTTCCTGTAGTATCATATTGTTGTTACTGTTTCTAGAAAAATTTACAAAACAGACAAATCTGTAATCCCAGGGAGTCTGCATGTATACAATAATACTTTCATTTCACATAAATTTGAACCTTCAAAAATCAGTCCTCCTAAAACCCAAGAATATTCTTTTTAACCTTACATAATCAAGTTCAACAGATTCTCCTAAACCCTATGATGAGTTTTCCTAACTGCAATGGCAAGGGGGGTGGAGGGCAGATGGGACAGTAAATGTAAACTAAGTATAAATATTTGTAAATATAAGAAAATAGGTCAAAAAACTAAGAGTCATCTATTTCAATATGGAAACTAAGTTCCCTGTTCTAGAATTAGTACAACTACGCCAAAGTAGATATCTTACTTTTTTATTTATGTATTTGGTACAAGGTCTCACTACGCAGCTCAGACTCATAGTGATCCTCCTGTTTTCAGCCTCCCCAATGCTGGGATCACAGGAGTGCATCACCATGCCTGGACTCCTTTGAGGCTCAGCATGTGCCAGGGGCAAGGCCAGCGCAGCATGTAGAATGGAGCTCAAACCCAGGTCCCTGTGCTTGCCAAAGTAGGCACTTAGTCCACTGAGCTACCTTGCTGGTCAGAGGACTTACCTTTATAAATTTTTCAGAATATAACAGCACCATTTCTAATACATATGGGAGAGTAATTTAATTACAGATCCATATTCCTTTGATTAATGGAAAGCCAATCAAATACATTAAAATTTGCATCTCTGCTGTCTAAATATTATTAAATCTATATGTAAGTCAGTGGATAAAAATTAAACTAGAAAATAAAATCTGATTTAGATTCAAATTAATATCTTTTTTGCCTTTTCCTTTCCACAACACCTGAAAAATCAGTAGCGACAAACTATTACTTCATTACCTTTCCACAAGATACTGGATTTTCTCTAACACTTCAGAATGCTTCTGAGATAGTATATCTGACATAACACTTGTGCTTCTACCTAGCATGTTACAAGATAAAATGCAGAAAGAAAGGAGACAATGTTGGTGTTGCATGTGTGAGAAACCAACCTTCATGAACATTCAACTTAAATACATATCTTATATAATTTTAACTATTTTTTCACATAGGCACCTGTCATAATTTAAGTAACTGCTTCCTTTTAAAGGAATTACTACACTACATGTGTTAACTGATGGCAATAATTCATTAATAGAAGACATCATCCTATTTAAATTAAGGATTATAAATAAAACCAAACATCATAATTCAAGGACCCAAGTAATTCAAGGTTTTTGTTTCAATGATGCTCCAAGTAAAGATGAGTAATCAGATATGGTCTCTGCAGGTTACTTTTACTTAAAACAAAAAAAAAAAACTGGATGACCTTCCTCTGAGACAAACAAAAATTGATGATTTTAACCTACCTTTCAAATTTTATTGATTATGGTAACAGTACAAGCTTAAACATTCTCTAGTGCTATTATTAAAATGAAGACTGAATTGAATCATTTACCTATTTTATTTTTAATAATGCCTGGAACAGGTATGTAATAATCCATATACAAAAACATTCAGGATTTTCAGAGATGTATCAAAAATTAAACACACAAGAGAGTAGAAAACTCACATACCTTTCTCTAAGCAAATTCATTCACAACACTACCACTCATTGAGTATATTCATATATTTCTTCACTGTCAGAGTGCTGAGGTATAAACCTCCACAGGGTAGGAATCAGGTGCACCTGATATGTTTTTATGGCCTCACCAAAGCTTGATGTTTATTAAATCCTAGTTGAAAGGCATCTGACAATTTAATTGCTAAAAAATTCAATGTTCACTTGAATGTGAAATCTTATGCCTTATACCTTATGATTTTAGCAGTGCCATGTGTTCTGTGATAGTTAAGGGCTTGTCAATGTTTCCATTATAAACTCTGGTTTTCAAGAGGTTTGTATCTTGGCCTATAAAAATAGACTCCGGTCTATAACTTGGCATACAAAGTACTGGTATCAGCCCAAGAGAACATTTTTTTTGTTCCAATGATTAAAATAAAAATCTGTTTAGTAGTTTTAAGTGAACAGAGTGTAAAAAGAAAAGTGGAAAGGAGAAATAGTGTTTTTAAACACACACACACACACAAACACACACACACACACACACACACAACTAATTATCCAGATCTCACTACTACACCTCCATGCTAAATTTTCAGATGATTAATATGAAATAAACCAAGGAAGAGATTTGTGTAAAAGAAAAACCCATAGTTTTAATTAAAATACAATGACATTTAATAAGTCATATTTTTACACTATACTATCTCAGTAATTCCCACACTTAAGACCTGCCCATATACTGATATAACCAATGACAGTAAACCAAAATTGTTTCAAATGTATATATTTTTTTTAAAATTTTTATTTATTTATGTGTGTGTGTGTGTGTGTGTGTGTGTGGCCAGCTCAGCCCACCAGGGGGCGGGCTGGCTGGCATGTGGTGCTGGGGGATTGAACCGCGGTCCCTGTGCTTTGCTAAGCTTGTTCTAAGTAGGTGCTTTAGACCACTGAGCCATCTCACCAGCCCCTCAAATGTATATTTTTAATAAATGTAAAATTAATTTTAATGACTAAGAATAGATTTACTCTAGATTCATGGAAAAATCTTCAGTTCTATCTTTAATATATACAAGAAGGTTCTTAAATATATGACTTGAAACTCTAAAGAAATCTTTCATATACAGTATTTTGTTGAAAGACTTTAAGTTGAAGTTTTATGTTTGTTCTAGCATAGTATAGATACCCTTCAAAAATATAATGCTTTGACACTGCTGGATCTTTTGAAATAACACATTTTGCTAACAACTTTCTCTCTTAAAAGCACATAAATTTGTATAATCTGCACAGAAGAAAATTTGGAAATAGCTGTCAAAATTAAGAGTATATACAAGCTGCCAGTCCTCCATACCCATGGGTTCTATATTCGCAGATTCCACCAACTATCGATAGCATTTACTTTGGATAGGCATTACCAGTAATCTGGAGATGATTTAAAGTACAGAGGATATGTGTAAGTTCTATACAAATACCACACCACTTAGAAAAAAAATGAGTTATCTCCCAGCCTAGAAAAAAAATTGAAGATACACAGATTTGGTATCTGCAAAAAGTACTTGTACCAATTCCATAATGATACTGAGGAATAACTGCAGTTTTTAAAAATTATTTTCTCTTTGTGATAAATTATACAGAAAATAAAACTTATCATATCTCTTCAAGTTTATAATCAATGGTATGGAATATATCTATAGTGTTTTGAGACCATCACCACTATCCATCTTTGTAACTGTTTTCATCCTGTAAAACTAAAACTCTGTACCAACTAAACAGTAACTACCCATTCCCTTTATTCCAATCACCATTCTAATTTCCATCTCTTTTGAATCTGACTACTGTAACTACTTCATATAAGTGGAATTACATAGTATTTTTCTTTTTGTGATTGACTTATTTAGAATTTTCTTCCTTAAGGCTTAATAATATTCCACTATATGTACACTATTATTCATCTATCAGTGGCTTGCTTCAACATTTCAGGCAATGTGAATGATTCTATGAACATGGATACACAAATCATCTCTAGCAGATACTGTTTTCTGCTCTTATGACTATGATTTGAATATGGTTTAGTGATCTCCAAAACTCAGGGTGAAATTTGATTGCCATTGCAGCAGTGCTGGGAGGGGAAGTACAAGTATTTGAATCATGAGAAGATTAATGCCCTCTCTTGAATCTGGGTTCTTCCCCTCTCAAGACTAAATGCATTTTCTTTCTCCCATCTTCCTCTGGGAGCCAGGTGAATTAACAATGGCTTTTATGAGATGCAGCCACTTCCCCTTCCATTGTGCAGCCTCCAGACCAAGAAGTTAAATAAATTATTTTTCATTATAACTTACCCAGCCTCAGTTTTAGATAGAAAATGTCTAAAACTTTGCATCATATGTAAATACCATTTTAAAATTTTGAGGATGCATCATAATGATTCCTACTATGGCAATAACATTTTATATTTATACCAACACTGCATGAGTTCCAACTTTTCCACATAATTGCCAACAACTGTCACTGGTTTTTGTTTGAATTCTTTAAAAAAAATCTATTTATTTATTTTGCACAGTGTCACACTACACAGCATGGATTTATAGTGATCCTCTTGTCTCAGCCTCCCCAGCACCGGAATTACAGGTGTGCATCACAATGCCCCACTTCAGCCATTTTGGTGGTTGACACAACATGCCCAGGGTTCTGGGACCAGTACAAGATGCAGTATTGGGGACTGAACCCGTGTCCTTGAGCTTGCCATGCAGGTGCTTAGACTACAAAGCTATCTCCCCAGTCCTATCACTGTTTTGTAGCAATGGTAATATTGAGTGTTAAGTGGTAACTCTATGTAGTACTGATTTGCAGTTCCCTAGTGACTACCAATGATGAAATCTTTTCATGTGCATATTGCTAATTAGATATTTTCTTTGGAGATAACTAAGACTTTTCTGTACACTACACACATAAGTATCCTTACCAGACATTTGAGTTTCAAATATGTCCTGCATCCTTGGGCTGACCTTTTATTGTTGGTAGTTTCTTCTGATATCCAATATTCAGGCTAGTCTACCATTTTCGTTACTCCTTGTGCTTCATTGACGTGTTCAAGAAATCACTGTATATGATAATATGAAGCTTCTCTGTTATATTTTCTTCTATCAATTTATAGATTTATGTCATACATTTAGGACTCTGACACATTTTGATTTAATTGTTGTATATGGTGTTAGGTAAGGGTTCATCTTATTTTCATTTGAATATCCAGTTTTATCAGCACCACCCATTAAAAATATTCTCCTTTCTCCACTACAGGACCCTGATATCCTTGTCAAAAAACATATGATTTTATATGTGAAGGTTCATTTCTAGGCTATTACTAGGTCCCTGAATCTCCATGTCTGTCATTAGGGTAGAAACATACTGTTTTGATCACTGTAGCTTTGTAATAAATTTTGAAACGAAGTAGAATCTTCCAGCTATCTTGTCTTTTGTCAAAATTGTTTGGCAATTTGGGGAACTCTTAAGAGTCCATATGAATTTCAGAATATATTTTCTATTTCTGCAAAAACATCGATGAGTTTTTTTTTTTAAAGGATTTCATTCAATCTATTTCTTTCAGAAGTATTAACATTTTATGAAGTATTTCATGAATATAAGATGTTTCCATTCCATTTGTTTATATCTTGTTTAATTTTTTTCATCAATGATTTATAATTTTCATTATGTAGACTTTCCTTTTTTGGTGAATTTTTTCTTACCTTCCTTTATTACTTCAATACTACTTTGTCTATTTGTTTAAAACGTTGGGGATCAACACAGGAACTTGTATATACTAAACTATCCAGTCACTAAGCTGAGCTATAAGTCCATCCTGCAAGGCCTCTATTTTGAGACAAGGTTTATGTTGTCAGGCTTGCCTCAAAACCCTGAAGAAAATTTCTTACTCAGCCTTGTGAGTAGGTGGGACTACCAGCATGTGTCACCATGCCCAGTATTTTAGTCTCTGATCTTACAGGAAACAAAATACTTTCTTAAACTTCCTTTTTAACTGTTTTTTGTTAGTACTGGGAAAGCAACTGATTTTTGTGTTGAGATTTATGCTGTTATTTTGCTGATTTCATTTACTAGGATCTAAAAAATTTGGAGGGAATCTTTAGCATTATTTACATAGCAAATCTTAGCATTCACAGAGATCATTTTAGACGTACATATTTCAATTTGTACACCTTTTATTTCCTTTGCTGGCTTAACTGCTTTGCACAGAACTCTGAAAGTGAGCAGCTTTACTCTTAGTCTTAGAGGAAATGTTTTCAGTCTTTCACCATTGAGTATGATGTTTACTGTGGGTTTTCATATGTAGACTGTTGTGTTGAGGTACTTTTCTTCTAAGTTTGTTCAAAGTTTTTCTCTATCAGCTGAGATACCATGTATTTTATCTTCATTATATTAATATTGTACATTACTCTGACATTCATAAGAACATCAACCTTGCATTCCAACAATTCCAACTGGCCATGATGTGTAATCCTGTCAATATGCCACTGATTTGAGGATTTTTTTCACTGTTTTTCATAAACAGTTAGATACATGCTTTTTCCCTTTAAAATTATCTTAGGAACTTACCTGCATATGTTTAAATTGTATACTTATACTAGAATATTTGTTATTGAATAATAGCAAAACTTAGTGAACTGACTTAAGCTTCCATCATCTGGAAATGGATTAAGTAAATTATTGTACTGCTGTACTACATAATTAATGTACAGCTATTAAAAAGAACAAGGAAAAGATAAAAGAATGTGTACTGATGCAAAAATATTTCCAAAAAAATTACATGTCCAAATTATAAATAATATGTGAAAATAGCAAGGTACTGTCTTGCCATATGGAGATGGGGAAAAGATTTGAATATGCCTTTGTATACATAAAATTTTCAAGAGTAATCCACAATAAACAACACAGATTGATGATTTCTCATAAATATAATGCAGGAGACAGGGGATATACTCAGTGACATAAATGCCTGCCTGGCAAGCACAAAGGCCTGAGTTCAATCTCCTGTACTTCCATAAATAAGTAAATTAATAAATAAGTATAATGCAATAATTTGTGGTGGCAGTTCTGATCAATTTTCAGCATCAATTCAAAAGAAAAGAAAAAAGCTATAAGTGTGACAATTTGGATAAAATCTCAAAGGCATTATGATTCTCCAAGGTTCCACACTGTGAAATATCATTTACATAATATTCTTAAAGAGACAGAATTAAAGTAAGGCACAAATCACTTTTTGGGGATTACGAATGGGGACAAGCTGTGGCCACAACCATATAGCATGAAGGAATCTACAGGATGACTGAGCTGTTCTCTATGCCTATGTAGTAGTTAGGAGAATTTATACATGTGTGAAAACATATAGAATTGTATGCAAAAAGTCCATTTTAATATAAATTTCATTTAAAATACCAAACTAAGAAAAATCTCAGTATCAGTGCTCACTTCTGGAGTACATATAATAAAATATAAATCATATAGAGATGATTAACATGTCCCTAGTGCAAGGATGACATGCAGATTTATGGAGTGTACCATATTTTTAGAATGGAGTATCATTATGCCATAAAGGAGGCTAAACATGAGTCATTTCTAAGAGAATGGATACAGTTAAATATCACATGGCTTCTCTTATATGAGAAACTCAAAAAACAAAGAACAAAATAAAAGATAACAAAATTGGGGATCCATCTTTTATACATAGGAGGGTGACAAAGAGACTAAGGGAAGGAAGAGGAGTGGGATACAAAGATGATGAGAAAAGAATTAGGATATACTGTACATGTGTACCAAATGCCTACCAGGAATGTAATCACTATGTACTTCAAACATGTACTGATAAAAAATAAAAACTGAATGGGGTGTGGTGATGCTTGTGCATAATCCCTAGTAGGAGGCTGAGGCAGGAGAATCACAATGAGTTCAAGATGAGCCTCAGGTACATAATGAGTTCAAGGTCATTCTGAAGTACACAGTGAGACTGTCTCAAAAAAAAAAAATGGGAAAAAAATCCCAATATATATTAAAAACAAAAGAATATTGAAGAAAGCACATCACATCTCTTACATGTGCTTATATAATTATTTGAAGCTTTAAAATTAGACACTGTTCCTATATTTATTCCTGTAGTTATCAAACACTAGTATATACATCAGAATCTCCTAGAACCCTCATTCAGATCAACTTCTGGAATTTGCTCTCAACTAACCTTAAGTACAGCTGCCAAGTTGTAGGCCTTCTTTTAGGTCATGTTCAGCCATTAGTCCCAGAACACTTTTATTTTATTTCCAGAACACTTTTAAAGCAACATTCTAGAAAAATAAGTTAGCTCATCAAAATGTCCACCAACTACAGCAATATAATCTAATTATTTTCAGTAATATTTAATTTTTTTTTTCAAAACTTGTGACGTGTGGGTGTTGCAGGGAAGGGGGTGGTTTACATTATGTTAAACAGTGAAATAAGAGATATACAAAATTTAGTTGTTATGCTTTTCAAATTTTGTACCTTATCTCTCCTTGCTGCCACTAGATGGAAACCAATACAATGATTAGTTACTGAACTGTCAATATAAATTGAAAGATAATAAATTTAGGTTAAAATTACGCCATAACATTCAGTACAAAGGGACAAGTAACTGCAGGACTCTACACTAACATAAACTGTAGGGTGACGGTATTTTTAATTGTGAATAGCTCTTGACCTAGAAACTACACCAATTTCACAGCTCTTATAATCTGTGCTGCCAAATTCGAATGTTTAAGTTTTAACCCCCAGAGGCTCAGAATGTGACTTTACTAGAAGATAAGGCCTCTGTAGAGGTAGTAAGGTTTAAGTAAGAGTCAACATGGGTAAGACCTAATTCAAAATGAACTGTTTCCTTATAAAATTTGGGATTTTGGACATGTACAGAGAAGACAGTATGAAGATACAAGGAAAGACAAACACCTACAAATAGGATCCTCAAATTCTCCTTCAAGATCACAGAAGGAATCAACCCTGTGACATCATAATCTCAGATTTCTTGCCTCCAAAGCTGTGGCACTCAGTTTGTGGTGGTATGTTAAAGCAGTCCTACCAAACAAATAAACAACATACTGTGTCATATCCTGAGACAAGAAAAAAAAAAAAAAAGTAAGTGTTTGTCTTCAGGAAGTCCAGGGTTCAATGGCTTATTAAGAAAGTGGGAATATTCATTATTTAATAACTTTTTAGTATTTTTGCAAAGTTAGTCAGCAATAAGAGATTCTAACACTAAATCCCATTTTGTTTTTATTGACGCCATCTCATTTTCTTCTTAGTCTTTCACGTAAACCTAATTGATTTCTCTTTCTAAGCATCCACATTCCTAAGAACATCCACGTAATTTCCCTGATCGAAATGTTTTAATAAATATAAAAAATGACCACCTTTTTCTAACTCACTGTAAATATGTTCCTAAATTTAAACAAATTACTTAGACCACTAATATATTCAATTTCTGGTACAAAAAATAATAATAATAAAACCCTGATGTAGTTTGCACCTAGAAAACTGAAATATCTTTAGTAGGATGAGCAACTAATTACAATGTACAGAAAGAGGCACAGCAATAGTATAAATTATCATTAAATACATATAAGCATAAGTGTTCCACCTCAAATAATCCTTAAGTTGACAAAGACCAATTATCTCAAATTTTGAAGCAGAAAGGGTATAAGCTAATAGTCTTTGTTTTGTTTCGAGACAGAGTCCCACTATGTAGTGCAGGCTGGCCTTGAATTTGTTTATGTAGCCCGGGTTAGTCTTGAATTCATGGTGATCCTCCTGCCTCTGCCTCCAGAATGCTGAGATTACAGGTGTGTGCCATCATGGCTGGCAGTGATAATTATTCTTGATCTGTTACTGCTGCATAAAACACTCATGACTATCAATTATCATGAAACTAGTACCTAAATATTTCAAATTTATAAATAAGTGCATAGAAGCTTGTATTTTATGCAACTTCATTTCATACTGCACACTGGGTTTGCAAATAAAATTTAACTGTTTTTGTTAATTATCAAAGCTCTCAACTATTGAATTAACATTTTTTTATTGATATAGTTGCCCATTTGTTTTCTATTCATTAAAAAATAGCACTCAACTGCTAGGGACCAATAATTATTATATTAACCAACTCTTTAATTCTTTCATTAATTAATTCTTTGGTTTCTCATCTCTTCCCCTTTCTCTCTTTAGGACCCATGGTTATTCAACCATTCTGGTATTCCTCTAGTACAATAAAAAATAAGTAAGTTTCACAAGCTTAAATATCATTAAAGAGTATTTTTTTGTCATTTTATAAATAATATTCCAATGTCATTATTTGTTAGGTCCCAGAGTGAACACCTACAATTAAATGATTCAGCAACCAGCTACACTATCTTTGCCTTTTTACAGTTCCAATCAGTAGCAGACCTAGGTGTAATCAACAGCAGCAGGGGGTTTTAGGAAGCAAAACAAAACAAAAACAGTAGGAATCTTAACTAGAATACAGTAATTGATACAAGGGAACATTATGGGTTATTTTAATCCAAGATAACCTAAAATCATAGAATATGATTTTATAATCAGAAGTGAAATAAGGACAACTTTTAAATATCTGAAAATATAATAAATTTCAATCAGTTAATAAGGTTAAAATGAAAAGGTTCTGTTTTCAAAATGAATCTCTTAGTCTCATAAGGGTCGTTACTTCTGTTTGGGTTATTTAGCATCCATTTAGCTGACAAATTAAAGGCCTTCTTACCTCCTATTGCTATCATACCTAACCAATTTTATCATTACATACTTACAAAAACTAAAGCATCTCAGAGAATAACTGGCAATGCTCTTTTACTCCTAAGAAACATCTAAAATTTTATCAGCAGTATCAGTAGTCTTGAAATGTAATTTAGCAAAATATTCCCATTTCTTTCATTTTCCTATTTTTGACTCCCAAGACTAGGGTTTACTGGAGATATTTAAGTATTATGTCTCAAAAGTATGCAGGGAACACAGTGATTTATTTACAATTGTAGTATGATGTAATGACTACAAATTTTGACTACACACACAAAAAAACCCACAAATGGAAATGTTACCATAGTAACAACTTGATCACTTTGCACCAGGAGGATAGCTGATACGGTATCATGATGTAATTTTATAGCTGTTTATTGTAATGTGGGCAATGAGATCTACAAAACAATTCTACTTCATTCTGCTCACAAGAACGAGATGTGAGAAATGCAACTTACAAATTTATAATCTTGTCAACTTTTTCTTTTACTTTTTAAAAAGGCTTATAAAATAAAACAAAAATTAAATTGACTGATATTTAAAATATCTACTTATAGAACTTATTTGACATATTCCAACCTCAGACTGTTAGATTTTCATAGAGCACTAGAAAACAAACGTATATTGTATCAATTGTATCTATGTATGTCTGAAGCACTTCCAAACTTATTCTTCAACTACTCCACAGTGCTAAAAAGTATGGCAAGTGAGAGGGAAATGGTAGAGAGGGAAGAGGAGAAAGAACATATGGACTGAGGCAGATGTGCCTCTTTTATCAACTAGGTATATCAAGACTTATGTTCATAAAATTACCTGTCATCTGCAAATCAGAACTAAAACAAAAATCAAATCTATAAATCAGTATGTTTTAATATATGCTTTTGTTAATGTTTCTAGGCTTCTTGTAACTACTATTGAGGCACACAAATGTATTAAATAGAAACATGACAGAAAAAAAATGTTGCTATCAATTTGTCCTTCCATGTAACAAAGTCATATTACAATTAAAGCTCAGATATAAGAACAATTTACACTAAAAAATAATGGCATTCATTTAAAGTGATATAATGAAATATAGTAAGCTACAAAGATACATTTTTAAAATAACTTCTCAACTTATTGAAATAATAGCCTTAGAGAAATCTAGTAAGACAGTCTATTTTTATGTTATTGAAAATTATTTTAAACAATAATTTTAGTAACCTTAGTTATTAAATTTAAGCCACTTCTATGAATGATATTTTTATTATATCAAGTGGTAATTTCCCTTCCATATCTGATTTGGCATTTTGATTTGGGGATGGGAATTATGACTACTCATAAAACATTTAAAAGTAAAAGAGTTTTATTAAAAGCTAACCTTTGAGGACCTGCCATGGTGGTGCATGCCTATAATCCCAGCACTTAGGAGACTAGAAAGGAGGATCACCAGCAGTTTGAGGCCAACCTGGGCTCCAGTAATGAGTGTAGGCCAGCCTGTACTACATAGTGAGACCCTGTTGCAAAAAACAAAAACTAGCCCTTGTTTTTTTTTGTTTGTTTGTTTGTTTTTGTTTGTTTGTTTGTTTGTTTTGCTGAACCGGAACTGAACTCAGACCCTCACGCTTGCCAGAGAAGCGCTTATCCTACTGAGCCGTCTCCCGGCTCCTAGTCCTTGTTAATTTTAAGAGACTTTTCCTCCCCAAAATATATGTATACAAG
>NW_004524619.1:2494248-2501748 GCF_000260255.1 Octodon degus | reverse complement strand
AAGCAAGCCAACATGGCTGTACAAAGCTCCTTCAAGATGTTAAGCTTTAAAACTGTAATCAAAGAACTTTGGAATTTTTCAAAGTATCAAAATTATTATACTTCTAAATAAGATCAAATTGTATATACTGTCCTTCATAAATCAAATTATTTGAAAAGATAAAAATGAGTTTGAGAGCTACACACAATGAAAGGCTGAAGGCAAAAACATCCTTGAAGGCAGCAAGAAGCAGAAAGGTAAATAATAAAAGAAGACATTCATTCCAAGAGTACTTATTAAAAATTTAACATGTGCCTGGCACTATTCTAGGCCCTACAACACAGTACTTAAGTCACAAAGCATTGATCAAATGAAGCTTAAATGCAAGTGGTAGGACACAGACAATTAACAAACACAAAAACACCAGGTGGTGCAAATATCAACAATGAAAAATTTTTAAATTGATGGGATGGAGAATGAAGGCTATAATAGATTAGGTATTCAGGTATCTGATGAGAGCGCATGAACCTGAGAGATGAGCGACCAAAAGGGAGCCTGTCAAAGGAGGCTAGAAGTATCAGATACAAAAGTTACAATACTTTTTATGTAGGTCTTGCTTTATCTTGCTCTTAACCATCCAGCAAAAAAGTATAAAAATGAAGCATAAAAAGTAATGCTATATCAATATGCTGAGCTGCAAAAGGCTCAAGTCAACAACTTTTTTTTTTTCTTTTTTGGCAGAACCGGGGATTGAACTTAGGCCCTTGCACTTGCCAGGCAAGCATTTATTCCACTGAGCTATCTCTCTGGCCAAGTTAACAACATCTGTCATTGACTGTCTTATGGAAAACCCACTACTGTTATGGACTACTAGCCTACAATGGAATATTTTGCTGAATTCAGGCACCTACAATATTTAAATGTCAATGGAATACCCTTCTCTGACAAAAATAAACAAAAAAGGGGGATAGGTTCAAAATAGGATAGATACACCTGCATTCTCTTGGATCATTGAATAGAGAGATTTATTCTAATAGTGTTTGTGGACAGGATATCATGTCTGCAACTTGTATAATGAATAACCATTAAGACAATAATATGCAACATATTAATTATTGAAACTGTGCTAGTAATCGGTTTTGAAACTAATTGCTATTTGTTTCTCAATAAAATCATTTTTAAAAAAAAAACAAAAAAAGGAGCCTAGAAGGTTATTCGATGAAAAGAAACCACTAATATAGATGCTCAACAGTAGAAAGGAGTTTCAAGACACCTGAAACTCCTTCATCTGGAGAAATTGATACACTAGCATTTAACATGAAATTTTTTAATTTATCAACATTTTTGTTTACTATTCATGTTCTAGTCCAAAAATCCTGCTTAGAGGACAATACACTTGTATTACACAAATGCACTAACAGAGATAAAACTAACCAGCAGTTATTATTCTTTATTGGATTAATAGATCTGAGTATAAATACAACTTTGGCCTACCATATTTGAGAAAAATAAAACAGTTAACAAAGAAGAGAAATGGTGTCATGTATACCTATTACCACTTAAGGAAGTCTTCACAAGTAAAGAGGTTATCAGTCATAAACAAAAAGTTCTTAACCAAAGCCATATGAACTAGCACTGTTATTGCTGTTAAGGCTTGTATTTAGATGTCCCCCAAAAGCTTCAGGCTGCCACAGGTGGGGCTTTTCAAAAGTGGCTGGATCTAGCATTGTGAAGCTTCAGGGCTCTTGATGCAATAAAGGTGTGAGTGCTATCTACTCTAAGGATGAGCTAGATAAGATATAAGGGACAGAAAGAGGTTTGTCACCTCATGTTTGTTGTTTGCTGCCTTTGTATGGACTGAACCCTTAATAAATGGTGAGCTACAATAAGCCTTTTCTTGTTTAACTTTGGGTATAGCATATTTTGTCTCAGCAACAAGAGAAGTAGTTAAGACACATTCTCATCTTTAAAAATGTCCATTGTAAAACTAAAATGAGATTCCTGGCAAAATACAGAAGTCTCATGATACTCTAGCAGAAAGACTAGGCAAGAGGATGGCAAGATTAGGAAAGGTATTTATGGTGAGAGTAGAAAATGGTACAACTCCAATGAAAGAAATTTGGTGGTATTTAACAAAACTATAAATGTATTTTCTCTTGATCCAGAAAATCAAACCAAAAGCAATATTCTAACTTAGAAGTCATTTGGCAACAAAATTTAACTTCACTGATATGAAGCTACTTTTAACTTTTATTGAGACAACAGTGTGACATTTTCCATTAAAAAATAGTTACTTGTATATTTATCAGGTATTTTTTTCCACTGAGTGTTCTCTAATAGTGGAACATTTATCACATTTCTAAATAGTGCAAAATTGTGAACTCTAAAATATCTATTTCCTCTGCAGATTTCAGATAAAGGACTGAAGACCTATGTATTAAAATATAGAAAATCTAATACTTACAGAAGTAAAATGCTGAAAACAATCTAAACATTCACCTAAAAAAGAAATGGTTGAATCAATTAATGGACAACTGCTCTTACTTTCCTTTAAATTTTAGCAATATCTATTTCCTTAACACTTAACTTACTTTCTGTGCAATACCATCTGTTTATATGGCACATCATTTTAACAGGCAACTTTCAGCTTATCAGTTTTTAAAGAAAATGTTACAAAGATATGTGACATAAGATTCCTACTCTACAGAATCATAGTACATTTGGTGAAAAGGACTCATGAAATAAACCTAAGATTTCAACAATGGCAGGAGTTTAGCCAGCACAAATAGTCCCTATACAAGACCTGCTATACACCAGTCCATGCTTTTTAACATTCTCAAACACATTTTTTGAAAGAAAAATGTGATGATAGTATAACTCACATGGGAAAAAAGTAAGTCTTACAGGCCCCTGTAGCTAAGGCAATCAGTGGGCAAGCATGATAGGGTTGAACTATTACATGCCTTTAAAGAATAGTGAAGGGCCTGCCTGATAGCTCAGCGGAATAAAGTGCCTGCTTAGGTGGAGTGCACTGGCTGGGTTCTATCCCAGTGTGCCATGCCAGCCCTGCCCCCAGGGCGCTCTGAGACAGCGACTGAGACCAGGTTTGGCAGCGCGCACCTGTAATCCCAGTACTTGGGAGGCTTAAAACAGGAGAATCACTACAAGTCCAATCTATGTAGTGAGACCTTGTAGATCCTGTCCTACGTACAGAGAAAAGAAAAAAAAAAAAAAAAAAAAAGATAGTGAGAATGAAAAACAAACATGCACCACTGTTGGTAGGACTTTTTATGTAGGAGGCTTAGTTTGACAATATTCTGGTTTAGCAGAAGTATTGTACTTTTAGTCTTACTGTTCCTTTGTTATACCAGAAACATGTCCTAGAAAAGCAACTAATGTGAAATAGGTACCATCGGCTCATTTTTTTTTTTCTTATCCTATAACAATTTTCTAAATTTAGGTACAAAATAAAAAGCTTTACACTAAGGGGATTTGGCCAAGATCCTAAATACCATGCAGAATTTGGTATTAAAAAACATCCACTTGCTCCCCCAAGCTAATGTCATTAACTCTTTTTTTGCAAATTCAAAAGATTCCCTTTGTAAATATTTAACATTTATGCCATCTTTTCTAATAGAAGTTGATAGTGAATACATTAGGTTGAATGATATGAAATTACTGGTATAGTTCTCTATCTACTATAAGGCAGCAACTACTAATGGTCTAAAGTTGATTTTCATTATTTGTATTTTCATCATCATCGTCTCCTGTTCATGACTATCATTAGTCAACTCAAATTCTCTTTACTGCTTGCTGTGACATTAAGTTACTAAGCATGCCTCTGCAGCACCAGTGTCTCCACACTCTAATACCACAATTAGCTCCAAGAGGATGTGGTGTAATTGTGACTTGCCCTTTTGCATACTTTTCTTTCCAATCCCTAAAATCTTATTGGAATGAAATGGATTATAAGTGATATTTTAAAAAGACATTCTTAAATCATTTCTAATTTATCAAAAGAGTTACTCATTTTCACAATTTGGTAATTTAATTATTTTTATTAACAAACTACTTAGGAACATATTTTATAAATAACTGTTCTCTGACTATGAAACTCCATGAAGTGCTGGCCAGACAGCTTAGTGAATTAAAGCCTCTGCTTAGGCAGACTCAGGGACAAGGGTTTATTCCTGGAATGCTGCAGAGGCTCTACCCCCAAGGCGCACTGAGACAGCAAATGAGACTGGGTGTGGTGGCACCCCGTTTGTACGCAAAGGGGTTGGGGAGGCTGAAAACAGGAGGATCACTATGAGTCCTATCTGTGTAATGAGACCCTGTGGATACTGTGCTAAATACACTAAAAAATAATAATAAATAAATATTAGAATTTCTCACAATCTAAAACCTATCTGTTGTCGAGCAGAACATCCCACTTGTGTGGCTATAACAGAATCTTCTCAATCCTATATACATAAAAGTTCAGATTAGATTTTTTTTCAATAATCTTTGTTTTTCATTAATTCCACTTTACAATCCTGTTGAAAGACATTAAAATCTAAGACTTCATAAGAAAATAAAGTCAACTCCGAAGTTTAACCTTTTGGCGAAACCACAATCCTATCTAAAAACATGAAAGGATTTGTTCTCTAGTAAATAATTCATTTAAATTACAATTTGAGTTCATGGAAATAGGAAAATCTCAATGGAAAACACAAGCGTAACAGTAGAAATATAAAATCATCACCTTAAATTATAATTTAATAGTAATAATAGCCAAGACTCTCCGAAAAGCATTTAGGAAAAGCCACCAATTAAGTAATATATTCAGTATCAAATGGACTTTCATTTAAAAAGTGTTCAATAATGATATATTAAAGGTCAAAATAAAAAATCTACATAGAAAATGAATTTCAATGTGGTCAGAAATTGTCAAGACCAGGATTTCATTCATGCAATTATATATGGAAGTATAAACTATTTCATAAGAAATTATTTGCTATAAACATGGAATTATATTTAAACTTCCATAAGAAATTGTCTGTTATAAACATGGAAGTATATTTAAAATAGTCCATAAGAAATTATTTGTTACAAATGATCAATAGTAAATGAGGAAAATGGAAAAGAGGATTGTCCTCAGCCAGATTTAGAAAATGTATTTTTTTTTGAAAATTTATTCTTTAACAGCCAAATAGGAAATATACTAGGCCTTGGGGTCACACAGTTTCTGTCACAGTTACTCAACTCAACTGTGAACTAATGGAACAGAGCTATGTATAAAACTGTATTTATGAAAACAAATCTGAATTTTATGTAATGTTCATATGTCAAGAAATAGCACTTCTTTTAATTTTTGAAACATTTTAAAATATAAAACTGTTCTTAGTTTTGGAGCTATACAAAAATGGATGGAAAGTCAGAATTAACCTATGGACCAGATTTTGTCAATCATCTCTAATTCATACAAATAATTACACTGTTTGCTTTTAATCACAAAATAAAAACTAAACTTCATACTGTTGTATATTTACCAGAGACATTTCCTAAGTATTTTAACAGCTACTTCCTATTCCCAATTTTCAGTATTCTAGTTCAACCATAATTTCTTGCTTTAGCAATATTTCAAAAAGTAAAACACAAACACCTTATATGACCTTCATGCTTCCAGAAATATCCAAAGCTTCAATATATCCTAGAGTACTCAGTTAGTTGAGCAAGTAGAGATACACAAATAACAGAGAATATTTGAATATTGTAATATGCTTCATTTAATATTTAATAGGCATGGAAACATAAAACATTCAAATGACAAGCAAAGTAACAAGTATTTTGTTTAAAATATAAAAGGGATACTTGCAAAGTTAGCTATATAAAAGGAGACAAGAATACAGTAATATTGTGAAAATATCACATTACAATCCCAGAGTTTTTGACACCACAAAGTCCTTGTTAGATAATCAGAAATTGAAAATAGTGAGATCATATGTAGTTTATGTAACAAACACACTATAACAAATGAAATAATGAATGAATATGAATGTCAATGGCAATCAACATTTAAAATCAAAATGACTGCTAAAAGTCTGATAAATTCAAGACCAGTATGAGGTACATAGTGAGTCTGGGGACAGTCTGAACTAATAATAAGACCTCTCTCCCACAAACCAAACCAAAAAAACCCCCCTAAAATTAAAATGAAATATATGCCTCCTGATTAAAGGAATGATTGCCTAAAAAATAAAGCCCAAACAAAGTCAAATTTTGACTCACCCCATCAACTTGGAGAAAATAAGAAAATGTTTAAATATGCCATCAGTATACAATCAATAAAATAGTGACTATAGAGAACTCTACAAGTTAAACCAAATGCTTTTCCAGTAATACGGTTGTAAAGGAAAAAAGAAGACTGGACAGAAAATACTATGGAGTCAGAAAGATTTGAAAACAAACACAGCTTTGAAAATAATAAAATTAAAGGCAAGAGATGCACACTTGGGTAATAAAACCATAAACTGAATTAACTTATAATTCTTAATATAAGAATAAAAAAAAGAATGGCTACTTTGAGAGAGAATGCTCATGAGGGTTGTGAACAACAAAGAACAGGAGAATATTTTGTGAGGGGCTAATAAAGAGTATTTCTCAATTTCAGTAATATTTACAAACACATTTACTTAATATACTAAAGTATATAATTGAGTGTTTTTTCTATAGATTTTGTCTATTTTGTAATTAAAATTTTGTGTAAATTAAAAATAGAACATCATACACCGGATATAAAAACATTTTTACATATGTATGTAAAAAGTAATTAATGAAAAATACAGTGAAAGGAAACATCATAATTTCATACTTTGTTAAAGCAAAGCTTAAAAATATAGTATATTACAAGTCCATGAGCTAGCACTTATCTCAAGAAGACCATAAAAACAACAAATCTGGAGAAGGGAGCGTAGCTCAATGGTAAAGCGAGTGTTTGGCATGCTCCAGGCCCTGGGTTTGAACCACAGCTCCATTAAAAAAAATAAAAACTATAAACAAATAAGCAGAACAAATTAGCAAAAGAGATAATAAGCTAGTTTAGTCTTTCTTTGAAATTTCAATGAAACAGACTAAATTCTAATAAATTTGTCAAGTGACGTGGGAGGAGAAGTTTTACTAGCAACAAGCAAGGGGATAAAACTGCAGGCCTAAATGAGTTTTTTAAAACATCAGAGCTGAGTAGGGGATGTATTATATATGTAATTTCACGTCAATAAATTTGAAAATATAGTAAATAATAGTTTTATAAGAAAGAAAATTTCCACAATCAATTCAATGAATTATAAATAAGCTAAATATAAATAACAGATATATAGTAAAAGATTTTCTGAAAGAAGTGGAGCACAGCAGCCAGATCCAAACAACACCTATCTGGAGGAATCTGAACTTTGTAGATCCGGACCTGGTGCTAAGGTAATAACTCTATCTAAGCTCTACACCAAAGGTCAGAAGACAGTGGTATACAAAATGACAAAGAGA
>NW_004524619.1:2475845-2492408 GCF_000260255.1 Octodon degus | reverse complement strand
TATGTTTGCTAAGTATAAAATTCAAAGAGGACATATCTTTTCTTTCAGTCCTTTAATCTAGTCTTTTACACATTTTAAATGTCTTTGCAAAAGGTTCATTTTTCTTGGAAATGTGGTATTATAAGTTGAACTAAATTCAGAAATTTTAAATTTTTAAATAGTTATTGCCTACTCCTTTCTACTTTGAGAATTCTAATTATTTGAATATAAGTTTCTTGGTTTTGACACAGGGAACTATTATGACTTATCTGTAAATTCTTTCTTCATTTTTATTTTGGACAGTTTTTATTGTTATGTTCAGTTATGTTTGTAAATAATTCACTTTCAATTTGCAATCTATTAAAAAATTAAAAAATAAAAACTTTAAAAAAAAAGATTTTCCTTCTAGTTTACAGTGTCCCTACCTTAGCCAAAGTCACCTGTCACAATTATAAAGGGGCAATTTTTATGAAATTTTCAAGGAAATGATCAATCTGTAATGTTTAAACTGCTAATTAAAAATCAAAAGAAGAAAACTGTCCTGATACATTTTATGTTAGTGTGATTTTAACCCTAAAACAAAATAAAGACAGCACTACAGGAGTGATCTCACAATATACCAAGATCAAGAAGGAATCTTTCTTCCAAGTTTCAAGGGCAAGAAAAACTTAATAACAGAAAATGTATCAATTGATTTTCAAGTCACCTAAAGAAAAAACTGTAACATTTTGCCAATGACAAACTTTAGTGAAAGTTAACCCTCCCTCATTTCTAATTCAAAAATAAACTAAGCAATCAAATAAGAAAACTTCCAAAATCTTCAACAGAGCTTTACTAGGAAGAAAAACACACCCACATAACACAATAGCAAAACATAAGTGGAGTATTTTTCTGTTCAAAAACAAGTAAATTGGCCGTTGATGTCAGTGCTATTGATTTACTATACCATGTTGCACAGACTTTAAACAACCCTATACAGGTCAAGTGAAATAAATGATGATAAATGTAAATTTTAAAAAGACTAAATTATAGTCTGTCGATATTATGTAAAAACCAAGATAATCAATCTCACAAAAAAATTGAATCATAAAATGAGATGATTGCATGACTTTAAAAAGTATACTACAAATTCCTCACAACTCAGTGAGTTATTATACATCACAAAATGTGTGAAACATCAAACTAAAAACAACCATAAGAAAAACAATTCAATATAATAGTAACAACAAAATTATTATGCTGTGAAAAATCTACATGGAGAAGATATATGTGGTTTGTTTGAGGATTTAAATAGCAACTGATTTACTCAAGATATACAATATAATCCTGAATAAGAATATTCATTACTAGAAAGGTAAGATTCTTCAAGCAATCTGTACATCTAAGATGGAGCAATTTTTAGAAAACCAATCAATTCTTACTCAGGGCCTTGTGCTTGCCAGGCACGTGCTTATGTCACTGAGCTATCTCTCCAGTCCAAGGGGTTTATTTTTGGCTCGCAGTTTTAGACATTTCAGTCCATGGTCAGCTGGCTCCAGGGTAGAAACAGCAGAGAGGAGGGACGGGTAGGGGGATGGGGGAGCAAGGCTGCTTCCAGGCAACCAAGAAGCAGACAGCAGGACAAGAGCTAGGTAGGAAGAAGCCAGAGACCAGAGGCTGACACCAGTATAGCCTACTTCCTCCAACTAAGCTCCACCTCCTAAGAGTCTGTTCATCTATGGACTTTTATCAGTGGCTTAACACATGGATGAGGTTTGGGCCCTTACAATCTAGTCACTGCTTCAGGGGTCTCTTAATCCAGTCAAATTATCAATCAAGATGAACTAACACAAGGCCTGAAGTTCCTGGATATTGTATCACTAGAAAATAACCCATGAGGTTAGAGATCAACCCAAGTAATTATCTTCCTCCAAAAAATTATGACCTAGGGCAAAAGCCTCATTCACTAAGGATAGAAAAAAATCCTTCCTCTAAAGTACTTGTACAACATTATGTCTTATCTTTAAACTTTCCTCCAATAAACTGACTTTTTTCTTTGGAGCCATTTGTTAAATTTTATGCATGTTTTCTGAACCATTTATTTTCATTTTATTACTGAATAATACATTTTTCAAAAAAAGAAAACCAATCAATTCTTAATAATAGCATGAAGGGAATAAACTTAGAAGGTAAAAAAAAACCAATAAACTCACTATTGCTTAAAATCATAAGAGACATAGATCAATTAAATTCAAAACTGATCCATAACTATATCAAAATTTAGACTGTGATAAAAGGACATTTGCAGATGAGAAAGAGAGTTGCCTTAAAGATTAGATTATTAGATTATTCTCTAATCTTACAGATTAGAAAGGAGTTCCAGTCAAGGTCACTGCATTTAAAAGAAACAGAAAAACAAAAGCAAAGGAGCATAAATAACGATATGCCTGAAAAGAGGAAATACTTTTAACAGTTAAAAATATACCCACTAGGCTAACTAATTCTCTGTATAATATCATCAATTACCTCCTTTTTCTGTGCTCAGCTGGGAGAAATGGTTATTTTTTTTTCTATATGCAAAAAAACAAACAAAACCCTTTAAACAACAACTCAGAAGTACTCAAGTCTTGAACATCCTGCTAATATGTTTTAATTTTGAATTTGACACATTACATTGTAACAATAAACCACTAAGAAATAAAGAACAAAGTAAAGAAAGCAAGGAGGGGGGGATGGAGGGAGGAAAAGAGGGAAAGAAATTAGAAATCTAACAGCATATTAGTTTTTAAATTTCTTTTTAATCTTTGGTCAGTTCTATGAGAAAAATAAAAATTGGGAAAACACTAAAGTTTTTAAAATTGTTTTAAAAAATCTCTATTCACTTTAATGTTTGGAATTAGTGATATTTGGTTTTTACTGTACCAATATTATACTACCCATGAGGCCTGTTTCTTAGAAAACTCATATTTTAAAAACTAAATTGAACAGAATTTTTTTAAGACATTGTATAAAACATCAGTTATAAATTACTAGCAACATAAACCCACAGTCATCAGCTTTCCTGAAATGGTTCCTACGGTTGGGTAAGAATTCTCGAAATTATATTAGCTAATTCAGGCATATTTTTTGAATCCCACGTTAAGTCTCTAAGTATTACCAGTTAATTATCCTGGTTCAAATCAATAGCTAATTTTTAAAAATGACTGATCAACTACCACATTTTTAAATGTTTTTCATATACTGCTATTTCAGGGAAAGAAAGATAATAGTCTTTACAGAAAAAGTAATCAGCACTGTCATTTTCTTTAAAAAAAAAAAAAAAAGGCGAGAGCAGGGGTATATATCCGCCACACATGCCTGCCTGGCAAGCATGAGGCCCTAAGTTTAATTCCTGGTTAAAAAAATTATATATTAGTATTTAAATATATATATATATATATAATTTTAATTAAAGTCCTAAAAAGATATAATAAAGAACCAACTAAAAAGAAAACACCATTTTTACTTTCACTTACTGTTTGGTTAATATATCACTTAAGAACTTCTGTTTAAATGGGACAAACCAATGTATATTTTATATGCTTTATAATAGAAATGAAGTCATCTTACTTCTTTTTAACAGATAACTTTCCAAATTAGAGTATTTCACATGTTTCCATTTAGTTTTTTTTCTTTTTACAGAAACGGCCTATATTACATAAAATTTGTCAATGAAAATATAGCTCCATATTTTCAAAGGGTAAAAATATTAAAATTTAACTTTCTGCAATGGCTACGTTAAAAAACACATTTTTAAAAAAGTTCTCTTTAATTTCTGTAACTATAATGCAGCATCCTTCCTGACACCCTGTAGCATAATATTTTAATTTACTTTTCTAGATACTCAGCATTCTAAGGGGGAAAAAAAAGATGAAACTAAAGTCACATTAAAGTAATAATTACTCATTCAATATGCAAGAAAAAATCACTTTGGTCTCTTTCCTGAACAAATCAAACAGTTCTAAAGACACTGTGATATGTAGATGAGATCTCAGTTACATGTAAATTTAAGTGATTAATATATTATTACATAAGCATTACATACATATGAAAAGTACTGTACTACACATCTAACAAACAATCACAATATCACTTGTTCATAAAGAATTATGATCTCAGAACATTGCTACACTTTGGATTTCAAGTGTACCCCCATTCCCCCACATATTAGAGACTTACTTCCCTGCCACGTGATACTGGGAGGTGGTGAAGTCTTTTTAAGTAAGAGGCAGGGCCTAAAGGAAAGTCATTAGATCACTGAGAAAATGCATGTGAAGGGTTGTGAGACACCCTGTCTGTCCCATCTCCTCTCTCTTTTTAACTTCCCCTATATAAGGGAAGCAGTTTTGTCTCTATGATGGACTGCCTTACCACAGGCCTAGAAGCAACAGGGCCACCCAATCATGGAATGGAACATCTGAAACCATAAACCAAAACAAATCTTTTCTCTTTTAAACTGACAATTTCATGTACTGGTTAAATTAGAAAATTAACAGAGGCAGAGACAAATTGAAACACCAAAAGAGAGAAAACAAATTAAAAGCAAAGCTGCTTACTGAAGAAAAGGTAAGTAATAGACAACTACAATTGAAAAGATGTGACACATTTAATGGTGGCCCTGTGGAATAAATCCTGAAATTAGTAAAAGTGAGATCTTTTCTTTGCTTTACAAAACACACCTGTTTTTCAAAATAAGAACTTTAAGAGCTAAGAAATAACACAAACAATTTCAAGTAATGTTATTGAAAATTATAATAAATTTAAAATAAGCTACATAAAAACTAAATTTTAAAACCTCTTCCTTTCCTTCTTAGTTACCCATCTTGTTGTTAAGACACAATACCCAATGCCCAAAATTAAGGGACAAAAGGCTTATATAGCTAACAATGTCCAGGTTTTAGTTTATAATTGCCTGGTTCCAAGGGAGGGTGGCATGGCAGAGGGGCAATTGCTATGGTGAAGGAACATAACTAAGAGCAACACAAGGAGGAAAGAGAGACAAGTTTCTTCAGGTCCTTTATATTGTATACAGGCTACCTGCCCTGTAGCACTCATACTCTTAATTCTAGCACTGGACTTTGAATCAATCACAAACTCTAAACTCATTCCTATCCCAAAAAAGCCTTAGATTGCATGAGGCTATAGGGGGGACATCTAGACACAAATCGTAACACTTTCTTCTTGGTCCCTTCTTTGTTTTTTCTATGTATCTCTCACGATACATACACGGACAATGGAAACTGTCAAGCTGGTAACAAAAACATAATAAAACTTTCATAAATAAACTTAGTTTTTTTCTACTTAACTAACATTTACTCTTTTTAAGATGAAAGTTCTGCTGATCAAATTTAGACAGAAGAATGCTTGTTTTGGTAAAGAACTTTGTCTCTTCGTTAAATTCAAATGTTAAAGGAATATCTCTAAAATAAATACTAGAATTGTCTTCTCATTTTTTCATTTCCTGAATCATAATTGTGGGTGGTGTATCATTTCCTGTTTATATATTTACCAATACATGAAATTCTAATTCCCTAACATTATCCTAGCAAAATGCACTAAACTTCCTAGCAATCAGACAATTTAACATATAGGTCCCTTAAAAATAAGCATAAAGTAATCCATTTTGATTCTAAATAGACATCCGTCATCTCAGACTTTTTTATGTTCAATATTTCTTAAGAGTCCACAAAAGAATAATTGCCAAAATTAGTGCAATGTTTCACAGTCCTTATTTGGGAGAATAACCTGACTAAAAGAAACCCACTCACTAATAAAGTGCAACTTAATAAATCATGTGGAATCTTATTTTGTTCAAACCCTTACTAACTCCTAGCACCATCTGTTACCATCAAAACTATATGACAAGATATGATATATAATTAATAGGTAAACAACAATCTAATTAAAATGGACAAATACTCCATGTTCCTGCCATTTGGGAGCTCTAATTACAGACTAAATTTTAAGCTTGAATTAAATATTTAAGCTGGAAAATTAACTTTCCTTCTCGAGCCTTGAATACATTAATACAGATATGTGAAGCGACTTCCTGATGGGAACTTAAACATGTAATTTAGTTTCATCAAAGCAGTTACTAATGGTTAAGCAGCAGTACCTTACCATATGTACACAATAGCTATTTAGAGCTGAAAAGGTGGTTCTAAAGCACCCCTCTGCAGCTCTTTCCTGACATAAATATAAAATGTATATACAGCACAACAGTAAATATTACACGATGGAAATAAATTAGTCTTTAGTCTTCATGCTTTCAGAAGACAATTAAAATTCTAGCTAAATAAACATAATGCTTTCTATAAGCATATGACAAAATGTACAGAATAGCAAAAAATTAAAAGGGGAAAAATATTCAAATATGAAATTCTGTGATTACACAAAACTAATAAATATATAATACTTACATACATACATACATACATACACACATACCTCTTAATCTGCTGAATCAAAGTAACAAATTAAGGCAGTTTACTTTTTCCTTCCTAACTCTTATATCTAGTAAGCATCGAATGCAATGTTTTAAAAAACATTTTAAAACACAGTAACATAAATGTGGACTGCTTTCAGTTTTATTTTTCATTTTGAATATAGAAAGAAAAAGATTCCAGAACAATAATCGTACTATGAAACTGCTTAGGGAAATAATTCTATGAATACAAGAAATACACCTTTTCTTCAGTGCCGTTTTACATATAGCAAATAGAATGAGAGAGCAGGAAGGAGACAGGAACAGCTAATGAAGAATAAATATCATTTTTATTTTTTATAACAGGTGCTATGGTTTGGGTCTAGATGTACCTCCAAAGCCCCATATAGTCATGGGATAGGCTTCCAGAGGTTGTGATTACTTCAAGATCCAATGCTGGGATTATGGGTGTGAGTGCTGCTGAGATTATGAGTCTGAGTGCCATAACTGCCCTGGAGCAAATGGCCTGAACACAATACAAGGAAGGGAAAGAGGCCTGCTCTCTGCCATGGCTCATCCTTTTTTGCTTTTTCGGTTTTGCTGTTTTCCCCCACCATGAACTTCTGCCCTCTGCCATGTGCCATTCTGCCTTGGAACCAGTTAATTATGGACTGAAACCTCCACAAATTGTAGGCTAAATAAAACTTTTCTTTCTAATTTCGGGTGTTGGATAATTTTTCCCAGGAATGAGAGAAAAGTGACAGAGACAATAGGTTATCCTAATTATTTATAAACATAATTAATAACAGGCCAATTATTCTAAGTCAGATTACAAGACACCATTACCATTTTGAAGGGATTGGTAGAAACTGATTTCATTCCTATATTATTTATATATTTTATATATTATATAAAAAATTATTTATTTATTCATTTATTTTTCTAGTATTGCGAATTGAACTTAGGACCCTTCACTTTCCAGGCAGGTGCTTATTCTACTGAGCTATCTTCCCCGGCCAATATGTTTTTTTCTCAAGCACTAATAGAACTCTTAGCTTTTACCAAAACAATACAATGACTTTTATAATTACATAGAAAAAGTAGTATACTGCACTATTTAACAGTCAGTAACACAAAAATACTTGCTGTGTTATATATCCCATGTTTGAACTTTTATTAAACTTAAATTAAAATTTAAAATGGCATGTGCATTTAAGAATAAAACTTTGTTTTCTCTTTTGACAGTGGAAACATATTTAACATATTATAAATAATTACTTTTCTAGGTTTTTGCTCAAGAATATCATTGTTTTTTTCTTTCAATATTTCCTTTTCTTTGTCATATCTTAAAGTTGCCAACATTTTATGTATGCTTCAATTTTCATTCATATCCTATACATTGCTATATTAGTGATATCCAACTATCTAAAAGGATGCATTTGAATTGCCAAACAAAACAGATCTACTCTAAAAACACATAAACTGAAATGCTTTTACTCTTCATTAGTCTACAAAATATACAGAGACATGGATTTAACAACACCTTGCAACTACCCAAAAAGTTCATAGGGTTTGCAGCCACATAATAGCAAACACCCACAGAAAGAGGAAAGGAGTATACTTTAAGTAACTCATTGAATTGCTTATTTTCATATTATTATACATCATATAAAAATGTTCAAATGAGGACAATCAGCAAATGTTATGAAAGACAAAAAAACCTTGCCCTAAAAATCAGATAGATATACAAAATCTGGCTGGTTCATATTTAGGCATTATGGCTCTTTTCTGATATTAAATCAGTCAATTAGATGATAACAGAAGTTCCTCCATAATGTAGGCTAGAAAAGTCTATTCAATTTTATTTAAAATCTGTATGCTGTAAAAGTACATGTCATAGAATTTACTAGGATGACAACTATATAGATATGAAATTTGTGACATATTGATTAAACATATTGAAGTGGATTTTAAAGCCAGTTTATATAAATGATTGTAATAGTCTATATTATGTTTAGCCTTGAGGCATATGGTAGCAAATTTAAATTTAATTTTAAATAGATTTACATAAATAAAAATTTCAATAATTTTTATCCACCCTGCATATGAAACAGAGCAAATAAAAAAAAAAAACCAAGAAGACCATATAATTCTATTTTTGAAACATACTTCAGGCTGAAACTCAAGCCAGAAATATAAGTTTTATTTATTTAATTTCTGGTGGTTCAAGCTGGCTTTGAACTCATGTACTACAAGCTGGCCTCAAACCCCCAGTCTCAGCCTCCCAAGTGCTGGGATTACAGGTGTGCACCATAATTCCTAGCAAGTTTATTTCTTAAAATCCAACCAAAGAATAGCTGATTTTTTTTTCTTTTCAAAGTTTTATTGATAAACATATAGCAATGAGACAGTTTCAAATCAAATCGAAAGTACAGTTTCAACAAATAATACACTGCATATATTCTTCTTAGTGGTTAATTGCTGTACAAGATGCAGACTTGTGATCCTACTTACAAACACCATTAGAAAAAATCATTCTATTCATTAAGAGAATGCAATTATATATCTATCCCAACCACTTTGAATACACAGATACAAAATGGACATTCATAGTTATACCCCAATTTTTTTTAAGTTCCGTTGTTGAATATTATAGGTGTGTAAACTCAGCAAAATATTCTAAAAGAGTACAGAAGCCCATAATAGCATTGGGTCTTCTGTTTAATTGGCAATGTAAATAGCTGATTTTTGTGAAGGAAAACAAACAAAATGATAAAGAATACTAAAAATAAGAGTAAACACATATATATCTGCAAACATACAAGTATAATGAGTTTGTAAGTATTTATAGGTATAATATATAAATATATCCATTTAGCTCAAGTATGAATTTAATATACTATATACCTCATACCAACTGGCAAAAATGAAAGTAATTTGATAGCCATGTCAAAAATATGGCCTGGCAATTTCAATACTCTGGGAGGCTGAGGAAAGTCTATTACAAATTTGAGCACAATCTGGGTGACTTAGTGAGATCCTTACTCAAACTAAAAAATACATGGGTGGGAATTGGGGAGAGCAGAGCATTTAGCTCAGTGCATAGGCTCTGGTTTCAATCCTCAATACTTTAAAAAAAAAAAAAGTGCAGTGTTTTCTAATAGGTACTGAAGAACATCAGAGAGGTTCCATCCTTGGTATAGGGATGACCCAGACTTTCCATTAGTATGACTCAAATTCTGACTTAAGTCTAAACTAACCATGTAACATATAGGCATGGAATATGAGTGTCAGTCCAGATCTCATCTTTTTTTCCATCAAACAAGTTAACTGCCCATATACTTAGGAAATCTAAAAATATTAATCTGGATCAATATTAATCAAGAAACAATTATTAAATATGAAGTTTATAGTTTTCAAATTATCAGAATGATTATTACATGCTTATCACTTCCCAGATGCTCTACGGATACCCTTTTCAAATATTCAAAATAATTTGTAACCTATGCATTATTTCTATTTTAGAAATGAGGAAACTGGCTCACATATTAATAACTAGTGTTAAGTACACAACTGGCTCGTATCTCTATGAAAAGTGTCGAATTTTTTCTCCTATAATAATGTATTTTGAAATTTTTCAAATTTTTTTAGAAAAAGAGGCCAGGGAGATAACTCAGTAGAATAAGCACCTGCCTGGCAAGCGCAAAGTCCTGAGTTAGATCCCCACTACTGGGAAAAAAAAAAAAAAATTGAAAAAAGTTACAGTGAACAAGAATGTTACCGTGAACATTATTATGCCCACTACTTAGAATCTATAACTCACATTTTATTATTCTTATTTCTAACAACTATCTCCTTCTGTCTGTAAATCATATATTTAACACATTTTGAAGCTGCAAATGCAATTCTATTTTTCACATATACAGAAAAGACAAAAGAATTTTTATGGTGAGCAACTACATATCACCTAGAATTGATTACATTTTAGTATACTGCTTTATCACATCTATCAAATTTTCCCTTCTATCATCAATACATGTTATTATCTCAATAAAATTATTCACTTAGCAAAGAGAACTACTGAAAAGCTGTATTCCTTAAAATTACTATTTTCTTAATTACTTTCAATTCAAGTGATACTTAGCTATTCAGAGTTTAGATTTTTTCATGTCTCAAAATTTTAGAGACAAATAGATCCAATAGGAAAAGGGGAACTCCTTTAATTGTCCTTCATGAAATAATAAAGCATTGAAATATTATCTTGGGCTATTAGATAAATTGAAAAAATAACACATAAAAATAAGTTTTTAAGAAAAATTCACATCCCTGATATCTACACTGATTTATTAAATCAAGCAACTTAGTAAGATGTTCTGAAACATTACTTTGCACAATAGTTAAACTATGAAAACTATGCAATTATGATAACTTTACACTTTTTCTGTGAAAGCTGAAGAAACTGTTCAAAGTAAGGAATAACTGGGATGAAAGAAGAGAAGAGAAGAGAAGAGAAGAGAAGAGAAGACAAGAGAAGACAAGAGAAGACAAGAGAAGACAAGAGAAGACAAGAGAAGACAAGAGAAGAAAAAAGAGAAGAGAAGAGGAAAAAAAGAAATATGTATATTCACAGGATAGCTTGGATAATTCTACTGCTGATTTCTACTGATCTACTGAAAGGAGCAGTAAAACATTTTCTTTTTTGTTCCTCTCTTTTTACTAATTTATAATTTTTGACCAATTCTGTACGTTTATATCTGGTAATCTGAACAAATTTTTGAGACAACAATATGTAATATAACAACCATTATTAAATTCTTATCATTTTGTTTAGTGACATTCAGTATCATTTCTAATGTTCTTTAATTTTTATACTCTTTAAAAAATGAAAATAAACATCAAAAGAATTTTTTCATGGTATTTATAGCCATGATTTTATTATGGCTATAAATTATGCAAATACATAATTGTCATTTTCTGCTGTTAAAATTTTATTCTCAACTCATGTGATGAGTAATATTAATATTTCCTAGAGCTTAACTATATGTCTATATGCTACTTTATATCACAATTCCTTCTGTCCTTTCTCTTATGGCTTCACTCTTAGTGCAAGTACTTTCAAACTTACTGAAACATCTAGTTCTTAAAATTCATTTAATTTTAATCACTTTTCCCTTCTAATTTTCCTTTCCCATCTACCCTAGACCTAAGATCTACTATTTTCATGTTTTACCAGTACGCTGCACTCTCTTGCTGTGTTTGTCAGCTATACTTTTCTGAAAACATTCCAACATACCTTCTCTGACTCTACACCCAATGTGCTGAAAGCAGAAGAAATAATGCAACATTTCATTTTTGACTAACCCAACTGCAACAACTACATTCACTACAATGGTCAAAGAGATGCACAACTCTGAAAGAAATAGTGAAGAGTTACAGTAAACTGATATTTTTCAGCTGGTATACATCTTCAGTATCCACTGAAGTATTTATGCTGGGATTACACCCTCCCCAGACCTCTACTACCCAGTACAAGTGACGTTTAAGGGAGACTACTACTGCCTAACATGGGTATCTCTAATGGCCAACATTTTCTTTGCTCAACCCCAATGCCCTCTCATCCCTGATTTGACCAAGATTTTCAAAGTTGCTCTGTAAGGGCCGGCCAGATAGCTCAGCAGATTAAAGTACCTGCTGAGGCAGATGCAGAGTTCTATCCTGGGCTTGACATGCCGGCCCCACCCCCGGGGCGCACTGAGACAGGGATTGAGACTGTGCATGGTAGTGTGCACCTATAATCACAGTGCTTGGGAGGCTGTAAACAGGTGGATCACTACAAGTCCAATCTACATAGTCAGGACCTGTAGACCCTATACACCCTGTCGTAGATTCATTAAAAATATAAATAAAAATAAAGTTGAACTGCAATCTGAGTCTTTTCTTTTGCATTCTTTCAACCTCTTTTCTCTTTTATTACAGGTGTCTAGCCTCATTTTACAGTCTGAAAGCTTTCTAGGCTTGTTCCTGATCGCTCTACCACTTTTTTCCCTAAGATTTTGCCCTAGTAAAACTCAGATTCTACACCAATCTTAGCATCTGCTTCCTGGATGACTTGAAGTATCTACTCATATTTCTTTGATATCTAGCATTCTGAGTAAAAGAGGAGAATAATTTAGCCTTTGTTCCCTGCATAATCATTTCACTCTCTTACTGATCTAAATCTGTTTCCTGTTTTCATATACATTGCTCCACAGTTAACTATTTTAAGTTGCTGTTTCTTCTATCTCATGATCCCTCTATCCCTCTTGACCCTTTTGTTTCAATATGTGGACATTTAGAAGTATCTCCTAAATTAAGAAAAAGAATAAAATAACTTATATCTTACAACCCCTTCTAATAGCTGGCTCTTCACAATAAGAGTGTACATTTAACAAGCCGGATTTCTCTACGAAGGAATGCCACCACCAATCAGTCACTCAAGCCCAATGACTAATGTATTCCCTTCTTGACCTGCTTACATGCAATCAACTGTGATATCTGGTCAAATCTACCTCTTAAATTAGTACCTTATTTCTAACCTGACGTAATTTGCATTTTATCCTTATTTATTCCCTAACCTGTAACGGTCTCCTAACTATACTTGAGCTCTTCAGTTTTCTTTCAGATTCTAATTGCTAAATGTCATTTAAATCTTCTAACATTCAAATTTGATGATACTTCTGCTAGGGTTAATTTCCCTTAGTAGGTCACAGTGCATAGCATCATGTGAGATTCTTTCTATGCAATTAATCTTCCATTCTTTTTTCCCATTTCCTTCTGGGAAAAGAAAGCACAAACTCGATATAATCCACAACAATCTTCAAAAAGATGTTCTGATCTCAATACATCTCAGTGTACAAATCCTACAACTATAATTCCTCAAATACATCCTTATTGTTCGAGTCATTACTGAGCCTCAACAGGCAATATTTTTCTTTGCTTGTACTGGATTTTTTACAACATTCTTCACAACCAATCTTCACTATCTCTTGGAACTGATTTCTCAAACTCACCTTTGAGTTGGTTTAAGAACCCTTCTGGAGTCCACCTATTCACATTAGTAATTCCATCACATTATCCTTCACACTACGTAATAATTTTTTAACTGCCAGTCTGTCCCCTGAAAACTTCATGATCCAGGAAGAACATAATCCAGCACCTAGAACAATGTCCTAGTAAGTAAGCAAGCAAACACTGTTTTGCATAAAGAAATTTTGAAAGGCAGAAAGAAAAGGAAACCTTTAGTATCTCAATAAACTTGTCAATATTTTACCAAAAAAAAAAAAAAAAACAACTATCATGCTTGCTGAGTCTTATCTTCATCCCTAAAGAAGGACGACAGACTCTATAAGCTATCTTACAACATTTTGGGAATCATTGAGAAACATATAACGTGTTTATGAGTACTATAGCACTCACCCTTCTTTATATCTACACAGTATTTTACATCTGTTGATTCCATTGCCTCCAAATTACGTTTGGACAGGCCTCATCTACTGCCCCTTTCCAAGATTCTGTTCCCCTTCACTGTGTACTGTTGATTACAATTACTACTGTCACCTATAACACTATAGCACACAACTGCAGCTTCTCAAGCATCCAAAATCCCATTAAGCCCTATTTACCTGCACCTAGTCCTGCCTTCCCCATTTAGGCCTACTTCCCATGTACTCTATCTTCTATTCACCAAGCAGCACTGCAGTCATCCATGATAACCACAGCTTTCTAAGACTGCTGGGACAGTCCTCAGTAAATATTCAAAAGAGAGACAAGGCCTTTCTACTAGTCTTCAGAAAATACAAAAGTCATGTTCTTTGTTTCTAAGCATCAATATTTCTCTGGCTCACGCTCTGATTTTTTTCTGACATTACACCCATTTTTCTTTCTCCACAGATCTCTGACACAAAGTCTATACACAAGTCTGTACCAGAAAACAAAAAAGAACTCAGGCTACATTCAGAAATGCTGTTTTTCTGGGCTGGGGAAGACAGCTCAGTGGCTTAACTGCCTACCTGGCAAGTGCAAGGTCTTGAATTCAATCCTGGGGGAAGGGGAAGGGAAAGAGGAAGGGGAAGAGGAAAAGCCAAAGGCGGAAAGCGGAAAGCGGAAGGTGAAAGGCCAAAGGCCAAAAGGCCATAGTAAAAAGGAAAAAGGAAAAAAGAAAAGGAAAGCAAAGCAAAGCTGCTTTTCTAACAACACATTGTATTACCAGATTCTATGGATTAAGTATTACCCAGAGATGTAAGTGGTGAAAACTTGACTTCCAGGGTGGCGGTACAGAAATAATAGAAACTTTAAGAGGTCAAATACAGTGCAAGGTCATTAAGGTCATTCAGGGTACTGCCTTAAAAAGAACTGTCTTGCTTACTCTTCTTTGCTGAGACAAAATACCTGACCCCCAAAGAAAGAATGTTTATTTAGCTCACTGTGGAGGTTTCACTCCATAATCAGTTGGATCCAAGGCAGAGTGGCACAGTACGGGGACAACAGTTCATGGTGAAAAGAGGACAGTAAAAACAACAAGAATAAAAAGGAAAAGAACAAGTCTCTTTTCCTCCCTTATAAACGGGCTATGCTCCCTCCACCCAGACCCTTACAGGTGTGGCAGTCACACCATCCCTGTGCCCTTCTCTTGCACAGGCTGAGGATGTATACATAATGAAGATCATGGCCACTGCTGAGTCACTTAGCTAAACCTCTAAACTTCTCAAATTGACACAATGTAGGAACCATGCCAATCCCCTTTCCCCTTGTTAACCTGACAACAGAGACATTTCTTTAAACTGGTCTTCCCATACAAAGACAAGCTTATTCTTACCATTTCACAACTTGAACATTGTAACACAGGTTAAACAATCCTTAAGAACTAGTATGAGGGACATGATGGTGCATGCCTGTATTCCCAGCTCTTGGGAGGCTGAGGCAGGAGGATCACTTTTCAGTTCAAGGGCAACCTGGGCTACATACTGAGTTTAGAACAAGCCTGAACTACATAAGAAGAACCTGACTCAAACTAAGAGAAAGAAAGAAAAAGGAACTACTATTAAGTCTATCAGTATCATATTACATTAGAATCCCAATGTTCTGCACTTGTCCCTCTAAGACTCATGTATACATCCCTTTATGCAAAAGGCCATTTACAAAATGGTCCACCTACAAGAGTTGCTAAAGTCCTAACATTTTCAGCATTGTTCAAAATGGTCAAAGCCCAAGTCTCCTGCAAGATGTAAGGCAAACTCTTAGCTGCAAGCTCCTGTGCAAATGAAAAGTTAGATACTTCCAACATTCAACCACACAAAATAAGCATTTTTGTTCCAAAAGTTATAAACAGGAGAATATAAAAGATTGGGACCAAAGCAGATTTAAAATCGAGCAAGGCAAGTATTAAGTCCTATAGTGCCATGTCCAGCAGCAGAAGCAATCTGTGGCAAATTGTGAGTTCTAAAGGGCTTCATGATTCCAATCCTATGGTACTTTTGTGGTTACAGTGCCCATGCATATCTTTTAGGCCTACCTTGTTCCCTCCTTGTAGCTTTCCTTAGACAGTCCATGTTCCTGGCTTTTCCAAACTTTTGAGGTTTCTATTACACTTTGGGCTTCATACTGCCTTCTCAGGAGCACATACTGCCTGGCCTCCCAGGCCTTCTGAAATTGAGGTGGAAGCTTTCTTAACTCCGTAACTCTTGCACTGTGCATGCACCTAAAACCAGTGCCATGTGGATGAGGTCAAGGTCTGCTGCCAGGGGGGACAGTAGCTAGGCTCTCCTCTCTCTTGGCTGTAAAGCTCGAGACCCTGGATCACTGGCTACTCTGAATCCAATTCTAAATAATAAATTTTCTCTGCTGCCAAAATTCTTTAACCTCGTGCAGCTGCCACCATCTGTGCTTTTCTCCTCAAAGCAAAGTCTTCCTCTTTTGCAGTTGTGATGCTGTAAAAAGTACAGACTTACTGTTTCTTGTGATGCCCTCAGGCCATCTTTTCTATTTTCTTGTTCCTTCTCAAAAATCAAGATCTCTTTAGTTCTATCTTTTTAGTCCAGAGCTTGACTGGAGCTTTCTTTCTGGCTAAACTCATTATGTTTTAAATTGTCCTGCTGGGCTCTGCT